>NC_133324.1:353099155-353406655 GCF_042186555.1 Aquarana catesbeiana | reverse complement strand
CTAGATAAAGGAAGGCCCGTAGACGTGGTGTATCTGGATTTTGCAAAAGCATTTGACACAGTTTCCCATAAACGTTTACTGTACAAAATAAGGTCCGTTGGCATGGACCATAGGGTAAGTACATGGATTGAAAACTGGCTACAAGGGCAAGTTCAGAGGGTGGTGATAAATGGGGAGTACTCAGAATGGTCAGGGGTGGGTAGTGGGGTTCCCCAGGGTTCTGTGCTGGGACCAATCCTGTTTAACTTGTTCATAAACGACCTGGAGGATGGGGTAAACAGTTCAATCTCTGTATTTGCGGACGATACTAAGCTAAGCAGGGCAATAACTTCTCCGCAGGATGTGGAAACCTTGCAAAATGATCTGAACAAATTAATGGGGTGGGCAACTGCATGGCAAATGAGGTTCAATGTGGAAAAATGTTAAATAATGCATTTGGGTGGCAAAAATATGAATGCAATCTATACACTGGGGAGAGAACCTCTGGGGGAATCTAGGATGGAAAAGGACCTGGGGGTCTTAGTAGATGATAGGCTCAGCAATGGCATGCAATGCCAAGCTGCTGCTAACAAAGCAAACAGAATATTGGCATGCATTAAAAAGGGGATTAATTACGGAGATAAAACGATAATTCTCCCGCTCTACAAGACTCTGGTCCGGCCGCACCTAGAGTATGCTGTACAGTCAGGGCCGGTACAAGGGGTGGGCGGAAGGGGCGGATGCCCTGGGCGGAGCAATTTTATGTAGGAAGGGGGCGCAGTGCTGGCAGGCAGTGTGCTGTTAAACTTTCTTAGCAACTGCCACTGGCCGCCCCTACAACACTGCGCCTGCTTGCAAAGAATGTGCCGAGTGCAGAGGCGTACTAAGTGGGGGGCGGGCCACTCCGGGTACCACATACTTGGGGGGGTGTCAGGCCGCCCCCCCTCCCTCCGGGATTGAAGTGGTGGCAGCGCCGCAGTGACAGGCACAGTAGGCATTGAGATGCAATCTATATTGTGATGCAAGGAGGAGGGGGTGTGCGGGGGGTGCAGGGTGACACCGCTGCACCTACCATCACCTCCTCTCGCGGCCGCGGGCTGTCTGTGCGATCCCGGATGTCACACAGGCACAGCCGAGCAGAGTGAAGCCGCCTCCCCCTCCTCTGTTTATGTGTAAACAGGGGGAGGGGATCTGCTGAGCATGTGCCGCCGCGCTGATCTGAGGTACTGAATGGGAGGGGGGGGTGTCTGCACACTGCACTGAACTGGGGCTACACTGAAGAGGGGTGTCTGCACTGAGCGAGGGGCTACACTGAAGGAGGCGTCTGTACTGAACGGGGGGTCTGCACTGAACGGGGGGTCTGCACTGAACGGGGCTGCACTGAAGGGGTGTCTGCACTGTAGGGGGGGGCTACACTGAAGGGGGTCTGCACTGAGCGAGGGGCTACACTGAAGGAGGCGTCTGTACTGAAGGGGGGGCTACACTGAAGGGGGGGTCTGCACTGAACAGGGGCGACACTGAAGGGGGGTCTGCACTGAGCGAGGGGCTACACTGAAGGAGGCATCTGTACTGAAGGGAGGGTCTGCACTGAATGGGGGGCTACACTGAAGGGGGGTCTGCACTAAACGGGGGGGCTGCACTGAAGGGGGTCTGCACTGAGCGAGGGGCTACACTGAAGGAGGCATCTGTACTGAAGGGGGGGTCTGCACAGAACGGGGGAGTCTACACTGAAGGGGAGTCTGCACTGAACGGGGGGCTACACTGAAGGGGGGTCTGCACTGAGCGAGGGGCTACACTGAAGGAGGCATCGGCACTGAATGGGGGCATCTGCCCTGAACGGGGGGGCTACACTGAAGGGGGGGGTCTGTGTAACATGCAGGGGGTCCAGAGCTGCCGGGTGCTGTGTAATATAAAGGGGTCCAGAGATGCAGAGTGTTGTGTAATGTAGAGGGATCCAGAGATGCAGGGGGCTGTGTAATGTAAAGGGGTCCAGAGGTGCAGGGGGCTGTGTAATTTAAAGGGGTCCAGAGGTGCAGGGGGCTGTGTAATGTAAAGGGGCCCAGAGGCGCAGGGGGCTGTGTAATGTAAAGGGGTCCAAAAAAGGGAGGGAGCTGTGTAATGTAAAGGGGTCCAGAGGTGCAGGGGGATGTGTTATGTAAAGGGGTCCAGAGGCGCAGGGGAATGTGTAATGTAAAGGGGCCCAGAGGCGCAGGGGGTTGTGTAATGTAAAGGGTCCCAGAGGCGCAGGGGGTTGTGTAATGTAAAGGGATCCAGAGGCGCAGGGGGCTGTGTAATGTAAAGGGGTCCAGAGGTGCAGGGGGCTGTGTAATGTAAAGGGGTCAGTGCGGGGGATCACTGGACTCCAGGTTAGCAGGACTAGGGGGGATGGGGAGGGGGTCCAATGTAAGTTCACCTTACAGATTTTCTGTAAAGTGAACTTACAATTTAATCATTTGCCGATCCGCCGCAGTACATATACTGCGACGGGGCTGCAGCTACAGAATTGTATTGTTTTAAGTGTTTTCTGGTTTTGAATGGACACTGACTCTTTATACCTGGGGGGGGGGGGGGCGCAGTTTGCCATCTTCGCCCTGGGCACCAGATGGCCTTGTCCCAGCACTGTGTACAGTTCTGGGCGCCAGTCCTCAGGAAGGATGTACTGGAAATGGAGCGAGTACAAAGAAGGGCAACAAAGCTAATAAAGGGTCTGGAGGATATTAGTTATGAGGAAAGGTTGCAAGCACTGAACTTATTCTCTCTGGAGAAGAGACGCTTGAGAGGGGATATGATTTCAATTTACAAATACCATACTGGTGACCCCACAATAAGGATAAGAGTCTAACAAGACACATGGCCACTCATTAAAATTAGAGGAAAAGAGGTTTAACCTTAAACTACGTAGAGGGCTCTTTACTGTAAGAGCAGCAAGGATGTGGAATTCCCTTCCACAGGTGGTGGTCTCAGCAGGGGGCATCGATAGCTTTAAGAAACTATTAGATAAGCACCTGAATGACCACAACAAACAGGGATATACAAGGTAATACTGACATATAATTACACACATAGGTTGGACTTGTGTCTTTTTTCGACCTCACCTACTATGTAACTACATGTAACTATGTAACAGCTCACCTTCCTAGACTCCTTCTTAGACTTCCTCTCCACTTTCAGAGAGGGCCAAATGACCTTTCGGGGAGATTTCAATGTCAGCCGAGACCCACGGATGGACATTTCCATGGGGCATTCTATCCACTCTTTCGCTTTCCTCAAACACTTCAGAAAATCCCTGCACTCCCACCATCTTGTTGATTTCTGGAGGGTAATCCACCCCACCGACAAAGATTTTAGCTACTACTCGGCCACTCATATCGTGTATAAATGAATAGATCTGTTACTGATGGATCAGTTCTTTCTGGAGACCCTATCTGGTGCGTTAATGGGTTCTATCATCCTCTCGGATCACACTCCAGTATCCCTCTCTATACATCCACTGTCCTCCGACGCTAAGTCATGGACTTGGCGCTTGAATGAGAACATCTTGGCTTATGTAGTGGCATCAAAGCGCATATCGGAGTCTATTTCCCTGTACTTTGCTGAAAATTCAACAGATGATATAGGGCTGGCGTCCATATGGGAAGGGCATAAGTCAGGGGGAAGTTCATATGCCAGGGCTCACGATTAAAAAAAGTACGTGAAGGGGATCTCCAAACCCTTTTAAAAAAAATCCAGCCTGCGGAACCTTAAACATAAATGTTGTCTGACCTCGGGGCTGGCAGCAGAACTCCAATCCCTCTGCTTGGAGCTGGCCAATCTGCTTGATACCTCGATACGGGCACGCCTTCACCACATCTCTCACAAATTTTACAAGTATGGGAATAAATGCGGGCCACTGCTAGCTAGGGCCCTAAGGAGACAGCAGGCCTCGGGTCATGTACATAAACTCCATACCGCGATGGGTTCCCTAGTAGTTCACTCCTCTAAAATTGTGGCTGCCTTTTGGGAATACTATGCCCAGATCTACCATCTACCTGCTACACTGTCTGGCTCGATGGCAGATCAGAAGCAGAGCTGTATCCTCGAATATCTGGCAAAAGCTCAGGCCCCCCAACTCACTAACTAATCCAGCAAACAACTTGAGACGCCTATTACCCAGTCGGAGCTGGAAACAGTGGTAAAAGAGCTCCTGAAAGGGAAAAGCCCAGGCCCTAATGGATATACGAATGCCTATTACAGTACCTTCCTCCCTTTATTGTCTAACCCAATGTGTGCCTAATTTAACACCTTAGCTTCAGGTACGCCCAAAGAGGGACTACTGGCCCATATTACGGTGCTCCCCAAAGACGCTAAACACCACACCGCCCCTAGTAGCTACAGACCGATATCACTTCTCAACACCAACATAAAAATATTAGCGAAGATTTTAGCGAACCAACTTAAACCCATAATGCCATCTATCATACATCCAGACCAGACGGGGTTTATTACGGGAAGGGAAGCTAGGGACAACTCTAACCAGGCGATTCAATTGATCCATCGGGCACAAACACAGACCGGCCATCCACCCTGTCTCCTATTTTCTACTGACGCTGAAAAGGCGTTCGACAGGGTGGACTGGGTATACCTTTGAGCTGTATTGACCAGACTGGGACTTGGCCCTGCATGCTCTCCTGGATAACCTTGCTCTATAGCTCCCCTGAGGCCCAAGTTAAGATGAATGGCGTCCTTTCAGATACCTTCCCTATTCTGAACAGAACTAGGCAGGGGTGCCCCCTGTCCCCCCTCATTTTCTCCCTCACCCTGGAACCATTGCTCAATAGGATTTGCTTAAATCCAAATGTCAAGGGCTTCGGCAATGGGCCAAGGGAACACAAACTCTCTGCTTATGCGGACGATGTCCTGTTCTATGTGGCTGACTCTTTGATTTCTCTCCCCAACATCATGGATGAATTGCAGAATTTCAGCTTACTCTCAAATTTCAAAACCAATTATAATAAATCTGAAATTCTATCCTTGAATATCTCATCAAGCTTGTGTATCCAGTTGCATTCCTCTTTCTCCTTCACTTGGTGCCACACTCACCTGAAATATCTGGGTGTCTATCTTACTTACCCCCTTTGCTCCCTGCTTTATAACAGTAACTACGCCCCACTACTCACCACTATAAAAGCCGACTTACACAGCTGGGACAGGGAGACCTTCTCGTGGATGGGCCGAGGATGGTCAGTGTGTTAAAGATGAATGTGTTACCTCGAATCTTGTTCTATCTCCAAATGGTGCCTATCTCTTTACCCAAGTCTTTCTTTTCGATCCTTAACAGTATGTTCCTGAAATATATCTGGCATGGGCAAAGCCCTCGGTTGGCTCTTCCCACCCTACAGAGACCTGGGAGGCCTGGGCGTCCCAGATATATGCAAATATTATGAAGCGATCGCTCTGCAGCGGATATTGGACTGGCACCATGGGGTGTCAACTAAGGTGTGGGTATCTTTAGAAAAGTTTCTGGCTGGCCGCATCTTATCCCATGGCTGCCTCGGGCACATAGAGGTTTGTCAGCATTTGTCTCTCCAGCTACTGTTCATGCTTTGCAGCAATGGGATGCCCTAAACAAGTCAGGACAGCTTGCCCCTCGGTTCTCCCTCCTGGCTCCCCTGGGAGGCTTCCCCTGGTTTGGCCCAGGGGAACACCGTCTTTCTTCTGTACTTGGACGGCAGATGGCAAGGTGAGGTGCGGTAGGTTCTTTCAAGACCAGGGATTACTCCCGTTGGAGGGACTTAGAGCTCAATATGGTAGATTCCCCCTGGACGATTGGAGATATGGACAGCTTCAACATTTTACACGTGGTTTACCTCAAGCCATATGCTCCCCTTCCTCCTCCACTCCTTTTGAGAAGCTGTGCATGTCTGCCAAACCAATCCTGCACTCCATATCTGTCCTGTATGAGATGCTATTAGGGCTGGGACCCAGGGGGAAGCCAATATACATTTGAGAATCAGAAAGAGACCTGCAACATGAGTTCACCTAATGTGACCTATAAACTGTACAACTCAGTTGAAAAACAAACAGAAATCTTTTAGGGAGGGAAGTAAAAATAAAAAAATAAAATAATGTGGTTGCATAAGTGTGCACACCCTCTTATAAATGGGGATATAGCTGTGTTCAGAATTAAGCAATTACATTCAAACTCATGTTAATTAGGAGTCAGTACACATCTCCCATCATTTAAAGTGCCTCTGATTAACCCCAAATAAAGTTCAGCTGTTCTAGCAGGTCTTTCCTGACATTTTCTTAGTCGCATCCTATAGCAAAAGATATGGTTCGCAGAGAGCTTCCATAGTATCAGAGGGATCTCAATTGTAAAAGGTTTCAGTCAGGAGAAGGGTACAAAAGAATTTCCAATGCATTAGATATACCATGTAACACAGTGAGGACAGTCATCATCAAGTGGAGAAAATATGGCACAACAGTGACATTACCAAGAACAGGGCGTCCCTTCAAAATTGATGAAAAGACCAGAAGAAAACTGGTCAGGGAGGCTGCCAAGAGGCCTACAGCAACATTAAAGAAGCTGCAGGAATATCTGGCAAGTACTTGCTGTGTGGTACAGATGATAACAATCTCCTGTACCCTTCATATGTCTGAGCTATGGGGTAGAGTGACAAGACGGAAGCCTTTTCTTATGAAGAAAAACATCCAGGCCCGGCTAAATTTTGCAAAAATACATCTGAAGTCTCCCAAAAGCATGTGGGAAATTGTGTATGGTCTGATGAAACCAAGGTTGAACTTTTTGTCCATAATTCCAAAAGATATGTTTGGTGCAAAAACAATACTGCACATCACCAAAAGAACACCATACCCACCCTGAAGCATGGTGGTGGTAGCATCATGTTTTGGGGCTGTTTTTTATTCAGTTGAAACAGGGGCCTTAGGCAAGGTACCTTCAGGCTTCTGCTAGAAAGCTGAATGTGAAGAGGAACTTCATCTTTCAACATGACAACGACCCAAAGCATACATCCAAATCAACAAAGGAATGTCTTCACCAGAAGAAGATGAAAGTTTTGGAATGGCCCATCCAGAGCCCAGACCCGAATCCAATTGAAAATCTGGGGTGATCTGAAGAGGGCTGCACACAGGAGATGCCCTCGGAATCTGACAGATTTGGAGTATTTTTACAAAGAAGAGTGGGCAAATATTGCCAGGTCAAGATGTGCTATGCTGATAGACTCGAACCCAAAAAGACTGAGTGCTGTAATAAAATTAAAAAGGTGATTCAACAAAGTATTAGCGTAAGGGTGTTCACACTTATGCAACCATATTATTTTATTTTTTAATTTTTACTCCCCAACTAAAAGATTTCAGTTTGTTGTTCAACTGAGTTGTACAGTTTATAGGTCACATTAAAGGTCGAAAAAGTTCTGAAATGATTTATCTTTGTCTCAATTTTTTTTACATCACAGAAACCTGACATTTTAACAGGGGTGTGTAGACTTTTTATATCCACTGTACATCAATAAACCAATAGGAGCAGCGTGGCTCCGCTCATGGTGCCAAAACAAGGAGGTATGGCTGCCGGCGTGAGCTGCACACCTCGTTTTGGAGGCCAGTGAACAGAGCGACGCCGATCACGTGACCCCCTGTGTGACGTCCAAGCCTCATTGGGGCCAAAGCGCAATAGCGTCACTAAATCAGTGACTGAGTGCGCACCAAGCCGAATCAATCAAGCCTCGTTTTGGACGCAAAGCCGTGGCGACCACAGGCAGACAAATATTCCAAGTGTCACCCTGGATGTAAACAAAACTCGAATAAGCATATAAAGTAATGAATAACAAAGGCCCCAATAATGGACCTCACACATAAAAGAAGCCATAAATAAGCATGATTATATATAATTGATAACACATAATCAGACAAATTGAAACGTATATATATTAGGCTTGATATATAAAAGAGTCAGTATCCCAATTAACTTTCTTAACGAATGATTGATGACATATAATCAAATGAATTAAAATGTGTATATTATTCTTGATTAATAAAATAATTTATCCCAGTCAACATTCATACCGAACGGTGAGTAGGACCTAAGTTTGTGTATCCAGAATGTTTCGAAATGAGAAGCCCCATGTAAACAAGAATCCCCCCTCCAATGTGGGATGAATTTGTCGATGACCTGAAATTGGGTTCCAGTGGGGTGTTTGTTATGGTATTTTAAGTAGTGGTAAGTACCCACTCCTTCTGCTGCATGCTGTGATTCCTTCAGCAGACTCAAACCTCACTAGAGCATGTATGGGTTGGCAAAAGGAACCACAGTATACAACAGGGGGGACTAGGGATTGAACCTATGCTCAGAAGAGTTAAATAATGTCATTGGCCGGAGAACAGCAAAGCGGCAGAGTTTATTGAAATGGTCCACTGTCAAGGTAAGTTTGCATGTTCTCCTGTGACAAAGTGGTCATTGTTTTGGATGCTGAGGTGACAGGGTCATTTTAGGAAGCATAGTGTTAGGCTAGGTTCACACTTGTGCATGGTTTAGCACATTTTTCAGAAGCGCTGGAATGCACCACAATCTATTTAGCATGGTTTCTTATGTGTCAAGTTCACATCTATGCAGTCTCCTGCAATGTGTTTTTGGTACATTTTTGGTAGGGTTTTGTGCCAGTCTCCTCCTCCTTCAAAAAAAAAAAAATCATGAAGCAAGAAAACGCATAAAAATCACATCTGAAAAAACGTGAAAAATGTATTGTAAAAATGCATCAAGGAATGCATGAAAAGTACACGGCAGTGATAGGGACAAGTTTCTATTACAAAGAGAAAATATCTGGAAATGCACACTAAACACTTTGGGGGTGGTTTACTAAGGTGAAATAAAGTCACCTTTATAGACTTTCACATGGAGAAAAACACTTTTTTTTATTTTTTCATTCCCATCTCTTTAAAAGATGTTTGGTGAGCACATATTCACTTCATTCACTGCATTCATCTAATTTCTTAAAAATAGACCCTGTATGTTTCAGGGGTCTTAATTCATCTACTCTTTCTTGGTGCCATGTTTTCTTCCAGGACACACATGTAGATTTATGGTTAACATAGTGCCTGCACAATGTTTTATTGGTGTTTTGCTTAATGTCCTCTTCACAGATCCCCCACTGAACAAAGTGGAGCGTCCCCGTCTGAAGATACCCTTATGGCCCGTACACACGATCCGAATATCGTACGAAAACGGTCGTCCGAGGAAGGATCGTACGATATTCGGATCGTGTGTACACTACTTTCGACAGCCGATCACGACCGTTCATCCGATATTATTCGATCGGACATGCAGGAAAATTTATCTCGTACGATTCCAGATCATACAATTTTCGTTTAGTCAGTATAGTTGTCGTCCGAAAATACAATACAAATACATTACAACACATGACATCACTTCCCATTTTTTTTGTCTGTCGTACGAGAATTTTCGTGACTTTATGTAGCTATTCAATTTCTACTTGCGACTTTTAAGCGAGAACAGTCGTACGATCGGTCGTACGATATTCGGATCGTGTGTACGGGCCATTAGGCAAAAAAAAAATGTTCTTTTATAAAAGTATTTTCAAGTATGAAGCACTCTGTGTAATAGGTGTTGTGGGCTTCAGGGGGTTTGCTGAAATGAAGTGTGCCCAGCTGTAGGCTTGGAAAAATAGTATTTGTGCTCTGCACTAGTTTGTTCTGCAGTGTCCTCCATTCATTGCTATGTCTACTTCCATAGACAGCTTCTCATGGTGGTTTATGAAGTTTAGCATGCAGTTCTGATGTGTGCCAAGTGCTGCAGTCTGTGCTCACCATCAAGTGATATCATTGCATCACTGCAGTCTTCTGGGGCATGAGAGTACCCAGTTGCTGGACAGCCAGTGAGAAGTGTGCACATCACCCAAGCAGCAATATGGATACCTAAAAAGGACCCTCATTATTTGCAGTGTGGAAGATTAGACTCAGTATTATGGATAAGTAAAAGAGGTTTTTCAAATTTTGTTAAACACTGGAGTTTATTTTCTAAAGCTGGAGAGTGCAAAATCAGGCTCACTTCTGCATAGAAACCAATCAGCTTCTAACTTCTGCTTGTTCAATTATGCTTTGCCAATAAAACCTGGAAGCTGATTGGTTTATATGCAGAAGTGAACCTGATTTTGCATTCTCCAGCATTAGTAAATAACCTTTTTGATTTACTACTTGCATTTTTTTTTGCCTACAGGTAGTGTCAAGTTGTGGCACCATGGAATCCATTTATAAAGCAGCAATGTTCATATAGCTGGAATAAATACTCATAAAAAAAACAATAGTAAATCAATACATATTTCAGTACTTATTTCAGTTATTTCATGAGTATTTATTTCAGTTATATGTGCAATGGTATGTATGGACTATCTGAAAATAATTTATAAATGAACTTATTGTACACAATAATTCACCATCTGATAGTCGTTTATTTTTATTCTTATGTTTATGCGCATGTATGTTTATATGTGTATATATTTATGATTTTACCAAATACATCTATATTTATATTATAGTTTGCTGTAGCCCCAATTACGGTGGAGTGTTTCTAGCTCTTGAAACACATTGTGCAAACCAAAAAAAACTGTTTGGACTCTTTAATCATTTGGTCTGGCACTCCTTGGTATATTATTTTTTATCTGGTAACCTGCTACCCACTGAAGGGTAGCCTTTTCTGTTGTGAGCAGCCTATTTTGAGACAATGAGCTTTCTAAATATTTTTTTCTCCTGGTTACCTTATATGAATTTAGATGAAAGTCTCTGTGCCTCTTGGGTGCTTGTTTCTTCTTTGGATTCTATTTTAAATAGGCCCCCAAAGCTGTGAACCTTCATAAATTGGTCCTGTTGCTTTGTATTTGATACTATTGTTCCAGCCTTCATGTACGACTACAGTTTCCTTTGATCGGATATGTTTTTCTCTAGACAACCAAAACGCAATCATGCTTCTACAGACGCTTAATAAAAGTTATCACTTTTATTGCATTTGAAAGCGAGATTTAATGTCCAACTGCAGGTTGAGCAACCTCTTTCCTCTTGTACTGTGTCTGACCTCCACCTTTCCCACAGATACAAATACTTAATAATATTTTTTTTCCATATTCACATAAGAAATGGGGTCCTTCGTCTTCTCCTCCAGGATTGGCAGTGAGTGTTCGTCAATGCTGTGGTGAACAGAGCTCATGTAATGAAGTATGAATGCTGTTCCTTTCAGAATTCTAATGTGAGCCCAGGGGTTGAGTTCATGACGGCCTGGGCTCACAGAAAGCTCAGTATCATTCAACTCAGGAGAGGACCGGTGGCTTGGACCAGAGGACAGTAATATCACATGGAGAGATTAAGTATTGTTCAACAACCTTTTTCTTCAAAATAGAAGATTAGGTATTGAAAAAGAAAAACGTGAGTTTTTACCAGTAGGTGAATGTAAGATTGGACTACTACCCAAATTACACCTAAGCATGAATCAATCTGTATCAGAACACTTCAGGGTATTTCACAACAAGTGAGAGCAAATTAATTGTTTTTATAATGTAGTGCTCTAATAGCTTGTCAATAATCTCTCTAGATAAATCAGCCTGCCAAGTTTACACCCTTAATCTAGTTATATTAGTCTTTCATACCCAACAGTATTTTGCATATATCATTGGAATATACAGTATACATGTATAGTGTTTTACATTGTGCATGCATTTTTATTTTGATTTACTGTAATATATGTATCATATACGTATATCTATCACTTGCAGACAGCAGGTGGTGAGCGTGAGGAAACACAGCTTCTTCACAAGGTTGAGTTAAAACTGTACTTTTTGTAATGCAAGTCCCCCAAGTGTTCCACTTACCTGTGCATTGGTTATTGATCCCAACAACCAACATGTTTACCGTAGGAATTAATTAATTTTTTTATGTTTTGAATTAAGTTGGTAGAGTTTGCTATTGTGTTGTCTTTGACTTCAGTTGGGAAGGATCCCCACCCTTGTTTATAGCATGTTAGATAAACTTCCTTGCACTTCTCTTTGGAGTGCAAATCCCATATATTTTTATTTAAACCCACTTGGGTGGCAGCATCTTGATATCACAGGCATCTTAGTGGATATGTAACAGGTATATGTACAGAATGCACATCAGAGGGAGGAATCAGGATGTTTCATTATTACAAATGCTGGCTGCATGCATCTTCCCCTGGATGGCAGTCTTCAGTCATCTTCATTGGCCTGCACATGTGCGGGAAGCCATCATCCTGGCACACAGGGACATTGTTGGCAAAGTAAGCTTATGTTGCTGGAGAAGACAGTGAGCAAGTAGGTAGGTGCATTTTATTGCATGTCTTCTCTGCAATAAAAAGCCTCCTTGCTCGCTCTTTGTGACAGCGGAACTTTAGTTCTGCTTTAAGCTGGTCATACACCAGTAGAATTTTGTTTGAAAAAGAATTCAAAATATTTGTTCAGTTTTCTAACATTTAATGGGGCCAAATTGACAATCTTTTTCATCCATAGCGACAAGTAAAATTGAAAGAGCAGAATGAAAAATTTTCCTCGAATAAATGAAACTCTAACTGTGAACTATAGTTTTCGTTCAGGAAAATTCATGCCTTTTGTAATGCGCATGAGCATCCTGAAATCATACAGGGAATTGAAAATATTGGCATGGCAATTGAACAAGATTTTTCAGGATTTTCATCTGAAGTTTGTTGCGTTCATAACAATATTATTGAATGCTCTGATTAACGATTTTTTTGGAATGTTCTTACGAAGATTCAAAGGAAATTCTGCTGTTGTATGGCCAGCTTTAGGGTCAATCGACCTAGGGCCAGATCACACTAGCGCAGAGAGCTGCTCTTTTCTGTAGAAGAAAGACACAGCTCTTCGCAAGGGCACACAGAAAACAGTCTTTTGTGTGCCCCTTGCACACATCCACACTGTGGGGCAAAAAAATGCACTCTGTGGGAACCTGCGTTTATATAGTGGCATGATTACTGCCATGTGTCACATCCTTGTAATGAGACACCATGACATTCATGCAGTTCTAAACACAGAACATGCCACTGATACATTTAAACACTGTTACATGTGTTTAGTGTGTCTTTTTTTCATATGGCGCAAAGATGGATAGAGGTAGACGGAGGTGTGCACATGATAATACAGCTGCAGCCTATTCACCGTACCTACAACCTGTTTAATGCATCAGAGCATGTAACCCTGGACATTTTCTTTATCATTGCTTTGTTTTGGTACTTGTGGAAATTCCTCCTGTTTATTCCAGAAGAGGATAAGTCATTTTTTAAGGTTGCACATCCTATACCATTCTATGGACAGATTGTACAGTTCTGTCCTATCTTTTTTTCCTCTGTACACTTCTGTTCTGTCCTATCCCCGACAGCGGTATCCTACACTGACTTCACCCATCTTTTGCACAGTATGTGCTGTACTTCTGCATGACGACAAACTACCCATTCGGCATTTCTACTATTTTTATTATTGTAAGGAATGTTCCCCTCGCTTGCTCCCTGCACCTCGGTACATACTCCGCAGCCACTCCCATAGAAACAGCTACATTTATGTTTCTCAATGCAAACTCTGCAGATGTGAGGAAACTGGCCTTTGTTTTACTGCCACTCCCTGTATGCCATGAATACCTTCAAACCTGTGTGTAGATGTAACCGCATGCTATCTCAAAATGTAATGCTGGCCAAATAAAATGGAAGGATATTTCACAATGCCTCCGTGGGGACACAGACAGCAATAACATTCCAATAGAGGCTGTAACCCTTCAAAAAATTCTATTCAAAACAAATCCCTGAAACTGCCCAGTTTTTGGATTACTCCATATATTATTGTGGCACTAATGGCCATCATCCGTGTTGTATATACTTGGCAAAAAAGGGAGATTTGGGACTGTACAGGCCACACAAGGAGTAAACAACTTATTCTTTAAAATCATACAATTTATTGGGTAACAAACATTAAAAAAGTTCATACAGTGTGCATGTATCTTAATGATTAAAAACAATAGTAGTGCCAGTAGAGTTCACTGTATATTCATCAGGGCTCATGAAAGCAACACAGAACTCATCTAAGCGAAAACAATAACATTTACATAATATCCATGTACATAAACATCCAATGCATAAATGCATTTTTGGACTACATGGACAGTAGTCACGTCATCTTTCCCATCCCACAATGCAGTACTTTGTGACCTATTACAAGTCCCAAGAATTGGTATAATTGCCTAAGCCAATGTAGGTTTTGACTTTCAGAAAGTCAGTATTTGCATAGAAAATGTGGACTGCTCCATTGGCTGTTTAAATAAAAATGCATATGATGCAATTAATGCATAGCAGAGCCTAACTCCATGTTTTAGAGAATTTTAAATAGTTTTTTCGGGCCAGGCTGGTCCAAATGAACTATTTTCTTCAGTAACACACATCGGAATCTGGAAGCCCACTTTAACAATAAGGAGCCCCCAGATCGCGCCCCCACATGTGAATGAGGAATACATAGTACCCCTTCTCATTCATAAAAAATGTAAACAGTAAAAAAAAAACAAAAGAACACAAATAGAGTTTTTGACAAGTCATTTAATAACCCCCCACCCCCAAACAATGTCTTGTGATGTAAATCCACTGTTAATCACATTGTTCTGATGTAGATCATTTTCAATAGCATTGCCCGATGACAGTCAGCCTGCTGAAATAAAAATAAAAAATGTGCCCACTGGCACATCTTGTCCTGTTGCTTCCATCCTGCTGAGTGACAGGTCGGGCAGATGGCGATTTATATAAGTATGTAAGTGGGTGGGATCTCCCGGGTGACATCATTGACAATACTGTATATAGTAATGTACATTATTGTACAATGTACCTTATATGCCTTGACATATATTTACCATAGGGGGAAGGGGGGGCTGTATTTGGGTGCCCATTTATTGTTAAAGGGGGCTTCCAGATACCTATAAGCCCCCACCCACAGACCCCCACAAGCTCCATTACGGAGTTGTGGGGAAGAGACCCTTGTAATCATCCACATGAGGACAAGGTACTTTGCTTGTGGGGCCCTCCTGGGAAAGTAACTTCAATGTCGAGGGCCTGTGGCCTGGTGTGACTCAGAAGGGGAGGGGGTGCACATGTGTTCCCCTTCTTTTCTGGTCTGCCAGACTGCATGCTCAAATAAGGGTTTGGTATAGATTCTTCAGGGGGGGGGGGGGGCTTTTTGTTTTTTGATCTTTGTGTGGAGTTCCTACCAGACCCCAATAATTTAGTATAGAATCTGGGGGTTAGCCTAATGCCGTTTCCAGACCTGAGTAGTAGTATGAACCAGGGCGTTGCTAGGGGGTGGCTTTTGGGGCTATAGCCCCGAATCTGGGGCCAATAGCCCCGAGTCTCTGCAGGGGTCCCCAAAGGGGAGGGGAGGCTCTCTGGGGACCCTTATGTAAGTGGAGAGGCTCTCTGGGGACCCTGATTTTAAGGCAGAGGCTCTCTAAGAACCCTGATGTGAATGGGGGGCCCTCTGGGTACCCTGATGAAAGGGGGAGGCTCTCTGAGGACTCTGATGTAAGGAGGAGGCTCTCTAGGGACCCTGATGTAAGGGGGGACTCTCTGGGGACCCTGATGTAAGGGGGGACTCTCTGGGGACCCTGATGTAAGGGGGCTCTCTGGGGACCCTGATGTAAGGGGGCTCTCTGGGGACCCTAATGTAAGGGGGCTCTCTGGGGACCCTGATGTAAGTGGGGGGCTCTCTGGGGATATATATACACACACACACGTATATTACTGTATATAGATGTGTATGCCCGCCCAAGCGTATGACTTTCTTTACTACGCTGCTATGGGCTCTAGCCCCAGATCTTTTGTAGACCTAGCAACGCCCCTGTTATGAACTATGATGGAAGGCCCACGTAATTTTTTTAAAACCTATCCTTGGCTCCTTTGTGTACATGGCTGGGGGTTCCCACCCATGTAAGTGAATGGGGATGGTGACGTCACCGGTTAATAAGGACTTGACAGTGCCTGTACCCATTGGCGTCCTTAACAATTATTGACAGCATGAAGCTGTCATGTATATTATCACTAGTAATAATGTCATTATACATGACATTTGGCTCTGGTCGAACAGGTAAATATTTGACCATTCATCTGAATGCACAAACAGCCAAGGATCACAAGGTCAGACCAAACCTGAAGCTCATTCCTACTGCTCACTCTGTTCTCTACCCCTATAGGCATGTTCCTTGTGAATATGTTTGCATCCAGCACACCCAGTGACTCCCTACCATTGCTGTTCCCTTCCATGTCTGAGTGTTCCTGTACAGGAAGCTGCACGTGACTGATATCAAGTTAAATCTCAGTGCAGACCAGGGATGTATTTACCATAATGGCACTTGTGGGCCAGTGCCTTAGGCAGCATATTAGAGAGGGCAGCTACAAGCCTTAAAATATACAGACTTTGTGACTTTTGCACCAAACCTGCAATTTTCCCCTCCAACGCCCTTTGAAAATCTAACATTGACGGGCTCTGCCCAGAAGGGCTTAATATCCGATATATACAAAATACTGAACGCATGTTCATCGGAAACGGTGGGCAAACACGCCTATATGATTAGATGGGAAAAGGCTCTTGGCGAGGAGATCCCTATGGAGCAATGGCAGGTGATCTGGTCTCAGGAGGCGAAAAGCTCTACTTCTGGTATATGACCCCAGATGTACTCCACGCCATTTATCCTACTAGCTCCGATCGCTGCTGGTGCTGCCTGGGGGCTAGAGGAACCCTCCTCCATATCTACTGGAGCTGCCCACTGATCGCACCTTTCTGGAACTCGGCCCAGCAGCTACTGGGTTTATCACCACTGAAAATATCCGTCCACTATAAGAAACTGTCACGCCATATCCTCACAGCAGCACGCAGTCTTGGGGCACTAAATTGGAAACGTTGTTCCCCTCCCCCGAGGCACTACATGCCAGGATCAAGGATGTGGAAATGATGGAGAAAATGACCGCTAGAATACAGAACAGACTGGAGGCCCATGATAAGGTCTGGGAGCTGTGGCACCTCTGGGAGGACCCACCCTGATCAGGTAGATGAGCCATTCTGATGACTTCTTACTTCCTTTTCCCCCTCTCTCCTTCCTTTTCTTTCACTACGAGTCCCCTAGTGATTCCTATTTTCATTTATGCAAGTTAATATATCTAGTTGATAACAATGTCAATGCATTTACAACGTTCTGATAGCATAAGATATGTGATCACTGTCGCCTTTATGTAAGACACCGCATGATCGGAGTGATAGTGTAACAGATTATGTTGTCTGCAAAGGTTGATGCCTTCCCGTTTAAGTAACCATGTAATGCAATGCATGTGTCTCTGTCAAAAACATTATAAATAAAACTGTTATTTGAAAAAAAAAAATTATAAAGACTGATTTTTTCTTATTTTTTTCTCTGCTGTTCACCTCTGGACATTTTTGTTAAATACAGACAGCAAGAAAATTGTAGGGCAAAGGGAATTCAGGGGAGATTGAGAGACAGAAGGCTCTTTGCAGTAACATGAAACCAATTACTCTTTTTCTAGTTTGGTTGTCTGTGCAGGTGTACATAAAGCACATTGTGGTGTTTCTCATACCGCATTCTAGTACATGAAACAAGGGGCAGCATAGTTTCTACATATGGCTCTGTTACAATGGTTTCTGTGAAAGTCAGATTAAGAGTAGTGTTTGGGTAGTCCATGGATACATTAGGAAGCAAAAGGAAATTTCTACAAAGTAAGGAGAAATTCTTTCTCTGGCAGTTCTCACCAGAACAGTTGTCCCACTGTTAGAATTCTGTTCATATTTAGATGATTTATGGCTACTAGGACAAAATGTCACAGTGAATTTCCCAAACTGGGACACAGAGAGCAATTAAAACTTACAAGTGTTCTATCCTACAACAACAAAAATCCACTTTGAGAGAGAGTTGCAGTCTATGAACGCCAGTAGTGCGGATAATGCTCTTTATTTGTATAGACTGTCAAAATAATGTGCCCACAATAAAAGTCTAGATAGCAATTTGCATTTTTATATTTTGCATTTGGATCACATATAAAACCATATGTTCTAATAAATGATCAAGTTTCTTCTGTGATTTTTCTTTTTGTTATGCAAGCTATAGTAGTTTTCCCACATCATTTTATTCTCCTGGACTCTCCCTAGGCGTCCTCTCCCTCCCGCCCAAATTTCTTTCTGGTCCCATGCACTAGATTGTAGAGCAACCTGCCTGGACATGGATGAATTATTGTAGTGAAACTGTCATGTTGTTTCCTGCCAAGGCCCAGTATGAATTCCGGTCTCACTAGAATTAAAAGGAAAGCTGTGCCAGAAACCTCTCCTGATGCTGTTTTCACCTACATACACTTCCTCTGCTCTAACTTGATTCAGAATACAATAAATACCATCAATGCCCATGTTCTCTAATGTGCTAGATCAACGTTGTCCAACATAAAGTAGCCCAAAGACTACATTTGTATAAAAAATTCAAACAGAGGGCTGCGTATAAATTAACAATTTTTTGAATGATTTCCCATTTGTGTTGGGACTAGGGATGGGCCGAAACATTCCCCAGGTTCGGTTCGCACCAGAACACCTCGAACAGCAAAAAGTTCTAACAAACATGCGAACCCTATTAAAGTCTATGGGACACGAACATGAAAAATCAAAAGTCCCCATTTTAAAGGCTTATATGCAAGTTACTGCCTTAAAAAGTGTATGGGGACCCGGGTACTGCCTTAGTGGACATGTATCAATGCAAAAAAAAGTTTTTAAAACGATATTTTTTTCGGGGGCAGTGATTTTAACCGCTTAAGGACCAGCCACCGTCATTATACTGCAGCAGGTTGGCTCTCCTGGGTGAATCGCCGCAGGTGTACATCGGCTGCTTCTAGAGCGATAGGGGGCGCGCGCACCCGCAGCGCGACGCCAGAGTCGATACACGTGGCCGGCAGCTGCGGTGTCTGCCGGCCACGAGTGATCGCTCCACAGAGAGCCAGAACAGGGATCTGATAATGTAAACAGACATCCCCATTCTGACAGGGGAGGAAAGACAGATCTGCTGTTCCTAGTCAATCCCATCCCCCCACAGTTAGAAACACCTCCCAGGGAACACATTTATTATTTTTCGGGTCCGTCGGGCAGCGTGATTGAAGATGGATGTACATCGGGGGACACTATTTTTTTTTTTTTTTAATAAAGGAATTGTCAAAAACTGTCTCTTGTGGTTTTTACTTTTTTGACACTTTTTTGGAGAATGGGTAGGGGTACAATTTACCCGATACCTATTCACATAGGGTGGGGGGCTGGGATCTTGGGGCCCCCTTGTTAAAGGGGGCTTCCAGATTCCGATAAGCCCCCTGCCCGCAGACCCCGACAACCACCGGCCAGGGTTGTCGGGAAGAGGCCCTTGCACCCCAAAGCACCCTCCCCATGTTGAGGGCAAGTGGCCTGGTATGGTTCAGGAGGGGGAGGGGCACTCGCTCATCCCCTCCCTTTCCTGGCCTGCCAGGCTGCATGCTCGGATATGGGTCTGGTATAGATTTTGGGGAGGACCCCACGCCATTTTTTTTTAAATTTTGGCATGGAGTTCCCCTTAAAATCTATGCCAGGCCCAAAGGACCTGGTATGGATTTTGGGTGAGACACCATGCTGTTTTTTTTTCTTTAATTTGGCGTGGAGTTTCCCTTAAAATCTATACCAGACCCGAAGGGCCTGGTATGGATTTTGGGGGGACCCCACGCCATTTTTTTTCCTAATTCTGTCATAGGGTTCCCCCTAACCACTTCAATACTCTGTATTATATACTCTGCACTGCACTATATACCCTGCACTGTATAATATATACTACACAGACTGCACTATATATTCGCCACTATATTATATGTACTACAATGACTGCACTATATACTCTGCAATGTATTATATATACTATACTGATGGCACTATATACTCTGCACTGTATTATATACTACACTGACTGCACTATATACGCTGAACTGTATTATATATAGTACACTGACTGCACTATATACTCTGAACTGTATTATATATACTACACTGACTGCGCTACATACTGTGCACTGTATTATATATACAGTTGTACTCATAAGTTTACATACCCTGGCAGAATTTAGGATTTCTTGGCCATTTTTCAGAGAATATGAATGATAATACAAAAATATTTTTTTCACTCATGGTTAGTGTTTGGCTGAAGCCATTTATTATCAATCAACTGTGTTTACTCTTTTTAAATCATAATGACAACAGAAACTACCCAAATGACCCTGAACAAAAGTTTACATACCCTGGTGATTTTGGCCTGATAACATGCACACAAGTTGACACAAAGGGGTTTGAATGGCTATTAAAGGTAACCATCCTCACCTGTGATCTGTTTGCTTGCAATTAGTGTATGTGTGTGTGTGTGTGTGTGTGTGTAAAAGGTCAGTGAGTTTCTGGACTCCTGACAGACCCTTGCATCTTTCATCCAGTGTTGCACTGACGTTTCTGGATTCTGAGTCATGGGGAAAGCAAAAGAATTGTCAAAGGATCTGCAGGAAAGGGTAGTTGAACTGTATAAAACAGGAGAGGGATATAAAAAGATATCCAAGAAACTGAGAAGTGTTCAAACTCTAATCAAGAAGTGGAAAATGAGGGGTTCTGTTGAAACCAAACCACGGTCAGGTAGACCAACTAAAATTTCAGCCACAACTGCCAGAAACATTTTTGGGATGCAAAGAAAACCCACAAAAAATTTCAGGTGAAATACAAGACTCTGAAAACATATGGGGGTTATTTACGAAAGGCAAATCCACTTTGCACTGCAAGTGCACTTTAAAGTGCACTGGAAGTGCAGGAGTTCTAAATCTAAGGGGTAGATCTGAAATGAGTGGAAGCTCTGCTGATTTTATCATCCAATCATGTGCACGCTAAAATGCTGTTTTTTATTTTCCTTGCATGTCCCCCTCAGATCTACAGCGACTTTACTTCCAAGTGCACTTTCAGTGCACAGTGGATTTTCCCTTAATAAATAACCCCCATGGTGTGGCTGTTTCAAGATGCACAATAAGGATGCACTTGAAGAAAGATGGGCTGCATGGTGGAGTCTCTAGAAGAAAGCCATTACTATGCAAATGTCACAAAGTATTACAATACGCCAAACACCACAGAGACAAGCCTCAAACCTTCTGGCACAAAGTCATTTGGAGTGATGTGACCAAAATTGGGCTTTTTGGTCACAACCATAAACACTACATTTGGAGAGGAGTCAACAAGGCCTATGATGAAAGGTACACCATTCCTACTGTGAAACATGGAGGTGGATCACTAATGTTTTGGGGATATGTGAGCTACAAAGGCACAGGAAATTTGGTCAAAATTGATGGCAAGGTGAATGCAGTATGTTATAAAAAAATACTGGAGGAACATTTGCATTCGTCAGCCAGGAAGCTGCACATGGGATGTACTTGGACATTCCAACATGACAATGATCCAAAACACAAGGCCAAGTCGGGATGTCATTGGCTACAGCAGAATAAAGTGACGGTTCTGGAGTGGCCATCTCCGTCTCCAGACCTCAATATCATTGAGCCACTCTGGGGAGATTTCAAACGTGCAGTTCATGCAAGACAGCCCAAGAATTTACAGGAACTGGAGGCTTTTTGAGGAATGGGCAGCTTTACCATCTGAGAAGATAAAGAGCCTCATCAACAAATACCACAAAAGACTTCAAGCTGTCATTGATGTTAAAGGGGGCAATACACAGTATTAAGAACTGGGGTATGTAAACTTTTGATCAGGGTAATTTGGGTAGTTTCTGTTGTGATTATGATTTAAAAAGAGTAAACACAGTTGATTGATAATAAATGGCTTCAGCCAAACACTAACCATGAGTGAAATAAATGTTTTTGTATTATCATTCATATTCTCTGAAAAATGGCCAAGAAATCATAAATTCTGCCAGGGTATTTAAACCTATGAGCACAACTGTACTACACTGACTGCACTATATACTCTGAACTGTATTATATATATACTATACTGACTGACTGCACACTACACTAACTACCCTGCCTAATCTCTATTCATTCACTATATACGGCTGACTTGTAAGCAGCAGCCTTATATAGTGTGGGGCATAGACTTAGCCCCTGAGCCAAGATTGGTCAAAGACACCCTGCCTTTGGCCAGTCATGGCTCTCACAGCACATTGCGCTGTGATTGGCCAAAGCATACAGGTCGGTGGCATGCTTTGGCAAATCAGCAGCTGTCAATGCACTGCGACCTCGCAGTGCATTATAGGGTGCTCCGCGGCGGGCGAACTTCCCGCGAATGCCCCATATGTTTGTTTCTTCTACTTACGTTTGACTCGAACATCGGGACCATCCATAGTTGGGATCCACTGGGAGTTGGTGGCCAGGTGGGAGGAGTTCGCTGTGACCAAGGGGACAAAGTAGGTGGGATGTACACTGACCTGGGCAATAAAGTAGGCCATAGAAGAGTCTTTTTTTTTGTTCAAGCAGCGGGTTGAACGAAAAAAATTACTTGATTTACAATTACATTTGATGTGGATGGGAAAGCCTCCTCACTGAGTTATTGTATTTTCCCCCCAATACACTGATCAGCATTGCAGGCTATAGTCAGTGCTGCTGATGAAGCAAGGAAAATCTGACAGGCTGGTTGTAACAAAGTGGATCGAGGAATTGACTTTTGTACAACCATTCTGCCCATACATGGATCAAAATATGACCGGTCCTTGGTGACCTAGACAAATGTTAATCCATTTGTAGCGCTACCCCCCAGGGGCTACTGGATGGTGTGTGTACCCAGTTGTTGCCCTGATATTGCAAGCCTCTTGACCACTCTGGCACTCTAGGCTCAAACATATTTCAGCAATAGGAGATAACAAAGCAGAAGACACAATTCTTTAGTAACACTTCTGTATTATACGTTGGTCAAGTGCTTCAATTAGTAGTTAGATCAGCATGCACATTCTCGTAAAGAGCATAGAATAGTAAATGCTAAATACAATATCAACAATCAAATAGCAATGTCTATCTGGTTAGGAAATGAAGTGCAATTAAAAGAAACTATTCAAATGCAACATTGGCAGAAAGGGAAAGACATTAATAGGTTGTCAGTTCTCTCTGGGCCACTGGTGCACTGAACTATATAGTTATTACTTTAATAATGGTCTACAGGGGTAGAGTGCTTTCTTAACTAGATAAATTGCGTTTTGGAATCCTGTGTAATAGATAATTACAGTATGAAGGTATAAATTGTCTTCTGCTAGCAATGGTGGTGTCACGTACCTGGTAGGTTTTGAGCCTGAAGTGCAGAGAAAGACCTCCCTTACAGCTCCCACTCCCGTTCCCCTGGAATGGAGACAGAGGGCCCAGGAGTGAGGAGTGGTATGGGTGCCTGGCAGGATCAACAGTCACCGGAAGTTCAGGAGTGGTGGCACCCTCTGGAACCTGAAGCTGAAGAGGAGACTGGAGACTGGAATGCAGAGAGGACCAGGAACCACAGCAGGTAAGTAAGCAGGACTGAAGAGCTGGACTGGAACCAGGAACAAGCAGTAGGTAATAGACTGGAACGCTGGGCTGGAACCAGGAACAAACAGCAGGTAGTAGACTGGAACGCTGGACTGGAACCAGGAACAAGCAGCAGGTAGTAGCCTGGAACGCTGGACCGGAACCAGGAACAACAGCAGGTAGTAGACTGGAACGCTGTACTGGAACCAGGAACAAGCAGCAGGTAGTAGCCTGGAACGCTGGACTGGAACCAGGAACAAGCAGTAGGTAGTAGTCTGGAACGCTGGACTGGAACCAGGAACAAGCAGTAGGTAGTAGTCTGGAACGCTGGACTGGAACCAGGAACAAGCAGCAGGTAAACAGACTGGATGCTGGTATCAGACAGAGGGATGGTCAAACAAGCCGGAGGTCGGGATCGGTCAAGCAGCAGAGGTACCAGGGATTACACAGAGGGATGGTCAGGCAAGCCAAGAGGGTCTGGTGCAGGCGGATAGCAGGATGGTCTAACAGGAAGCCGGGTCAGATAACAGAGTACACAGGTCAGATCAGGTTAAGGCACACGGAACACTGTAGAGCAGACAGCGGGGATTGAGTGTGACAGACCGGTTTAAATAGCCCGCCTGGCACTAGCGGGAGTGCGCGCGCGCGTGCCCGTGCGTGACAGCACCCATGAACGCGCGCGCATGCGCAGTGGAACCCGGGTCCGTGTTCCTGTACGTCTGGATCGCCGATTACTGGCAGGATCTTCATGACATTGCCCCCCCCCCCCCAAGGGACAGCCTCCGGATGCCCCTTTGAAGAAATTTCTCTGAATGGGATCTTTTAAAGGATTGCAACAGATCTTCAGCATGAATATTGTCCTCAGGTTCCCAAGAATTTTCTTCTGGGCCAAACCCCCTCCATTTTTATCAGAAATTGATTTTGGTTACCTCTTTCCTATGGTCCATGATAGCCTCCACCTCGAATTCCTCCTCCCCATCTACCAAAATTGGATCAGGAGGATCCGTACTTCGGCCTGGAAATGGATTAGAAATAGAGGGTCTGAGCAGGGACACATGAAATACTGGATGCACTTTTAGTGAATCCGGGAGTTCAAGTTCGTATGCCACCTCATTAATTCTCCGCTTGACAGGAAATGGTCCAAGAAACTTGGGACCCAATTTCTTTGAAGGGCAAGCCATCCTGAGATTTACTGTAGATAACCATACCTGGTCCCCGGGTGTAAGTAACAGCTCACCTCGCCTCTTCTTATCGAAGATTGCTTTATTATATTCCTGGGTCCTGGTCATGATCTCCTGTAAAACTTGGTTGTTGGAAGTAAAGAAGTCCAACTTCTCCTGAACTGCAGGTACTGTGCACTCTGGAAGAGAATTAGGCAAAAATGAAGGGTGGAAACCATAATTCGCAAAAAATGGAGTTTGTTTGATAGCGGAATGAATAGAATTGTTGTAGGCGAATTCAGCCAATGGGAGAACAGAAATCCAATCATCTTGGGCAAAAGAAGAAAAACAGCGTAAATATTGTTCAAGAGTCTGGTTTGTTCTCTCTGTTTGCACATTAGTCTGGGGATGATAAGCAGATGAAAATGAGAGCTCAATGTTCAGTGTTTTGCACAGAGACCTCCAGAATCGGGAGGTAAACTGTACCCCCCCGATCTGAAACTATATTAACCGGTACCCCATGGAGCCTGATGACTTCTTTAATGAATGCCTGTGCCATTTCTGTAGCTGAGGGAGTGCCCTTCATTGGGACAAAGTGGGCCATCTTCGACAACCGGTCTACTATGACAAAAATTGAGGTGAAGCCCCCAGCCGGAGGTAATTCCACAATAAAGTCTATAGAAAGCATTTTCCAAGGCCTATCTGGGACAGGCAATGGTTTTAGCAATCCCCATGCCTTGGTTCTGTGTCCCTTATTCCTGATACAGGTGGTACAGGACTCAACAAATTTCCTACAATCTTCGCGTAACTGAGGCCACCAGAAGGTACGCTGTACCAGATCAGTGGTCTTAGCCACGCCAAAATGCCCAGCCAATGCATGATCATGACAGAGTTCTAGTACTGAAACTCGTAGTGTTTCAGGTATAAAGATCCTATTCTCGTGCCACAGTAACCCATCTTTAACTTGGAGTTCTGACCTAATGGAAGATCCCAATTCCGTGGAAGCCTTCTTAATCTGGGAAAGCAGGTTTCCCTGAAGCAAAAGAAAATTCCCCGGGGACAGAATGGTGTCCGGAGGGGAAACCTCTTGGGACTTGTGAAACATCCTGGATAGGGCATCAGGTTTGGTATTTTTGGAGCCAGGGCGGTAAGTGACATGAAAGGAGAACCTGGAGAAAAAGGGAGCCCACCTGGCTTGACGTGGCTTCAACCTTTTTGCAGATCTCAAATACTCCAGGTTCTTATGATCTGTAAAAATTAAGACTGGATGAGCGGCACCCTCCAGCAGATAGCGCCACTCCTCCAAGGCTGATTTGATTGCCAACAACTCTCTGTCACCTACATCATAATTTCTCTGTGCCGTGGACAATTTATGAGAGAAGAAGGCCACAGGATATAACAGGGCCTTAGTTCCCTGTCTTTGGGACAACACTGCCCCTACTGCAATTTCAGATGCGTCCACCTCTAGTACGAACGGCAGAGAGGAATCTGGATGCTTTAGTACGGAGGCGGAAGTAAAAAGGCCCTTGAGAGTCTCAAAAGCCTTTTGGGCTTCAGCAGACCAGTGGAAGCGTGTACCTTGTTTAGTTAGCTGTGTGATGGGTGTGATGATGGCTGAGAACACCTTAATAAATTTATGGTAAAAATTAGCGAATTCAACGAATTGCTGGATTCCCGTCTTGTCTGTCGGGACTGGCCAATCTAACACTGCAGCGACCTTTTGAGGGTCCATCTTAATGCCTCTACTGGAAATGATTAACCCCAAAAATGGAATACTTTCCTGTTCAAATTCACACTTCTCAGCTTTTGCATATAGGCTGTGTTGTCGAAGCCGGCCCAACACACTTCTGACGTGCCTGCGATGGGATTCAAGGGAACAAGAAAAAATTAATATGTCGTCTAAATAGACGATAACAAACAGATCTAGAAAGTCTCGTAAAACATCATTGATGAAGGACTGAAAAGTAGCATGGGCATTGCACAGACCAAAAGGCATCACTAGGTACTCAAAATGTCCATAACGGGTACGAAAGGCGGTCTTCCATTCATCTCCGTCCCTAATACAAACTAAATTGTAGGCTCTGCGGAGGTCAACCTTAGTGAATATGGTAGCTGTCCCAAGTCTTTGGAACAACTCTGGTACCAGAGGGAGAGGGTAACGTTTTTTTACAGTGATTTTATTTAGTTCGCGGTAATCCACACATGGTCTGAGGGTTTTATCTTTCTTCTGTACAAAGAAGATGCCTGCACCTGCTGGAGACGTGTACAGATGAATGAAGCCTTTCTTTAGGTTCTCATCGATATATTCCTTTAAAGCCCCTTGTTCTACTTCAGTCAAAGGAAAGATTCTTCCAAAAGGAATCTCAGCACCGGGAAGTAATTCGATAGGACAGTCATAGGCCCGGTGAGGGGGTAAGACCTCTGCCCCCTGCTTGCTGAATACATCTAAGAAATCATGATAGGCAGAAGGGATGGAGAGGTGTAGACTAGGATCTGTATCTAGGCAGAGCAAGGTAGGGTTCTCCTGAGCGTTCTGAATTCTGCAAGACTGTTGGCAATATGAAGAAGGAAAGGTAACTTCACCTGTGATCCAATTAATGTCAGGATTGTGAGCCTGTAACCATGGCATGCCAAGAATTATGGGAAACAGGGGTGAGGCGATGATATCCAGGCGTAGCAGTTCTTGATGAGAATTGGAGATGGAGACGGGTATTGGAACAGTCTCTTGGGTAACAGGTCCAGATTTAATGGCGGTTCCATCAGCTAGATGGATGGAAAGTCCATGGGACTTAGGCAACAAAGGTATCTGGTGTTGGGTAGCAAAAAGGGAATCCATGAAACAACTGCAAGCTCCAGAGTCAATAATGGCGGTTATTTGCAGAGTCTCTCCTGGACGCTGTAACAGGATAGAGAGAGCAGGGTGAGTAGTATTCTTAGCCAGAGGTGCAACATAGTCAGTGGACAGGGATAGGCACTTACAGAGTTTAAGGGGACAGTTCTTGACATAGTGCCCAGGTTCCCCGCAATACAGGCACAGATTATTCATTTGACGACGTTGTCGTTCATCCTGGGTAAGAGAAGGCCGCAGGACCCCTAACTGCATTGGCTCAGGTGGGTTAAACGTGGAGGTAGGTGGTGTTGGTGACGTATGATGAAGAACTTTAGGGGTAACCCAAGTTGGGCAAGAAGATCCCATAGCTCTCTCAGTCCTACGTTCTCTTAGGCGGCGATCGATCTGGATGGCTAGATCGATCAAGGCATTTAAAGTCTGTGGTGTACCCACCCTGGCCAATTCATTCTTCAGAGAGTCAGAGTCCCATCCGAAACTGATAGCGGAGAGCCGCATCATTCCAATTTGTGTCCGCACTCCACTTTCTGAATTCAGCCACATAGTCCTCCGCTGCCCTGCGACCCTGTTGAAGGGTGTGCAAAGCGCATGATTTCTGTGTGGGTTGGCGCAGTGCAGGTGTGATGTGCGTTTGCCATGTGTTTCTGAAATAAGAGGCAAAGCCTGTATTTTCCCCCGAAAAACTTTTGCGATGCATGTTTACGCTTGAAAGCGTGCGACGCACATTACTCTTGAAAACGTGCAAAAAAAAAGGCTAACAGGAAAACGCGTTTCCATTACACTCAGGTGTGAATGGAATGTGCTTGGGATGAGGTTTTTAAGCAGCAAGGATGACCAGGGAGGAGAGGTGAGGGCTGCAAAAAAAAAACACTGATCTGTCAAAGTCGCATAAAAGTCACATTGAAGTCACACTGAAGTTGCAAGCAAATCAATGCAAAGTCACACTGGAAGTTGCATGACTTTCAAGCAACAGCAGTGTGAGCCGAGCCTTAGACCTGCTCTGTTATAAATTAGCATGTATTGGCATACTTTCACTATTGCACAGAGTATAATACAGATGAGAAATTAAATTTTGTGCGCAAAGGTATTTTCTAACCACTTCCCCACCCAAAACATCAACAACAAATGTTTAGAACATTAAAATTTGGCCATCATTAGTTCATCCACAAGTTCTGAAAGGAAAAACAGCCAAATGCCTTTGGGGGGTTTTACTGTTCTTCCTGTAATGATTAATAGTTGCATATTTTTCTAGCGATAAAATTCCCACAGCATTTCTTGTGAATAAACCACAACTAACAACTTGGCACTAAGCATTATCTTGGTAATTCCTTTTTTTAGTCTGCACAATAAAATAGACATATCACAGCTCAGAGAAAAAGGAGAACAATCCTTTAACCACTTAAGGACCGCCAGCCCGTAATGTACTACAGATGGATGGCCCGTACAGCATGTTTGCCTCCCTCCCCGCACTGACACCCGCTGTGATTGTACACTGCCATTAGTAGTATAAAAAAAATCCAGTATATATACCATAGTTTGTAGACACTATTTTTTTTTTTCGATAACTTTCACACAAACCAACGCAAACGCAACAGAATATTGGCATGCATTAAAAAGGGGATCAACTCCAGAGATAAAACGATAATTCTCCTGCTCTACAAGACTCTGGTCCGGCCGCACCTAGAGTATGCTGTCCAGTTCTGGGCACCAGTCCCCAGAAAGGATGTACTGGAAATGGAGTGAGTACAAAGAAGGGCAACAAAGCTAATAAAGAGTCTGGAGGATATTAGTTATGAGGATAGGTTGTAAGCACTTATTCTCTCCGGAGAAGAGACGCTTGAGAGGGGATATGATTTCAATTTATAAATACCATACTGGTGACCCCACAATAGGGATAAAACTTTTTTGCAGGAGGGAGTTTAACAAGACTCGTGCACACTAAGTAAAATTAGAAGAAAAGAGGTTTGACCTTAAACTACGCAGAGGGTTCTTTACTGTAAGAGCGACAAGGATGTGGAATTCCCTTCCACAGGCGGTGGTCTCAGCGGGGAGCATCGATAGTTTCAAAAAACTATTAGATAAGCACCTGAACGAGCGCAACATAAAGGGATATACAATGTAATACTGACATATAATCACACACATAGGTTGGACTTGATGGACTTGTGTCTTTTTTCAACCTCTCCTACTATGTAACTATGTAACTATATATGTTTTGTAGGAAAAAGTAAAAAAAATATTGTTTTTTTTTTAATTCTCAGCATTTTTGTTTATATAAAAAAAGTAAAAAAAACTGTGGTAATCAAATACCACCAAAAGAAATCTCTATTTGTGTGAAAAATATTAGATACATTTTGTTTGGGTACAGCATTGTATGACCGCTCAATTACCAGTTTAAGTAGCACGGTGCTAAATAGCAAAAAATGGCCTGGTCGTGAAGGGGGTAAAACCTTCCAGAACTGGGATGGTTAACAGTCACAGAAATGTTCGAACCTTTTGAAAAATCAGTGTAAATACACTGATCAGCACTCGCAGTCATTAGCTTTCCAGCCTTGAGACCAGCTTTTATTAAACAGAGAGCTGTACACAAGGACCAATTTTCAACCCATGTTTAGCGGGCTTAATACCTTGCACACCTTTAATTTAATATACCTGAAATATATTTACCTATTTAATAGTTCAATTGGACTTTCAATATATGCAATTGATTAACAGTAAATTTAGGCTTTATCTATCAAACCCCCTTAGCTAGAAATTATATTCATGTTCAATAATGCTTACGACATCTTTCGGATTTCGATTTAAGGGACACTCCCGGGTTGAGATGTTTATATCTTCATACTTTTTGATGTGTTATTATGCCATGATGTTGGGCATTGGCGTTTTTTTATGTCACCTCTCCCCTCTTTTGATATTTGTCACGCCTCTAGGTTAAGGCTTGTGGATTTACTTAGTGGGGTCCATTGAGGTGACCCCTCTCCTGCCTACTACTTTTATGACTTCCACAATTTATTTTTTTTAAAACTGCTCTAGTGCTATCAACTCCCGGGTGCCATTCATTTTGGATGGTCATATATTAGAGTAATGAGACTCTTTTTTGGTGGGCTGCGTTGTTGTAAAACTACAAGACCAAGTGGATCCTAAAGAAGCCCCTACTGTGCAAAACGCATTGGTCCATTGCTCTGTTTGCACCTGAATGTACAATCATTTGTGCAGCTGTTGATCATTGTTTTTAATTGTATGAGGGATTTTTTAAGGTTAGAATAAACTTGATTTTTTACATATTTAAAAAAGGTCTTTTTGATGGTATTTTTGGACACACTAAATTTTCACTGTCCCTTATGTATTGAGGGTACATGTGGGTTATTACATGTCATGTTCAATAATAGTCCTTCCTAAATCATCGTGACAAAGAAATAACCCGACCATTGTGGTGTATTCCAACAGCTTCTTTGTTACAACAGAACAGACTGGGTATCTTCAGTCTCTTACAGTTTGAATCTGGATAACCAATTTGTCTAGCAGTCCTTGCCCTACTACCAAAGAACACACATCTTTCTCTTAAAGAGAATGGATTTTATATGTTCATTGAGTACATATTGCAGTGTTTGTCTTAAATTTAAAAGAAACTTTCAAAAAGCTGAACACTTACTGAGTTCTGTCATCGGGTCCCCCAGAGTTCTGCAAAAAAAGTTTACATGCTGACGGTTCTCTTATTACCCATGTCTGTGCATTAAAACAGACAAATTCTATTGTGCATGTGCAGACAACGCAAGCTGAGGACAGCTGGCCGCATGTTATTATGAACCCCAGGAGACTCAAAGCCAGAACTTAGTAAATATTCAGCTGAGAAAGAGAAGCAGAAGGGGGATGTTGGGGGTAGGTTAGATTCTGCAAAGTTAGCAATTTAACCCAAACATAAATCTTACAATCAACCAAAAGGTTGGTTGAGTTATGGTTACTTTATTTATTGCTGCCACAGCTCTGAGCATTGTGAAGGCCACTGTGTATTGTCCAACAGCTAAAGGAAGATAGGTATAAAGTGTACTTCGTGTTTTTTAAAAGTTTATTTGTTTTGTCCTTTTGACTCTAACACACCAAGTGATGACACACAGTATATTGAAATACTATCACCAGTGTGCTAAGACATGAGGGTTGTACAACCCTGGTCAAACTTACAGTTTGGTCATGGTTAGAGTTTGGTCATAAGTCAAAGGTCACTTAGAGTCCTTTCTGGGAAATAAAGCATCACTCTGTCACTGGACAGGTCACATCACAGTGACTTCACAAATATTAGTTAGGCCACTGAAAAAGCTGAACGAGTTTCCAAACAGTGACTAAATAGACAAAGATGATTGCAGAAGGAAATTTAAGTAAACCTTCCCTCAGAGAAACATACTGAACGTTTAACTGTCTGACCTTTATGCTGACCTTATGCTTTAATACTATCTGAATCAATGATCAAGTAGAAGTAATTATATCAGTCCTGGTCTGCATACTTCCCAGAGGTTTGGTATAATAGCCAGGCATCCAGAAATGTAAAATAAAGAGGAAACAATGGCAGCTTGCATGTTTCTTTCAGGAAACATTTAACATGTCATTTTTTTGTGTCATAAATAGGTCACGTTGCTATTGCTAAGTATGGCGGAATTAAAAAAATGTAATGTTAGGGTTGTTTATACAAAAGTTTAAACCTGACAATATTACTGTTTTTCAAACTTACCCAAAGTAGTTAAAAGATACACAATGATGCAAAGGAATTCTATTCACACAAACACACACAGAGTCTGCCAGCATTGGGGCCCTTTAAATCCTGTGTTTGAGTACTCAGACTTTTGTGAAGTAATATTTGTAATCCACTGAATGGAAAGGGGTATCTTCGCAAAGTGTCACAAAGATTAACAGATGTTGTGTTCCACCTTCAGATAGAGCTACAAAGAAACTACTTTGGATGTTTCATTCATTTTATTCATTCATTGTACACCATGGTTCCTGATTAATGTATACATTTGACGCAGCTTATTTATACATTGAAATAACTATTGCTCTATCAATTCTTAACTACTGTATATATCAATTAATGTATTACTTGCATCTCTATCTAAATATATATATATATATATATATATTGTATTTGTTTAGCTATCTAATTAATCACCATGCAAAGATATTTTACTGTTTTGTTTTTTTTTCACAATTTTATTATGCTCCATTCTTATAGAGTTAATTTTGTAGCTTCATTTTATGAAACTGTATTTATCCACTAATTTTACACATTTTTACTGCATTGAGAATTTACACTTGCCACATACAATCTAGCCCTAAAATCTAGCATTATTAAGTTTTATTTTTCTTTTTTAAAGATTTTATTAGGTTGAAAAAAGTACATTACAAAGATGACATAAAACGACAAAAATATTTTACACAAGGCAATTTAAAGTGGATATTAAAGGCTTTCTTTTTAAAACAAAAATAACAAACATGTTTTACTTACCTGCTCTATGCAGTGGTTTTGAACAGAGCAGCCTGCATCCTCCTCTTCTCGGGTCTCTTGCTGGCACTCTTGTCCCCTCCCTCCTCCCAAGTCCCCCCAGAGCAAGCAGCTTGCAATGCAGACAACCAAGCCACAGCTCTGTGTGTCCATTCACACACTCCCATTGCTGTCTCAACCAGTGAGGAGAGAGAGTCCCCTGAGAGCCGAGGCTCTTGTGCACATTGCTGGATCGAGATGGGGCTCAGGTAAGTATTGTAGGGGGGCAAGATAGACACATCATCAATTGATGACTAGGTGATGTGAACAGCCCAAACATTGTGGTATAGAATTTAATATGTTGGAAAAGATACCCAAGTTGTATAATCAAAGGAACAGTGGCGGCCCGTCCATAGGGGGCGCATGCCCCCCCCCCCCCCCTCCAGGCAGCCACAAAAAATAATGTCAAAAAAAAAAATTTTTAATACTGGCCCTTCAAAAAAAAAATGAAAAAAAAGGTCCTTAAGTGCACTGTGTTCAGACGCCGGACACAGTGCAACCCTGGATACAGTGCACTTATGGAAAGCACCACGTCTATGCAATCACGAGATTGCAGACGTGGCGCTGCATTAGTGGGCATTTAGCCCGCCTTGCGGCATTTTCTGAAGCGCCAAGTAGCTTCCACCCGGCCATAGTAATATATACTACAGGCGCCGGACGGAAGCTACTCGGCGCTTCAGATTTGATTGACATCTGACCTGAGTTAGATGTCACTTCCTGTTTCTTTCTCCCATTGCGCCCGAGAGAGGAAACAGGAAGTATGCCGCTCCATCGCAGAAGGAGACACCGCAGGAGAGGACAACAGCAAGGTAAGTACCGCTGTGCGGAGAACGGAACGGGGGGTTTGAAGTGACAAAGGCTGCATTTGGGGGGGCAGAGGCTGCATTTGGGGGGGACAGAGGCTACATTTGGGGGGGAGAGGCTGCATTTGGGGGGGGCAGAGGCTGCATTTGGGGGAAAAGAGGCTGCATTTGGGGGATGCAGGCTGCATTTGGGGGGACAGAGGCTGCAGTTGGGGGGGAACAGAGGCTGCATTTGGTGGGACAGAGGCTGCATTTTATGTGACAAAGACTGCATTTGATGTGACATAGGCTGCATTTGATGTGACACAGGCTGCATGTAAGGAGGGACCCGCTGGGGGCACCTGATGTAAGGACAGACTCTGCTGGGGACACCTGATGGCATCTGGTTGTAGGCGATGTGGCTAGTAACACGCTCAGGGTTCCCATTGATTCTGCATTATGGTGAGTTGAATGATTTAATTTTATATTACAATGTAATAATAGAAATAATGTGCTTCAATCATCCTGACACCATAGCATAGTGTTTCCCTTAGATAGGATGGCGCCCTAGTCGTCCTGCCTCAATGAGGCGGGATCTTTTTTTCTGTATTTAAGCGGTGGGTCAGGACGCTGCTCACATCCCGTGACCACGTCCTGTAGCGACGAAACGACGTAGGGAGGAGGAGCTACGTCCTGACCACACCGCCACACATCTAGTCCCGGAAGTTACGGGCTGTTCTGGAGACGGCCGGCTTTTCCTTTTGCCGATTTATATCTGCCGTTTGTAAGTGTACATTTGGCTTGTTTTTATTCAATAAATGTAAAGGATTTATGCTATGTGGAGCATCTTGTGTTTTTCAGGCTAATACACCATCCTGTTGCGGTCTATGGAGAGGGTTCCTGTGGACGTGATGCTATCCAGTGCCTGTCTCTAAGATCCCGGGCTGGGGTTACAGCCGTCTGCCTAGTGAGGTCCCCTATAATAAGGGACCAACATCCTCTGGTAAGCGGCAGAATTTTTTGAAGGTGGATGTTTCATCTACGCACCCCATTCACTTCAACAAGAATCTTTTCACCTGTCACTTGGGGATATTGATTTTGTTTTTGCTTAATACACTTGCAATATATGGACTTTTTTTGGGATTATTACGTTTATAATTACCCTCTGTATATTGTGCACAGATTGTATGGACATTTTTTGCGTTTCTAATATTGTTTTTTTGGATATATAACATCACTTTGTTTTATATTTTATTTATCTTTCATAAGGTTTTGAGGCATTCACTTTGCTGCTTTTATCATATTATTAGCGCGACTTTTTTATTATTTTATTTGACACCATAGCAACCATGGTGCCAGGATGATTGAAGTGCTAACACCAGGTGTTTGGAGTATCTTTATCTGCTGATTGTTAAACTTTCTAGAATACACATATTACTATGGTTGTGTAGGATCTGGGCCTGCTGCCCCTCCATCCCTCTCTCCCTCCATCCCTCGTTCATCTCAGATGCTAACCACACCACCTTAGAGCCACACCCACTATTTAGCTGAAACCATGCCCATTTTCACCAAGTGGGAGGGGTCAAAAAGGAAGGGTGGGGTCTGGCGCCCCCCATCCTAAAACTTCACCAGCCGCCACTGCAAAGGAAGTATTGGTGATTATTGGTGGTGGTGCTCTGTTATATTTCATAGGCTTGAGGATATAATAAAACACCCATAACTGTCGTGGTGTAAGCAAGGAAGTGGGCAGAAAAAAAAGAAAGTCCAAGCAGGTTGTCACCAGCCTTTAGCAGAAGAGGAGTTAATACCAGAAATGCATTGATTATATTTTGTATGCACATTTTCAAATAAACAAGATTTTTAAAGATCAGTAGATGTTCAAGACCTTTCTTGTCATCACTTCTTACCGACTACTACAGTCCTCGCATTTTAATGGAAACATTGAATCTAGGATCCCACAGCCACAGAGAACTTTTATCCACAAGGTCCAGCACTACCTGTGTGCTGCGTAAACTGTTGGCGCTATATAAATCCTGTATTATAATAATAATAATAATATCCACACCAATGTCAGAAAGGTTAGAGGTAAGGACATTGTGAAAATAGGATGAAGTTTTAGCACCACATTTATGCAAGTTGGAGGTTAGGGACAGTTGTATAAAGAGGTAATTTTTTACCTTTTTTCTGTGCCAGAAGGTTTATACAGAGAATCACCAGAAACTGGTCTCCTAGCTTTAAAACCCATGTACCATGAAGCCTAAAAGGGAACACAGACATTATTCGATAAAGCACAAGACAGATTTTTTTGCTTGTAGTCTAAATCAGTGGTTATCATAGCTTTGCTTCTAGTGATTTTTTGGAAAGGGTGGATCACAGGATATCCTTACTAAAGACTTGTAAAGGTCAAAATCAATCTTATCGATGGACTAGGGAGGAAAATGAAGTCAAGTTATTTATCATGTAATGTTTCCAGGAAGGCTATGCTGTAATTTCCTGCCTGGAAAATCCCCTTCAAAACTACAAGAATTTATCCCCAAGAATCCTTCAGTTAAAAAGGTGTGATATTGAAAATATACCAAATAAAAATATACCGTAACACTTTAACATAAGAAATTGGAGAAAAATACTCTACTCGTTTCCAAAATTGCCGTTTTTTTAAATTATTATTATGCCCTGTACACACGGTCGGACATTGATCGGACATTCTGACAACAAAATCCGTGGATTTTTTCCGACGGATGTTGGCTCAAACTTGTCTTGCATACACACGGTCACACAAAGTTGTCGGAAAATCCAATCGCTCTAAACGTGGTGATGTAAAACACGTACGTCGGGACTATAAACGGGGCAGTAGCCAATAGCTTTCCTCTCTTAATTTATTCTGAGCATGCGTGGCACTTTGTGCGTCGGATTTGTGTACACACGATCGAAATTTCCGACAACGGATTTTGTTGTTGGAAAATTTTATAGCCTGCTCTCAAACTTTGTGTGTCGGAAATTCCGATGGAAAATGTGTGATGGAGCCTACACACGGTCGGAATTTCTGACAACAAGGTCCTATCACACATTTTCCGTCGGAAAATCCGTGTGTACAGGGCATTAGTCTTTTTCTATTTCTACTTGTTACATTTATTGCAGGCTAATGTGAAAAAAGGTACAACAACATTGTTATGTAACATTTAAGGCATAACTACATCCCCTGGATCATGAAGCAGAATCTCTGCAGTACGGTTTGTTAAATAAAAGCTGTCTTTCTTTCCTTGCATCAAATATAATTAATGTGGTTGAAAAACAGGAGACTGATTTGGTATATATGCAGGGGCTGTACCATGATCCTGTCTATTATTAGAAGAAAAATCTATTTGTATTGAGGCAACAATGGACTTTAATGGTACCATACAGACTCTTGGGATACGATGGGTATATAAATGGTTGAATTTTATTTAGTTTTCAATAACATGTTAAAATACATTCAAAATGTATTTATAAAAGCTCTGTGAATTCAAACATCTCGGGTGTAACTGAAAAAGACTAGGATTAGCAGTTCATCCAGTGGCAACTGTATATTTTTGGCATGGTCAACATGTTTTGTGGGAATGTTCACCGCTTCTTCAGAATCTTTTTGCAAGTACAGTTTATGATGTTTACAAAACAGAGATCACATATACTAAAAAAAGAAGAAAGTGCATGAATCATAACAATAAGACATTTAAAGTCATTCATAAAAATAGAAAAATTACAATAACACTACTATCACATGTGTGGTGTCACCCCCACAAGCCACCTTACCCAGAGCAAAATCTTCCACAGCAATCCAAAGGGGGATAGGTCCACCCTGGTGGGCGTGGGAGCCTCCACAGACAGAGGGGAAAAGGGATAGATGGTACACCTTGCAGTCTAATAAAGAGAGTAGTCAACATTATCATTGAGGTATGATCTACCAGAATAAACAAAGTTTGACAAATCCCAGCTGATGGCTGTTAACCCACAGTGAAGATGGGTCTGAGGCGAATCCTTTCAAAGATAAAGCCCAATAAACATCTAAAGGGCTGGCAGCCACCGTATACTAGAGAGGGAAAGGAAGAGAGTGTCTTACTTAATACCATAAAAACATATACCTCATTTAAATTAATTAGACTGGTTCAAACTGAAAAAGCAAAAAAGCTTTAAAACATGCCTCTACCTTATACTGTAAATCCATAGGAGATTATCCAAATGTATGCATGTAAATAACATACACACAAACACTTGTGCACACTTGTCAAAGATATTTCTATCAGAGGGTGCAAAGGCCATTGAATGCTATAAAAATGCATAAAGCTCCCATTGGTATGACAATAAAGTATAGCTATTAAAGATAGCATATAGACCTACAGGGCCACCTTGCAATAAGTATAATAAGGTTGAGAAGGTTGAGGTTGAAAGATTTGTCCCAAAACGATTATAATAATGATGTCCAATGCATCCATGCAGGAGGAATCCCCTAGCACAGAAAGCAAACCATATACCGTTAAACCATGCGCTCACAAAGGATTGAAATTACAATATATGTAAGAAGATGAATGAGAACTTACCACCCACAAAGGTAGAGAGGTCCCAGGACTGCAGCAGCAAACTCTGTGTGCTGCACAGCCCCCATATACCTGTGTCAGGCTCCTGCCAGGCGACGCCCACCGGCCAATTGGCGTGTGACGTCACCGGGCCTGGCCCCGCAGAGCGCATGCGAGAAGAACAATGGACCTCCATGGTTCTGCTTGGGCAGGCTTTATGTCCCAAATTGAGACAGGATGTACTATTAACAAAAAAGGTGATGACGATTTTGCTGTATATCTAGGCAAAATTAGAATACTAATAAAACGCAAATCTCACTTATATTGGCATAATGAATACTTCCATCGGTATATCAAAGAGGATATCGATCCTCAAGGCTTACACCTCCATACGTTTCTTACTATAAAAAATCCCTCAGAGGATTTAAAAAAACTATGGGAAGGAACTTTGACAAAATGTAGTAAAGATCTTATGACTTTATTGGTTAATCACTATGCCAATGATCTGCGACTTTCAGAAGTAGAAATAGATGCTCATAATGCTCAATATCAACATGTTCTCAAGCTCCATGGTTTTCCTTCCAAATGGAAGGAGATCAGGGATCACCTCAAGATTAAGAACAAAGAAATTGTCACCAAAAACAGAAAAAATGTAACCTTGATAAATTGGCGTTCTCTGAGGGGTATGCCTACAAATGGACAGGATAAGATACTAATAGGAACACAATTAGACGTAACACTTCACATACACAATTCTATGTTGAAGATACCCAGGGAATACAATTCCTCTACCAATGCTTCTGTTTCTTCACAGGCTCATTCACGCTTCACAAATTCGCACTCGTCATGAGCACATCCTCCAAAATGTTCACGTAATCATGGTGGTGGGTATTCACCTAAAGATCTTGATAAGAAAATAGACTCTGGTGTGTCGCCTCAAGTGGGAGATTCAGGTATTGTCAGCAGTAATTTCACGCCTGTACTTATACAGCTTATAGCAAGTTCCCCACTGTCAATGGGGATTTTTTAGAATCTGAATACTTATGTGGTGAGAACACCATAGGCACCCATAACACCAACTCCTTAAAACTCAGTATAATTAATATCACAGATTTTCCCCTCACCTTGGCCCAAGAATTCGTTCTTCAGATAGGTTTGGGTTTCTGTCCTTTACAAGAGATAGATATAATGGAGACAATCAAAGATCTCTATTTGCACGCAATCTTACTTATAAATTTATGTTTGATTTTGAGCACAGGGAAAAGAAAACAGAGAGATTTCTGAACGAATAAAAAACTTTACAGTGAAAGATTGTAAAGCTCTTATGCCGGGTACACATGAGCGGAATGTCCGTCAGAAAAAGTCAGATGGGAGCTCTTCATCGTATATTCTGACCGTGTGTATGCCCCATCGGACTTTCTCCGTCGAGAATTCAGACGGACTTAGATAGAGAACATGTTCTACATTTTTTCGATGGAACTAATTACTATCGGGAAACCCGCTCGTCTGTATGCTGTTCTGACGTACCAAAAGCGACGCATGCTCAGAAGCAAGTACGAGACGGAAGCGTTTGATATGGTAAAACTAGCCTTTGTAATGGAGATAGCACATTTCTCACGCTGCAAAATCTGCGATCTTTTAATGCAGCGCATTCTTTTGTGCTTTATAATGCTATATGATATTCACACAGAGTTCTTACAAACTTATTTCTTTATTATTTCTCGCGATCTCATGAATAATCTTTTTTGTTTTTAAAGCCAGATCTCCATAATAATGTTTAGAATTATTTTTTATAGTCATCTTTTTTTATTATTTTTTATTTCATCAAGATCTCCTTTTTTTTTTGGATTTTTGCAAAATTATTTTATAGTGATCTCCATAATTTTTTTATATTTTTTTGTGTGTCAGGTTACCACAATAAAATTATTATCTTGTATTTTTTAACCTCAAGGAGGCTGGTTGTTGTCCCTTGTGAATTTGACATTGTTTTTTTGAAATGCACCTGCCTACTTACAAACAAACTGTCCTATTTTTAAAAAAAAACAAGTATTTAAAGCGGGATTCCGTCCCTGAAATTTTTTTTTTAAAGTCAGCAGCTACAAACACTGTAGCTGCTGACTTTAAATAAGTACTTACCTGTCCTGGGTGCCCGCGATGTCGGCCACCCGAGGCCGACCCGTCCCTCGGCTCTCGGGTCCCGGCACCGCCATCCTAAGTAAGGGAAACAGGCAGTCGAGCCTTGCGGCTTCACTGCCAGTTTCCTACTGCGCACGCGTGAGCGGTGTGGCGTTCTGTGAATAGCCCCGTGATGTTCTGGGAACACACACAGTTCCCAGAAGGTAAAGGGGCCGCTCACCGAGGAGCAGAACACACCGCGGAATAGGAAGAGGCAGATTAGGAAGACTGCCTAGCAACAAGGGTTTAGGTAAGTTTAAATTTTTTTTTTTTCAAATATTTTTATTTTATTTTTTTCATTTTTGATTTTTCATGCAATTTTCTTTGTTTTTTTTTTGGGGTGGCCCTCCACTTTAAGTTAAAACGCAAATATTTTCAAAAAATAAAATATACATTTATTCTGGGTAACAAAATAAAGAGGAAGGCAACGCTGGAGAAACTTTTTGAATTTGCGAAGCCTTTTGGCCCCCAGGGCACACATCAAGTCTGTGGAAAAAAAAAATGTTATCTTGAGGAGTCCATATCATTTGGAGCCAAATCTGGTCCAGGACTCCCAGAGATCAGGACCAGCAGCAGTTGACATATCTGTCCCCAGGCTGTGGTACTACACCAGCCTGCGTCTTCTGTCAGACCAGACTGAACCCAGGCCATCACTTTCTTCTCTTCACTGCAGCCTTCCCTCCACCCTTCCCTGCAGCCTTCCTTGCAGCCTTCCTTGGAGGCTGTGGCTTTGGTGGTGGACTTGTGGCAGGAGGAGGAGGATGAGCGAGATCATATACGTGGCTGTTCTCTGTCAGCTGGCCCCTCAACCCCTTCTGCAGGACCTCACCAAAAATTCCCTCACAGAGGAGGCGTTGGCCCTCCTCCAATTTCATCAATCTTGTGGCTAGATAGCAGCCATAGGCCTCTTCAGCATCAGGGCGGCTTCTGAGGACATCAGTTGCTTCCCTAATGAGTCCCAGTGCTGCCTCCTGTGATTGTCCCCTTCCTGGGCTTTTTTGTTTGAAGGCAGAGGGGAGGCCCCTGGGATTGGGTTAGGCTCCTACTGGGGCCAGCCACCTCTTGGCTGAAACTGGGCCCGCCCACCTCCTGGCTGACACTGGGCACGGCCACCTCCTGGCTGTCATTGGGCATGGCCTCCTCCTGCCTGCCACTTTCCAGACCCTCGTCCTGGCTGAGCTCATTCTGTGTATAAAAAAGGGACATATAGTTTCAGTTTTTGCTTCATCAATCACACACAATTTTTAGCTCATGACTTACAAATTGAATGTTAATAAATAGACAAGACTATCATTCTGACCCCAGCATTTTTCATTCATGCCACAAACATTTTTGGCCACTATTGTCTATTGATATGTAAATCTCTTTGTTTTAAATCATTAATTTGTTATCAATTATAACATCTAGTTAGCATCATTAATATTCGGACAATCAATATGTCTAAAAATAATATACCTGGCTCCAGCTGGGCGCATCCACTTCTTCCAGGATGGAAGGCCAAGGTTGTTCCTTGTCAGCTTCTGCTGGGGTTGAGGGAAGGGTTGAGGAAAGGCTGCAGGGAAGGGTAGAAAGTGATTCCCTGGCATCAGTCTGGTCGTCCAAAAACCGCAGTTTGTTGAAGTACCACAGCCTGGGTACATACACTTGCGCTGCTGCTGCTCCTGATCTTATTGATTTATGGATCTTATTATGCTCCTTCTTATACATGTTCCTCAAGATCCCAAATTTCTTTTTCCAAGAACTGGATGGTTGCATCGGGGACCCGAGTCTTCACAAATTCCAGAAGTTTCTGCACTAGTGTGGGACACTAGAACAAACTTTTTAAGGTGCCCCACACAGGTGCTCCAGTGGATACTTGGGGTGTTTCCATGTGTGAAAATTGTCACAAAAAGGAAAGTATTCCAGCTTTGGTAAGGTAAAAAATCATGTCTTCAGCTTGGAACTCTGCCAAAACAGACAATTGTACCCCACTTCCCAGCAATGTTTCATATTCCTTTTTTTTTTTAATTCTAACGGGGGGAAAAGACTCGGAGGACACCACTCAGAGGACACCAGGGACCCCACATCTCAGAAACAAGGGGAACTCAGAAAAACACCACACCCGAGGATCTGGAGGAAGGAGAGGTGGAGGAAGTTGGCGAACTTGTCACCACAACAGGTGAGTGTCTGACACCCCAGCTTTAGGTAATATATGTATGCCTGCATATTTATAATACATGTTTTTAATTTAAATTTTAGGTGAGGTGCTGGTTGTTGAAGAGCAAGCTGAACATTTCACAAGTGACAGTGCACAAAGGCTAATACAAGACATCATGGTGTGGAATGGTGAACTTGACATCATAAAGAAGAAACTCAATGTTATGGAACAACAAATGAAGAACATGACTGATGTGTTGGGGAGAATCTGAATTTCTTCAAAATGCCACCATTTTACCATTTTTTGGACTAAACCAAAACTTTTTTGGCTTTTTTTAAAAGCCAAATTTTAATGATGCACACGGTGTGTCAACATGTGCTATCTGCCATCAGGGGATATCAATGTATGCGTTTTGTGGGTGCAACCCCTTCCTCGTAACTCTAGTAGGTGAGAGGAAGGGGTTGCACCCTCAAAACACGTCCATTGATACCCCATGATGGGAGATAGCACATGTTGCCATTTGGCATGGGATCAGGAGGGATATACCCATTTTGACTCCCAAATTGTGTGCATCTTCAAAATTTGGCTTTTACAGGGGTGACATCACCCCATCTGATGAAGGCAATATCAAGACATTTTTGACAATATAATGTCTGATATTGCCTTCATTTTTTCGACGTTGAACTTTGTAAGTTCCAGAGTTGGGTATGTTATGTTTAGAAACATGCGTGTTTATAACCAAAAAAAATAAATTTTTTTTAAATGTGAAAAAAAAAATTCTACAGTAACATTTTAAAACGCACATGTGAATGTGCACAGAGTAAAAAGTTTGCTAATCAACAATTTGTGGCTTCTTCTTTCAATGCTCAATACCAGTTTTTGAAGTAATTTGGTGTTTACAGTGACAATGGGGCTTATTTACTAAAGGAAAATCCACTTGGCACTACTAGTGCACTATAGGAGAACCTAGGAGACAGTCAAAAAGAAACACAAGCAAGGAAAATTCAAGATTTTATCAGATCTTTTTTTTTTTTTTTATTAAAAAAATATTTACACATTGTCTGGCATTGCAATGGCCCCCCTACCCATAAAATAATTGACATATTTCTCCGGAACTTTGGGGTGCCAAGCAAGGACGGCCAGTTTCCAGGCCCATCAGAGGATTTGCAGGAAGTCCGTCCTCAGGCCCAACTGAGGCTATAATATTGTGGGCATTTTTTCTTAAACAATTGTGCAATATGCAGCAGGATAAGATGATGTGGGTGATTTTGTAGTCCGCCATGTGTATGGCTGTCAGAAACAGGCGGAACCAGCTGGCCATTATCCCGAAGGCATTCTTAACGACTCTTCGGGCTCTGGCCAGCCGGTAGTTAAAAACCCTCCTCTCCGTTGCGAGGGTTCTCTGGGGAATGACCTCATCAGGTGCTTGCCCAGACCGAACGCTTCATCAGCAAGAAAGACGAATGGGAGTCCTTCAACGTTGTCCGCATCAGGTGGCAATATCAGGCCACCAGTTTGGAGACGTTGGTAAAACTCTGTCTGGGCGAAGATTCCTCCATCTGACATCCGGCCATTCTTCCCCACGTCCACATAGAGGAACTCATATTGTACTGACACCACCACCATTAACACTATACCATTAAACCCCTTATACCCCTTGGGATAGTCCCAATGGTCGGCAAAATGGGATGCCACAGTCTGCCATTCCTGTCGCGTTGAAGGAAACTGTGGAGTCAAACCAGAAAAAAAAATATTAGTACTTTTGCACATAACTTTGCAAGCAGATTAGACACAAACATTCTTGGCCAGCATCAGTATAACCTTTATTTTAAGGAGTATTTAAAGACAAAAATATAAGGCACACTTATCAGATTCCTCCCCCCCTCTGATGGCCCATTGTAAAAATTTTAGGGGGGGAGGGTTCGAGCTGGGTTTGGGACCTCCCAAAAAAAAGCCTCTGGCACTCTGCCTGAATTTAAGGACAACAATAACGTTTGTACAGATTTTAGGGGGTGTTTGGGGTAAAGCAATACAATGGAGCTGACAAAATACATTGTTAAGTAACTAGGCTAGATGTATATGGGCCCAGGATAGCATGCTAGGGAGGTTAGTGAAGGCAATGTGCATGAGGACAAAAAAGGAGCATTATAAAAGATTACAGCATGCATGAGGACAAAGGGGACATTCACAGCATATTACAATACATTAGCAAACATTAAATACAATAGAATGTGATGTTAAAGGAGAAAACCTACCCTAATATAGTCCTTCTGCAGGATATGAATAATAGCAGAACAGGTCTCTGGAATAATGATCCCCAGAGCCTGGGGGGAGATACCTGTCGAGAACTTGAGGCCCTGCAGGCTTCTCCCAGTTGCCAAGTACCGCAACGTGGCGACTAGCCTCTGCTCCGGAGTTGTGGCTTGCCTCATGCAGGTATCCTGCCTGCTAATATAAGGGGTCAGCAAAGCCAACAGATGGTGAAGAATGGGGTCCGTCATCCTGAGAAATTTCCTGAAATCATCAGGATTATTCTCCTGGATCTCACAAAGCAAATTCATATGAGAGAATTGGTCAGGCTGGAGCAACCAATTCTTGGTCCATAAACTGCTCCCCACCCTGTTCATGGACTAGGCTTTGGTCAAAGAATGGACCCTAACACCAAGCCCCCGCACAGCACGAACTCTACGACGAGTACGTACCCGCAACATGGCTTCAAAACGGTCGGCTGGTCATAACAAACTAACAGAACGCACTGAAGAACAGCAAGGCCTGTAAAGAGCGAGCTAAAAATCATAAACCAACGGACAAGAACACACTGAAAATACAGATGCGAACTGTCTACACGCTCTGAAAACCAGATACAAACCCACAAGCACAAACTGAAGAGCAGTAACGGACTGAAAAGCATGAAAGCTGAAAAGCGTGAATCGTCTCTCACCAAACTTCTAATACAAGATAAACACGAGATTAGCAGAAGGAGCCCAAAGGGTGGCGCGCTGGCTATTGAACTTCCTTTTTCTAGTCCCGTCATACGTGTTGTACGTCACCGCGTTCTGGACGGTCGGACTGTTGTGTGAACGTGTGTAGGCAAGACCGCTTGAGCGGAATTCCGTCGGAGAAACCTTCAGAGTTTATTCCGACGGCAAAACCGCACGTGTGTACGCGGCATTAGAGATCTTATGATTTTGTATGATGAAGGCGGGGTAGAACTTAATCCCCCACTCGAGATGACACAATCTAGCACTGTATCTAATACACACAGGGTAAACAAGATTTTCAAACCCAAATCATGTAAATTCCCTGAATTATCTCTATGTCCTAATGCAGAGCTCAAAATTTCAAGTCCTGAGCTACTAGCCAGGCCACCAGTTGCCCCACCCAACACCTACCCTGTCCCGCCCCTAATTCCACCCCTAAACATGCCCTCATAAATTATCTCATGAAATTACCCTTAAATGTTTTATGCAGAATTAAGCAACTTTATCCAAGCTCATTAATGCCGCCTCGCCCGTATCATCAATGCAGCCTCGCTTGTGTCCACCAATGCAGCCTCGCCCATGTCCACCAATGCAGCCTCACCTATGTCCACCCATGCATCCTCACCTGTGTCCACCAATGCAGCCACACCCGTGTCCACCAATGCAGCCTTCCTATGTCCACCAATGCAGCCTCACCTGTGTCCATCAATGCAGCCTCACCCGTGTCCACCAATGCAGTCTCACCCTTGTCCACCAATGCAGTCTCACCCTTGTCCACCAATGCAGTCTCACCTGTGTTCACCAATGCAGCCTGCTTGTGTTCATCATGCTGCCTACCTGTGTCCATCATGCAGGGGAGCAGAAGAGAAGAAGAGCATTTCTGATAAGAGCGCTGAGGGACATTACTGGAACAGCTTTGATTTCAATTGCTGTGTGTTCCCGCCGCTCGGCGTCCAGTACAGCCTGCTCCCTGGCCGGGGAACTTTGATACACATCACTTGTCCCGGGTTGGACGGATGATCTGTCTATAAAATTCCCCAGGACCAGGGGGCGGCGCTGTGTGTGACAGCGAGTGTGGGGAACACTCGGCTATTGAAATGAAAGCCGCTAGTGATGTCCCTCGCGCTCTGATCATCCAGCCTGCTCTCTCTTCCCCTCCACGAGCGCTGGGAAAAGCACTCCAATACAACCCGCCGGCCGGCAGTGCTCGCCCCCCCCTCGCTCCCAGGCAGCCCTTCCTCGCCAGCCCTCGAAATTCACATGCAAAATGCAAGCAGGTGAGTGTAATTTTTGAGGGCTGTCCTAATGTATGGATGTTTCTTCAGAAGACCATCAGGGACATGAAGGCTGCATGCTGGCAGTCCTCCCCTTCTTCCTCTTCTAATCTGTTCAATGAACAACTTTTGGCTCTCAGATAATTGAAAACACAAACGCAGGCAGTTATTAAACCATCAGATAAGGGTGGCAACATCGTATTGATGTCACACCCACAATATAAACGAATGTGCTTTGATATACTTAATAACAAACTATGGTACCGCCCCATTGACCACACTATTTATTGTGCCACACTATTAGTGAGACACAAGTGACTTTTCTTGATTTAAATATCTCAGGCGGTACAGATGGATACATCAAGACAGATCTATATAGAAAGCCCAGTGCGGGCAATAATCTACTCCATGCCAATAGCCTACATCCGCTGCCATTAGTTAGAAGCATTCCATATGCTCATTATTTACGTTTGCGCAGTAATTGTACTTTGGATTTTGACTTTAAGAAACAAGCTGATCTTCTGCAACAAAGACTGTTAGCAAGGGGCTATACCAGTACTCTGTTGAGACATTCTTTCAACAGAGCCAAAGCTAGACCAAGAGCCTCTTTACTCTATGGAACTTCCCCCAAACAGCATGAGCAAACTATAGGTTTTTGTTAAAATCATCACGCCTGTTAAAGGGCATGTTGGTCTACACCACAAATATCATACAGAAATGGTTTCCTTTTTTGTCTTGGATGTTATTCCTCCGGACCCCAGAGGAGGGAATTGGGATAAACGCATATTACAATGCGAGACTCTATGGATCAAGCGTCTTAACGCTATGATCCCCCTCAGGCCTAATGAAGTTAATTCATATAGACCTTTTCTCTAATACCAGTGTTAGGGCCTACAATTTTCTGACCCTTTTTGTGGTTTCATTGTGACAGATAAGTTCTAGAATTTTTTCCCCTTTTCTCTCATACTTCTCCCTTTTTCCCCACCTTTCCCTCTCTCTTGAGAATGAGGGGGAGTTGGGACTTTAAATGAAGGACAATTAAGTGCCTCCATCCCGGTAATAGGTAAATAGAAAAGGAAAATTGGGACTTTAAATGAAGTGATTGGATAGTGGAGTTAAATTTCACCATGTTTAAATTTCACCATGGAATGTTTAATTGTTAACATAAATATACAGGCAATAAAAAGTATTATGCCCTGTACACACGATAGGATTTTCCGATGGAAAATGTGTGATAGGACCTTGTTGTCGGAAATTCCGACCGTGTGTAGGCTCCATCACACATTTTCCATAGGAATTTCCGACACACAAAGTTTGAGAGCTTGCTATAAAGTTTTCCGACAACAAAATCCGTTGTCGGAAATTCCGATTGTGTGTACACAAATCCGACGCACAAAGTGCCACACATGCTCAGAATAAATTAAGAGACGAAAGCTATTGGCTACTGCCCCGTTTATAGTCCCGACATACGTGTTTTACGTCACCACGTTCAGAACGATTGGATTTTCCGACAACTTTGTGTGACCGTGTGTATGCAAGACAAGTTTGAGCCAACATCCGTCGGAATGTCCAATCAATATCCGACCGTGTATACAGGGCATTACTTTCATATACATATAAGAAGCGTGCACATAGCATGAGCATAGTAAAAAAAGTACAAACATAGCAGCACATGATTCTGGTGGTAAGTTGATTGAATAGTATAGCATAATAATGCCAGTGACAACATGCCCGATACCGACAAGTGTACCCAAGCGGTAAATATGCATCCACTGAATGGGAAAAAGTAGTATAATTGGGTACATAAGATAGTAGTTCAATGAGTATGATTCCGTATGAGATGTAGCTGGGGCATCAAAACAAAGCTTGACGCGTTTCATGGATGTATCTCCACTCATCAGGAGCTGATGCGGCCAAAGTTCCTATGAAATGTATATAGAAATATAATGAACCATACTATTCATGTAAAAGGAGTAACAAGGTGAATGAACATCTAGTGTGTATAGATAGTTAACCAAACACACTCACCAACTCAGACAGCGAGTGCAGTGCGCGGTGGTGGGCGCAAGGTGGGCCAGGAGCATAGCCTCTCCACGGGAGCTGAGGTGGCATATATATGTATGCAACATCGGGCAGACAGGGGAAGTACAAAATGTGACGGAGGTCTCCACAAACACGGATAAAGTGTAGTTGTTGAAACGAGCATATCTGGGAACAAAATATTAAGTATGTGTATAATTTTAAGTCGCACCCAAGCACCACCAGCAAAGAATATAGCTGGGGTGCAGTAACCCCAGGAAGAGACTAGCCGTATACACAGCTCGCTTCAAGTGTGGGGTATATATGTATGCCTCCAACGCCACGTTGGTGAAACAAGGGAGGAGGGGCCGCACCTGAACTGAATATATATTCAGCGACTGGCACAAAAAAGCTCCTCCATGGGTACACGAGGATCTAACAACTAGACGTTGGCGTGATGACGTCAGGACTGGCATCCCACGCATAACGTAGGAGACGTGGCGCCGATGTGCAGAGGGGCGTCCGTCCGAGCCTCCAATTCACAAAGTGAAAGGGGAGGAGGGGAGGACCCACTGGCGCATCGCAGCTCCCGTGGTGAAGAGAGAACCCAGCACCACCCAAATGCCCAACCAACCACCCAGAACACGACACTGGTCAGGTGGCAAATATGCATAGGACACCTAAAAATAAAGAGCCAAGTGGGACATTAAATCAGTGCCAGGAATTCTGCCTGTAAAAAAATACCATGTACACTACTAACTTAATATAAATACATAGGAGCAGTATATATAAATATCACCAGTATATAAACCTTAACATAAGGTACCCTATAAATGAGGGCAGACCTCGCACAGGGAAGGTAGGGGAACACTACCAATCCCATTTATCCAATTGCTTCCATCCCGGTATGTATGAGAATGAGGGGGAGTTGAGACTTTAAATGAAGCACAATTAAGTGCCTCCATCCCTCTCCCTTATTCATTTCAAGTGATAGGCAGGGGTCTGAATATTAGATAACAGTCTAGTACATTCTATACCAGGGGTGTCCAAACTGCGGCCCTCCAGCTGTTGCGGAACTACACTTCCCATGAGGCATTGTAAAACTCTGACATTCACAGACATGACTAGGAAAGATGGGAGTTGTAGTTCCTTAACAACTGGAGGGCCATAGTTTGGACACCACTGTTCTATACGATTCGGTGTTAAACATTTGTATTCAATATGTTTGCTAATTGGATTTGTTATGGGCTTTGTTTATGTTTTGTGTGATGTCATCTTTCATGGGCTCCCTTAGCATAACCCATTTTCCATCTTTGCCAACACTACCCTGGAGACATGGTTTATTCATATCCGCCACTAGGGTTCGCTGTCTGGCCATTCAGACAGCTTTGCCATCGTCCATCATGGCTGCTATGGGTTTTGCCCACACATGATGTCATTTCCTGTGCGGTGGTCCTGGTCGTTGGTTTGTCCCGGGTGTGTGGCTCCGGAGGGAGAGTGAAGCTGCAGGCTCATGGCCTCTTCTCTTGGTGTCCCAGTGGCAACACACTGCATGGATCCTATCCGTATGTGTGAATGCCCACATTGGGGACATTGCGCATGCACCATTCGTCGCACGTGCGCTCTGCGGTGCCGGTGACGTCACACACGTTTGCTGCTGCAGTCCTGGGGCCTCTTTCCCTTTGTGGGTGCTAAGTTCTCATTCATCTTCTTACATATAGTGTAATTTCAGTCCTTTGTGAGCGCATGGTTTACGAGGATTTGGTTTGCTTTCTGTGTTATGGGATTCCTCCTGCATGGATGCATTGGACATCATTATTTTAATAGTTTTGGGACAAATCTTTCTACCTCTTAATATACTTATTGCAAAGTGGCCCTGTAGGTCTATATGCTATGCTAACCACTTAAGGAAGTTAAAATTATTTTTTTTTTGCTAGAAAATTACTTAGACCCCCCAAACATTATATATTTTCCAACACCTTAAAGAATAAAATGGCGGCCATTGCAATACTTTCTGTCACACCGTATTTGTGCAGCGGTCTTACAAACGCACTTTTTTTGGAAAAAATACACTTTTTTTAATTAATAAATAAGACAACAGTAAAGTTAGCCCAATTTTTTATATTGTGAAAGATAATGTTACACTGAGTAAATTGATACCCATCACGTCACGCTTCAAAATTGCACCCACTCATGGAATGGCGACAAACTTTTACCCTTAAAAATCTGCATAGGCAACATTTAAAAATTTCTACAAATTACCAGTTTTGAGTTACAGAGGAGGTCTAGTGCTAGAAATATTGCTCTTGCTCTAACGATCACGGCGATATCTCACAAGTGTGGTTTGAACACTGTTTTCAACTCACGTTTGCATTCGCTTCTGTGCGCGAGTTCAGCGGGACGGGGAGCTTTAAATTATTTTATTTTTTTTCTTATTTATTTTGCTTTTGATTTTTTTATTTTGACACTGTCCTTTAAAAAAAAAATCTTTGGGTCACTTTTATTCCTATTACAAGGAATGTAAACATCCCTTGTAATAGAAAAAAAGCATGACAAGACCTCTTAAATATGAGATCTGGAGTCAAAAAGACCTCAGATCTCATATCTACACAAAAATGCAATAAAAAAAAAAGGATTTGAAAAAAATTTTTTTTTAAACTTCTCCTTTAAGAGCTATGGGTGGAAGTGACGTTTGACGTCGCTTCCACCGTCCCTCGCTATGGATCCGAGCAGGGGCCATCTTCCCCTCAGTCAGCACCAGGGCCAAGCAGGGAAGAGGACCCGATCCTCTTCGTGGCTACCGATGGCTCCGGTAAGCCCCCGATAAAATTGCAATCTGCCGCAGAGATCACTTTTATCTGAACCCGGACCGCTCACTGAAGAAGAGAATACCGGGCTTATGGCAGCTAGCTGTTGCCATAACAACAATATTCCTCTTCAAAGTGCCGACCTATATCGTCATGAGCCGGTCTGGAAGTGGTTAATGTCATACCAATGGGAGCTTTATGCATTTTTATAGGATTCAACGGTGTTCGCATCCTCTGATAGAAATACCTTTTCAGTTTGAACCAGTCTAATTAATTTAAATGAGATATATGTTTTTATGGCATTAAGTAGGACACTCTCTTCCTTTTCCTCTCTAGTATATGGCTACCAGCCCTTTAGATGCTTATTGAGCTTTATCTTTGAAAGGATTCACCTCAGACCCACCGTCACGATGGGTTAACAGCTGCAAGGTGTACCATCTATCCCTCTTCCCCTCTGTCTGTGGAGGCTCCCACGCCCGCCGGGGTGGACCTATACCCCTTTGAATTGCTGTGCATGATTTTGCTCTGGGTAAGGTGGCTTATGGGGGGGGTGACACCACACATGTGATAATAGTGTTATTGTCATTTTTCTATTTTTATGAATGACTTTAAATGTCTTATTATTATGATTCATGCAATGTCTTTCTTTTTTAGTATATGTGATCTCTGTTTTGTATGTATGTATACTGTATATGCAAAAAGCTCCTGAAGAAGCGGTGAACATTCCCACGAAACATGTCGAGCATGCCAAAAATATACAGTTGTCACTGGGTGAACTGATTTTCCTAGTCTTTTTCAGTTACACCCGAGATGTTTGAATTCACAGAGCTTTTATAAATAGATTTTGTATGTACTTTAACATGCTGTTGTAAACTAGATAAAATTCAACCTTTTATTTACCTATCATATACCAAGCATCTGTGTGATACCATTAAAGTCCACTGTGGCCTCAATACAAATAGATTTTTCTTCAAATTGATAGGACGGAGGTACCCTTTTTCTTTATATTCATAAATTTTTAAGGCACTTTATTCACCCTGTCTATTATTAACCCAAGTTTATCAGTGAACAAGTAATCTGATGAATGGGGGGTGATAGGGGAATGGGAAGGGACAAGTGGGGTGGAGCCACTCGTTATTGACCATAGAGTCTATAAAGCAGTGATGGTGAGTGTCCAAGTTAGGATATACAGTATACCAGGGCCATCTTTATTATGGATTGGACCCTGGGCAAACATTTTTCTTGCCCCCACTCCATGCAATTTCGTTCTCCGCTTGCGCTGAGACATACAAAAAAATTGTTTACAGACTCAAATCAGGCAGCAATTGCGGTTGCTTGCTAGAGGTTGCAGTGTATCATTACTGCTCAGTGACTGGCTGCTAGAGGTTACAGCACACATAATGGCTCACTGATTATTTGCTAGAGCTTACAGCACATGACTTACTGCATCTCCTCACTGCCTACACACCATGGACTGGGGAGGTGAGGGAACCCATCAATAGACAGAAAACTCCTATGCCGCGTACACACGAGCGGACTTTCCGGCATACTTGGTCCGGCGTACCGGAGTCCGTCGGACAATTTGATCGTGTGTGGTCTCCAGCGGACTTTTTCTTCTCAAAAGTTTGACGGACTTAGATTTCAAACATGTTTCATATCTATCCGACGGACTTGAGTCCGGTCGAAAAGTCCGCTCGTCTGTATGCTAGTCCGATGGACAAAAACCGACGCTAGGGCAGCTATTGGCTACTGGCTATGAACTTCCTTGTTTTAGTCCAGTCGTACGTCATTGCGTACGAATCTGTCGGACTTTCGTTGATCGTGTGTAGGCAAGTCCGTTCATTCGTAAAGTCCATCGTAAAGTCCGTTGAAAAGTCCGCCGGGCAAAGTATGCTGTAAAGTCCGGTCGTGTGTACGCGGCAATAGAGATTCTAGGACTCCTGGAATCAGTGGCAGTGCTGGGGGAGGGGGGTGTGTGATCAGTGGCAATGCTGGGGGGTTGATGGGATCAGTGGCAGTGGTGGGGGGGTTAGTTAGGAGGCAGTACACTGTGGCAAATTCTGAATCATGTAGAGCAAAGCTGGAAATCTTTGGGGAATTTTCAATGACCACCAATGTGAGGGGGGGTTTACAAATGGGGGATTTTACACCACCCACCAAAATAAAGAGGGATTTCTATACTGAAACCGACATAATAAGAGCATTTAAACCAACCACCAGTGTAAGGAGGAATATACAATGACCTCCCTGTAAGGGGGAATTTACACTGACAACCATTGTCGAGGAGATTTGTACTGACCACCAATGTAAGGTGACACTTCTACACCGACCACCAATGTTAGGGGGGATTTACAATGACCACAAATGTTAAGGGGGATTTACACTGTCCACCAGTGTAAGGGCAATTCTGCGCTTACCACCAATGTAAAGGGAAATGTACACTTATTATCAATGTAATGAAGAATTTACACCGATAACCAATGTAATGGGGGTTTTTACATCAACAACCAATAAATGGGGATTTCTACACTGACCACCAATGTGAGGGGAGATTTTACACTCACCGCCAATTTAAGGGGGCTTCTACATGGACCACTAATGTAAGTGAGGATTTGAAACTGACCACAAATGCAAGTTTGGATTTTTATTACCGATTACCAATATAAAGAGGAGTTTCTACACTGGTCACCAATGTAATTGGGATTTATTTACACTGACCACTAATGTAATTGGGACCTTCACACTGGCTACTAGTGTGATTGAAAGGATTGTACACCACACCCCAATGTAATGAGAAGATTGACACATGACCACCAATGTAACTGAGACATTTAGCCTGCATTTAAATTTGTGTGTGTAGGGAACGCATGTAAAATCGCTTTCCTGGCACCACAGAAACATGCTGCCCTTTAGAAGATACACAGCAGTTCCATTAATTGTTAATGACACCCTCACGCTTCTGCTGAGATGTGTGTATTCACATGCACCAAAATTCATGGCGCTGTGGCATGTTATTTTGAAAAAGGGTGCCACCTCCAATTTGCTTACCTTTGTACAAGAGGCTGATGTTAGGCTTAATGGAAACATAAATGATCCAAGGTCTGGTGTTACCCCAACATCACCTCCATCCCTAATTCAATACATATATACAAGGGGTTTGCCCTGGGACTTTGAGTGAGGTGAATATGGTTAGTCAAGAAACATGTCATGGAAGTAAAATAATGTAACCCCCACTCTATTCCACTCAGTTGCAATTGCATGCTTACTGGCCCCACATTTTCTTACTCTGTAATGTCCTTTATTCATGCTCTTTCAGTCTCCAAACATATACCAGCATTTACTTTTTGCTGGTCCCTATATATTTATATGTATATGAAACAATGCAGGAAAATCACCTGCATCTACATACTATCTTATTATTTCTTGCAATAAGCATACCCAGCACAGCAGGGAGTCTTTACAGTTTATGATCATGGACAAGGGGAGACCTCTAGGGACACTTATATTTGTATCTACCAAGGCCATGTCGGTGCTCCGGCTGTTCCCCCATTGGGGTTACCTTTTGCTCCGCTTCCTCAGCTCCTGTGCTGGATGTTTGTTGCTGCCGCCACCGGTGGAATCAGTGACTGTTGGCCTGGTCCAGCCCATTGGTGAGTATGGGATCCTTAGCCTGACCCCGATGATTACTCACCTTCCTGCCTATTTGATGCAACATACACTCATTCATTTGATTTACTACTTGTATTACAGATTTAGCAAAGCATTTACCCCTGAAGAGCGATCGCGGTCTCGCGAAACGTCGTCGGGTACTACTGATGCTTGCAAATTTCTCTGATGTTTGTATATTGGAATATATTGTTTTACCATGTATGTGGATTGTCCCATGTTCACATTATATGCATATTTTATCGGCCTGTAGTTATTGCTGTTGTGTTTCAGATGCGTAACAATTGTAATAAATCTACATTATTTTACTTCCATGACATGTTTCTTGACTAACCATATTCACCTCACTCAAAGTCCGAGGGTGAACCCCTTGTATAGATGTTAGGCTTAATGACCACAGTTGTAGGCAAGACTTGCATGCCCCTTTACCTCCCCAGTGGGCAACATTCAGCAGAAGTGATGGGGATATGATCTCGGGGGGGCATGATATACATATGAATGCCGCCTCTATTTACATATCAATGCCGCTGGTCCGCGGCTATTTACATATTAATGCCTCACTATTTACATAATAATGCAGGTTATTTACATGTAAACACAGGGTCTGCAGGTGAGTCATCTGAACACAGCAATAGGGCAGAGCTAAGCAGCATTAGTAACAGAACTTCACACTGAGATATCGGGACACAGCACGGGATTAAAACTTCAAGGAACAAGGGAATTAAAACTGGGATAGTTTGCAAGTATGAGGCAGCTGCTAAGGGCCCCACAACAATGATGGGGCCCAGGGCAGCTGCCCCTTTTGCCCTGCCTTAAAGATGGCCCTGCAGTATACTAAAGTATGTGTCAAAATTGTTATTTAAAGAAGGGCGATTGCTTCCAAGTAACAACTTATGAAATAACTGTAACATAAGCAGTTTTTTTTATAGGAATCTGTAAGATTAGCATGTCAAGTTCTGGAAAATTGTTAAACACTCTACACAACACCATCAAACACAGACCTTCTTATCTCTCTTAAAGTGATTGGAAACCCTTAATTTTTTTGAAAAAAAAAACATTTTAATACATTTTGTTTAATGTTCCCCTGCTCCCCCATTGCTCGCACACAAAGGCGAACGCATTCAACGTCCCGCACGCATATGTAAACAGCACTCGCACCACACCTGTGAGGAATCACCATGAATGTCAGAGTGAGAGCAATAACGCTAACACCAGTTGTCCTGTGTAAATCTAAAGTGGTAACCTATAAAGGCTTTTAAAGCATTGCCTATGGATAATTTAATGTACTGTAGTTTGTCATTATTCCACCACGGGTGTGGAATTTCCAGTGTCTACAATTTTGTCATAGTATACCAGCATAGTAGATAAGAGAACTCTCTCTACATGTCAGGAACCATGAATTAGACGGAGACAGAAAATGCAGTAAAAATCATATCTTAGACCTCCCGGATGGCAATCCACATGAAATGAGGAGTGGATTAACATTCTCCTCTCCCTACAATTCTTCACCATCATCTTCGGTCTTCCAAAGCCCAGCAAAGACGAGGATGCAGATGGATCCGCAGACACAGTGAGTACAGCCCTGCATAATGAACATGCCATCTCCTCACTGCAATCCTCAATAGCTGCATTCCCCACATCAGGGCAACCGGTACTAGACACTACCATGAAGGATATGCTCATATCATTACAATCCTCTCTCATGTCCAATCTATCCTCCCTGATACATAAGTTTTCTGCTGATATGCAGCATATGGGGGATAGAGTTCACTATATGTAAAATAAAATGGAGGAATGCACTGACACAGTGAATTATTTGGTGGACGCTTATGAAGAGCAAAAAGTGGATTCTATGTGGATCAAAGCAAAGCTGGTGGACCTAGAGGACTGCTCTAGATACAATAACATTAAAATACGCGGTATCCCTGAGTTCATTCCGTCCGCAGAGCTGTGCAAATATGCTAGCACTATGTTTTTTGCACTTCTGCCAGAATTATCTACAGTAGAGCTCACTGTTGACCGTATTCACAGAATACCTAAACCATACCACCTAGAAGAAGCTATCCCCAGGGATGTGCTCCTGCGGATCCATTTCTATCAGGCCAAGGAACAAATCCTATCAAAGGCCAGGGAGACACCAATTCTACCAGCACCAAATTCAGATATCTAATTGTTTGCAGATCTCTCACGATGTACACTACAAATGAGAAGACAACTGAAAACAGTGACAAAAGCTCTTAAAAACCACAAGATAATCTACAAGTGGCGCCTTCCAGCGACTATACTAGCTACTTACAATGGAGTCCCACACACAATTTCCACAATGGAAGGAGGATTGAAACTTCTACACAAGTGGGGTATCATCTCAGGACTCCCACGCATCCCAACGGGAAGCCCAACCCCTTTTCCTTTGGGAACGGCTGTGTAAATTTCAAGACCAATCACAAATAATTGATCTTACCCTGCCAACATGAATAGACAGCAATATGTCCGGTCAGGTTTCATGCTCAACCAACCAGTTTTTGAACTTTCCCCCAAGTTTGGTCAGCACCTCTCTAGAGTTACACGATGCTGACGTGTTTATTTGTTGTATTTTGAGCTGTATTTCTTTTCTATTGTTTATTCTTTCCTTATTTCCGTCAAATCCATTTTTGAACTTACCTTTCCAAAACCTTAATCCAGAAGCTAAACGTCCACGGCTCATTCCTTGTTTATAACCTTTTTAGACTCCTTCACAACCTAACAATCTTGCAGTTCAAGTCGGAGCTCCTGAGGACAGACTTCCTCCAGCAACAACAACCGCATTCCTGAGGAACCAACCACCGACCACTTCCAACAGTAAGTCACCTACAACCTTTCTGCACAACAACACCCGTCAACATGTCTTTCAACATACTGTCCCTAAATGCAAAGGGTCTAAACCAGGGTTCTCAAACTGGTGGCCCTCCAGCTGTTGCAAAACTACAAGTCCCATCATGCCTCCGCCTGTGGGAGTCATGCTTGTTGTCAGCCTTGCAATGCCTCATGGGACTTGTAGTTTTGCAACAGCTGGAGGGCCGCCAGTTTGAGACCCCTGGTCTAAACCATCCTGCAAAATGAACTTCCATGTGGAAAACAGCTTTAGCACTTAAATTAAATATTCTTTGCGTCCAAGAGGCACTATTTATTCAAGACATATCTCCACGTTGCCAACATAGACTATTCCCACATACGTTTCAAGCCTGCTACTCCAGGAAACAAAGAGGTTTTCATAGCCATAAGGAACACTATTGCCTTTCACCTTCTAAAAAGCATTGCAGATCCAGAAGGACATTACATCATCCTAATTTGTACAATCAACAACGTAAGATATACATTAGTCTCCATCTTTGCCCCGAACTAACGCCAGATGCACTTCCTCGAAAAGAACTCTGAAAGCAGCGAGAAAAGTACAACAAGGTCACCTGCTGATTTGTGAAGACTTTAATTTAGTTACAGATAATGTGATGGACTCGACTGAGGTAGCTAAGAGACATACATCCCCCCTAAACAAATGTATTGCTTCTAACAATTTATTCGACATGTGTAGGTGTTGTCATGCGAGCAAACGGGACTGTATTTACCTGTCAGAATGCCACAACACCTACTCACGAATACATCTCTTCCTTTCCGACAAGTGGTTACTTATCGGCTTCGGTCATCCACACTACCACCTGGTCAGACCATGCCCCCATCAGCATTTCCATAGCCGCTAACTCCTACCTATGGAGAGTTAACAACTACCTTCTCCATTCAGTGCATACTATAAAGATCTCTACATAATTAAAGAAGATAAAAGTACCCATCAACTATCTTAGGAGGAAAGTTTAGCCTTCCTGGAGCAAACAAATTTCCCCTCTATATCGCCACAACAACTTTCAGATCTAAACACCCCCTTTACTACTCCCGAAATACTACAAGCAATCAACAACCTTCCAAATTCTAAATCACCAGGGCCGGATGGCTTTACTGGAGAATACAATAAAAAATGTCAACATATCCTAGCTCCTATACTATGTAAAATCTTTAACTCAGCTGCCTCCTCTTCAACATTCCCCTTTGAAATGTTAAATGCATTAGTTGTGACCAAAACCGAGAGAAGAACCCACCTCCCTGAAAGATTTCCGTCCTATTTCCCTACTTGACATAGATCTAAAACTTTATGCAAAGCTTATAGCAAATAGATTAGTCGACATATTACCCTTATTCACAAAGACCAATCAGGTTTTACGAAAGGTCGCCAGGCATCAGACGCCACCAGAAGAGTAGTAAATACTATCCACCACGTAGAAAGATCAGGCAACTCCATCTATATTACTATCTTTAGACGCAGAAAAAGCATTCGATAGAGGAAATTGGAACTACCTCTCCTTAACACTGTCCAAATTCGGAATCCAAGGATACATCTACAATGCCATAATGGCCTTGTACTCTATCCCATCGGCCCAAATATATACAGCAGACACCCTCTCATTGCCATTCCAGATCACGAAAGGAACGAAACAAGGTTGCCCTCTTTCCCCCCTAATCTTTAATCTCGTAATGGAGCCTCTAGCTGAAAGCATCAGATCTAGCACAAAAATCTCAGGGATACCCATCACAGATCAAGAACATAAAATCAGCTTATTTACTGATGATGTTATAATTATGGTCAGAAATCGAGTCACTTCTCTACTGGGGATTCAGAGGACGCTGGCCTGGTTTAGCAAAGTCTTGTATTATAAAGTCAACAAATCTAAATCATATATCTAGGGGTGAATACTACTACTAGCGAAAGCCTTAGAAAACAATTTCCTTATATCTGGGCGAAAAACAGTATAACCTATCTAGGAGTTGTCACGTGCCTGGTGGATGAGCCCGATATGCAGAGGGAGGTCTCTCTTACGTCCCTGACTGGCTCCTGGTAGAGTGAACAGGAAGCACAGGAGTACAAGGCAGCACAAGCTGCCTGGCAGGATCAACAGCTGGATGGCTGGTCTGGAGCTCCAGGTAGTGCTGAGGCAAACTGGAACAGCAGGCTGTGTGCAGCAGACAGGAAGCTGGAGCAGGCAGGTATCAGAAAGACAATCACAGGATACAGGAAGATGGTCCCAGAGATTGGAACACAGGAAGGTCAGGCAGGCCAGGTGTCAGAAACCATGAATCAGACCGAGACAGAAGTACAGTTAATCACACTTGTTTAATAATAATAAAAAGGTAAACAGAGTAAGCATAGTCAATACATAGCCAGAGTTCAGTAACCAGATCGGGTAGTCAGCCAATGCCAATGTCAGAGAGCTAGAGATCAACGTAGTAGTACAGCAAGCAGGATCAGGAGCCAGAAGGGACGTCAGCTGAGCAAGTCTTCAACAGGAACGCAGGAGAAAGTCTCTGAGATGTGGCCAAAGGCGAAGGCAGAGATGAAGTGAGCTGGACGGCTTTAAGTAACCAGGCCTGACGAGCAGATCATCAACAGCTGAGTCACTGTGGAGAGAAAAGAGCTGGCAATTAGCTGACAGCTGAGTGGCCAGCTCAGAGAAGGAAGGGCTGAGCCCAGCCCTGACAGTACCCCCTCCTCAACGACCCCTCCCCCTCCCCCTCAGAGGACCACCGGGCTTGAGGGGAAAACGTCTATGGAAATCACAGAGGAGGACAGGGGCATATACCTCCGAGGATGAGACCCAAGAGCGTTCCTCCGGACCGTACCTCTTCCAATGCACCAGGTACTGTATGCGCCCACTGAACCTACGGGAGTCAACAATGGATCTTACTTCATACTCCTCATGGTTCTCAACCTGTATAGGGTGAGGACGTGGCACGAAGGTGGTAAAGCGGTTGCAGACCAAAGATTTCAATAAGGAGACATGAAACAAATTAGAGATGTGCATACTAGGAGGAAGGTCCAACGCGTAAGCCACTGGGTTAATCCTGCGAAGGATACGGAAAGGCCCAATAAACCGAGGTGCGAATTTCAAAGAAGGAACACGAAGTTGGAGGTTGTGAGACGACAGCCAGACTCTGTCCCCAACCTGGTAGGAAGGTGCAGACAGGCATCTGCGGTCAGCATGGAGTTGTACCTATCGTTAGTATGTTGCAAAGCCTCCTGGACTTGTGCCCAAGTGGAACGAAGGCCGCAGGAATACTCTGCGGAACAAACGAGGCAGGCAACACGGAAGGTTGGAAACCATAGTTCGCCATAAACGGGTACAAACGGGAAGCTGAATTCAAGGCACTATTGTGAGCAAACTCTGCCCATGGTAAGAGGTCTGACCAGTTATTATGATGGTCAGAAATATAGCAATGTAGGAATTGCTCCAAGACTGATTGGCTCATTCTGCGGCCCCATTTGACCACAGGTTATACGCAGAGGAGAAAGCAAGCTGAATACCCAACTGTGCACAAAAGGCTCGCCAGAACCGGGACACAAACTGACTACTCCTGTCTGAGACAATCACCTTGGGTAGCCCATGTAAGCGGAAGATCTCCCGAGCAAAAATAGAAGCCAGTTCCTTAGAAGTAGGCAACTTCTTGAGTGGAATACAATGCGACATTTTCGAGAACTGGCCAACCACCATAAGGATAACTGTGTTGCCCTGGGAGTTGGGTAACTCCACAATGAAATCCATAGACAGGTGGGTCCAGGGCCTCTCTCCATTGGGTACGGGTTGTAGGAGGCCCACTGGAAGGTATCGTGGAGTCTTACTCTGAGCACACACGGAACAGGCAACTTCGAAGGCGGTTACATCAGCACATAGACTAGGCCACCAGAATTGTTGGGAAGTGGCGCAAAAGAGTTGACTCTTCCCAGGGTGGCCAGCAGCCTTGGGAGAATGGTAAGTCTGGAGCACAGCAGTACGGAAACTCTCGGGAACAAAGCAGTGGTCACAAGGTTTCTCAGGAGGAGCATCGACCTGAGCAGCAAGAATTTTGTCACCCAAAGGAGAAGTAAGACTGGTGCAAACTGTAGCCAGAATACTATCAGGAGGAATCACAGGAACCGGAACCGACTCCATCTTGGAAGTGGAGGAAAATTGTTGTGACAAGGTGTCAGCCCTTATATTCTTAGTACCGGGTAAGAATGAGACAATGTAATTAAAACTTGACAAGAAAAGAGTCCATCGCGCCCTTCTGGGAGAGAGGCGCTTAGCCTCAGACAAGAATGTGAGATTCTTATGGTCAGTAAGAATGAGAACCGGCACAGTGGTACCTTCAAGGAGATGTCTCCATTCTTTCAGGGCTAAAATGATCGCCAACAGCTCTCTGTCACTAATCTCATAATTGCACTCTGCTGGTGACAATTTCTTGGAAAAGTAGCCACACAGATGCATAGCGCACTCAGAGTTAGGACGTTGAGGCAGAAGGGCGCCAACTCCAGTCTCAGAAGCATCAACTTCTAGGATAAAAGGCAACGTAGGATCAGGGTGTGCCAACACAGGAGCAGAAACAAAGGCAGCCTTGAGACTCTCAAAGTCCTTAATGGACTCCAGAGACCAACTCTGTGGGTTGCCGTCTTTCCTGGTCATATCAGTCAGGGGCTTGACCAGAGAGGAGAAGTTACGAATAAACTTACGATAATAGTTGGCAAAGCCAAGAAAACGCTGCAGAGGATGTAAACCCACGGGTTGAGGCAACTGTAGGACCGCTGAAAGTTTCTCTGGGTCCATCGAAAAACCAGCAGTGGAAATGACATAGCCCAGGAATTTAACCTGTTCACAATGGAATTCGCACTTTTCCAATTTACAATAGAGATTGTTCTCTCTTGGTCTCTGAAGCACACGACAGACATCTGTGTGGTGGCTCTCCAGGGACTTTATGAGGATATCGTTGAGATAAACCACCACACATAACTGCAACAAATCTCGGAGGACATCATTATTGAACTCCTGGAAAACTTCCGGAGCATTACAAAGGCCAAAAGTCATTATGAGATACTCATAATGACCTGATCTGGTATTAAACGCAGTTTTCTACTTGTCGCCCTCCTTAATCCTGACAAGATTGTATGCCCCTCTCAAATCAAGCTTCGTGAAAACCGTTGCTCCCTTGAGCCGGTCAAATAACTCCGTAATCAATGGAATGGGATAGGCATTCTTAATCGTGAAATGATTGAGATCCCTATAATCGATACAAGGTCTCAGTTCACCACTCTTCTTCTTCACAAAAAAGAAACCAGCACCAGCAGGGGACGAGGATTTGCGGATGAAACCTCGAGAAAGTGCGTCTGCAACATACTCCTCCATGGCCTTATCCTCCAAGACCGACAAAGGGTAAACCCGGCCACAAGGGGGCATGGCACCAGGTTGAAGGTCAATTGCGCAATCATACGACCGGTGTGCAGGCAAAGTACCGGCTTGACCTTTGTCAAAGACATCGCTAAAATCGCGGTACTCCTCTGGCAGGGAGGAGAGTGAAGAGCTGCATAGGACCTTAGCTACCTTCTGGAAGCATCTCTCACTGCACTGCGGCGACCAGGACAAAACCTCAGCACAGGGCCAATCAAAAGAAGGGTTGTGCCTTTGTAACCAAGGATAACCAATAACCAGTGGAAACTTAGATGAGGAAATAACTTAGAATTGGATTATCTCATGGTGAAGGACCCCTACGGCCATGGACAATGGAACAGTCTTCTGAGTCACATGGGCAGGCTGTAGAGGTCTCCCATCAAGAGCCTCAATGGCAAGTGGAGTGTCATGCAGCTGCAGCGAAATCGAGTGCTTCGATACAAAGGCAGCATCAATTAACAGGCCTGCAGCCCCAGAGTCGATTAGAGCCTGTATCTCGACGGATAACTCAGCCCAAGATAGGGTAACCGAAACCAGGGGCTTATCTTTCTGGGAAACTGGAGACGAAACAACACCACGTAAGGTCTGTCCGTGACAGGACCTCAAGGTTCGGGCGTTCCCTGGACGGGTAGGGCAAGACTTCAAAAAGTGACCAGCCTGGCCACAATAAAGGCACAATCTCTCCCTCCTCCTAAGGGCTCTCTCATCCGCAGAGAGACGCGTGAAGCCCAAGTGCATGGGTTCATCTTCACAGACCGACTTGGTACCAGGAGGCATGGGAGGTGAGGGAGGCAAGGGTGGGACTGCAAAGCTTGGAGACAAATGTACTGGAGGCTTGCGCCAGCGCTCCTTAAAAGAGAGTCTTTCTCTGAGTCTGGAGTCAATGAGGATGGCAAACGTAATCAACCTCTCCAGCTCAGTGGGTATATCTCGGGCTGCTATCTTATCCTTGATGTTATCCGAGAGACCATGAGAGAAGGCAGCCACGAGGTCCTCATTGTTCCAAGCAACCTCTGCTGCCAGAGTACGGAATTCAATGGCGTAATCGGCAACAGTTCTCGTACTCTGTTTGATGGACTAAAGGCTCTTGGCAGCAGAAGCAGAGCGTGCGGGACCGTCATATACCCTTTTGAAGGAAGCCACAAATTCTGGATAACTCGGGACCACGGGTTTTTGCGTCTCCCATAGAGGGTTTGCCCAGGCCAAGGCTCTCTCAGAAAGCAAAGATATCATGAAACCTACTTTGCTTCTGTCTGTGGGAAACGTTTGGGGCAGCATCTCAAAGTATATCTCAACCTGGTTGAGAAACCCTCTGCATTGAACTGGATTGCCCCCAAATCGCTGGGGAAGCGGAGCGGGACCAGACATGCCTCTTATAGAGGTAATACTCGAGGCGGGTGCCTGCACAGAGACTGGAGCAGCAGCAGGAATGGCCTGCAACACAGGTTGTACCAGAGCAGCCATAGTGGAAGATCCCAGGTGAGCCGTGCGACTCAGGAGCGTTTGTAACGCCAAGGTAAACTGATTCATACAGTGATCCTGGTCATCCAATCTGGAAAAAATATTACCAACAAGTGGACTGACTGCATCTTCTGAATTCATGGCCTACTGTCAGAAACCATGAATCAGACCGAGACAGAAGTACAGTTAATCACACTTGTTTAATAATAATAAAAAGGTAAACAGAGTAAGCGTAGTTAATACATGGCCAGAGTTCAGTAACCAGATCCTGCAGCCAATGCCAATGTCAGAGAGCCAGAGATCAACGTAGTAGTACAGCAAGCAGGATCAGAAGGGACGTCAGCTGAGCAAGTCTTCAACAGGAAAGCAGGAGAAAGTCTCTGAGATGTGACCAAAGGGGAAGGCAGAGATGAAGTGAGCTGGACGGCTTTAAGTAGCCAGGACTGACGAGCAGATCATCAACAGCTGAGTCACTGTGGAGAGAAAGGAGCTGGCAATTAGTCGACAGCTGAGTGGCCAGCTCAGAGAAGGAAGGGCTGAACCCAGACCTGACACCAGGTCATACACAAATTAGCAGTACTGGAGCAGATGCAGGAGGCAGAAGGAGAGTCGCAGGGCAAGCCGGGTCAGTAACAGGCAGGTACGGATGAGCCAGAGGATAAGGCAGATGTGAGGTCGTGGTCAGGCCGAGGTCAGGTGTAGGCAGATGGCAAGGGTAGTCACAAGGCAAGCCGAGATTTAACAGGAACAGATGAGGATACACAGATTACTCTCAGGGAACAATGTAGATCAGACAACAGGGTTTCAACATCACAGAAGAGTTTAAATAGCGTGCCTGGCGCGGTAATCACACGTTTGCGCACTGCCGTGCGCATAGGCACCCGCAAGCGCGCACCCACTTGTGTGGAACTGCTACTCCCAGCAAGCCTTTCCTGACAGGAGTACAATTAACTAACTCAACTAAATCATTGTTTCAACACAACTATTTACCACTCCGTACCAAACTCCAAGAGGATCTCACCAGGCTGGCGCCATTTGGGTTTTCATGGATGGGGCCACTGGCGGCTTTTAAAATGTTCCATCTTCCACAAATCCTCTATCTATTCAGGACCTTCCCAATACTGATTCCAGCTAGCTACTTTAAATCACTTCAAACTATACTATTAAAATATATCTGGCAAGGTAAAAAAAAAAAACAGGTGTGCCTATGCAAAACTAATTACACAACGCCAGGCAGGAGGAACTGGTTACGTAGATTTTCAGGACTATTACTTTGCCTCAGTGCTTACACAAACAAAAGAATGGTTTCTATCTTCCCCCTCTTCATTATGCGGGAAAATAGAATGATCTACCATACCAGGAGGCAATTTATCCACATGGTTATTCTCTGTCACAATAAGAGCTAAAATCCCACCGCATCTCACCCCAACCATCTTGGCAACACTCAAGGCCTGGGACTGATTTGTAAAAAGTTGCTTATCGTGCCCCCTTACATCTACTCTCCAAATACCCTTAGAGACATTGCAAAATTTAATGCAATCAACATCCTATGTGGCATGGAAATCGAAAGGAATAATGCACATAAATGATCTGATCAGTAAGGAAAACATCAAATCATTCCCCAACTTACAAAAAGAATTTCACTTACCAAACTCAGACCTTTTCCTATACCTTCGCACCCAACACTGCATCACCACACTCCCAACATGGACCTTCAAAATCCCCCAATTGGCATGGATATTTCTTAGAGCCCCTAAACCTCATCAAAAAGGGATATCGTTCTATAATCTTCATCAGTATAAAAATGTCTTTACCAAAACAACCCCACTACTTAGGAAGGATCTGGATCTGGGATGTAATTACACTGTGGATCAATAGGCTAAAGCCTGCAACTCCACATACAAAGCCACCTGCTGCTCCACCCTCTGGGAGCTACCATTTAAACTGACACAACGTTGGTACCTTACCCCTGACAGATTGTCCAAATTTGACAAGAAGATAAATGCTGGAGGATGTACGGACAAAGAGGTGCTATGCTCCATATCTTCTGGCAATGCCTCAAACTGACACGCTATTGGAAAGCAATATTCCAGATGCTTTCTGAAATTATCCAAACAATCCCCATGAGACCTACACTGGCACTATTGTCCCTTGACATTGAAAAATTCCCGACACAGATTAGACATATCATAACTCATATTATATTGTCAGTGAGACTCAACATCACCAGACAGTGGAAAAAAACGGACCCGCCCAGACTGAGTGACGTGGTCAATACGACCCATGTACACTTCACTTACGAACAAATACTGGCAGTAAGAAACAAAACCAATCCTCTGGAATGTGGCAACCATGGTCAAACTGGATTAGCTCTCTGGGAATTGTCAATACTGTTATGGTTGAAGAACTTTATTGTTCTTGTTCATTGATTAATGGTTATTTGAATTACCTTGATAATTACAGAATCGCAAGATTAAGGTGTAATCTCTAAGAGGAGTGGGGTTGTCACCACCCTGGACACAGTTTTGCACCCATAGGGGTGTCCAGGATGGTAGCCAATCCTCCTACCTCCACATCACAGCGGACGCCTAAAGAAAAAACACATAACAGCAATACTCTTCCATGTTGATGCCATTATATTGCCCAATATGTAGTTATATCCAGATGATCTTCTATATGTTCTAGCATTACTTGACAGATAAAATGTGTCTGTATACCTATCTGTTTACTTGTATGTTTATTTCTGTTAGAAATGGAAAATATTAATAAAAAAACTATTGAACGGAAAAAATTCACAAAAATGTGGCTTTAAAGAAGATTTTTTAAGATGCAAAATCGTACAGAGTGCATGAGGCCTTGTTATTCTGCAGAAGCAGTTTGCCCCTCTGCCCCAGGCAAAAATGCAAAGTCAGCAGTTACAAATACTGTAGCTGCTGACTTAAAAGATTATAGCACTTCTTACCTGTCCACTGGGCCAGCAATAGAGGAACGATGAGGGGGCCAAACTAAGAAGGAATCTTGCTGCCTCAAGCTCTCATGGAAGTGGGAAGGGGTACCTGTCCAAAACAGGTACCCATTACCCCCTCCCCCTGAAAGGTGCCAAATGTGGCACCAGAGGGGGGTGAGGAAGCAGATCAGTTTATCTTCCACTTTTGTCAGGAAGTCCTCTTTAAAGTAGAACAAAAGTCAAAAAAACTTGGTGTATGTTTGGACAGAGTAGAGAGATATTTGAGCCTCTGACAGTTTTTATTGCAGTTTGTGCCCCCGCTAGGAAGATTGACCCTCTCTATGTGTCCTGTTTCCCCTTATCATTAAAAAATGAATGTAAACCTAAAGACCCAAATTTGGGGTTGTCCCCCGAAAAATAATAGCTGGGAATTTTTCAAATGGGGACATTATTTCTGGCGATTTTGTGGTCCGCAGGAAATTCCTTTAAATAGTTGATATTTTCTTTCACTTCCTGTTTGGAAGTGAAGGGAAAATCTCCGCAATGGGACACAGATGGGGCCCCAAAATTATGACAGGGGTTAGAACCCTCCCTTGCTGTATCCTAACTGAAACACCAAAGTTTGGGCCCTAGTTCAACTTTAAGTGTATCTTTATGTTGCCTAAGCATTTGTGTATCAAATATGTTTTCAATGTTATGTGCTGAAGTAGTAATTTGTATTCCTTTTGTTTTCTCCACAGTTCCCATCCAACCCAGAGCAGTGGCAGGAAATAGCAGGCCAGTTTCTGGAGGAATGGGATTTTCCAAACTGTGGAGGTGCTATTGATGGAAAGCACATCCGCATTGTCCCATCGCACAACTTTGGCTCTTATTATTTCAATTATAAAGGGCTTTGTAGTATCGTAATGCTCGCTGTGGTCAATGCAAATTATGAATTGCTTTATCTGGACATCAGCAAGAATGGGCGGCACTCAGATGGAGGAGTCATAATGCAAACCGAGTTCTATCGCCGGCTCCAGAACGGCTCTTTAAACTTGCCATCCTGCGCCCAAAATGTATATGGCCTCAATTTTGTTTTTGTGGCAGATGAGGCCTTTGCTCTTGGGGAACATCTCAAGCCCTTTCCTCAGCGCAACCTCAACCCAGAGCAAAGAATTTTACATTATCGGCTATCCCGTGCCCCAAGGGTGGTGGAGAATGCTTTTGGGATCTTGGCAAACCGGTTCAGGCTCTTTATGACACCTATCAATATGGCATCATATAAAATCAACCATATTGTCCTGTGCTGCTGTATCCTGCATAAATTATTTAAGGAAACATGCAGACAGGTATATCAGCACCCTGCCATTTGACAGGGACCCTGCAATACCAGGGCCTAGTGGAGAGGCTGAAGGACCTCAGGCTGTTGAGGGGATGACAGCCACTGAAATTGCCCGTGCTGTCTTGCCCACAAGAAGTGCCCAAGAATTGCGGCAAAAATACATGGACTATTTTGTGGGGAGAGGGGCAGTTTCATGGCAGCAATTTCTTACTGAACCAGTGTAAACTGGTATTATTTTTTCGTTCTTTGAGGGGGCTGTTGTTTTTGTTGTGAAATTAACAATACAACCTGTTTTTTCATCCTCATGTGTTAAACACGTCCTTTTGTTTGGCTTTTTAGATAAATTAATAATATGCTTTATCAACTGTTGTCTCTCACTCTATGTTTAGATATGTTCCAAAATGGGATTTTGGTTTGACACTTGCTCCAAAAGTGAAATTGGACCTTAATTTAGCCAGAAGGTCAGAATATCCTCTTTAGCTAAGTGTTTGGGGGTGCTGGGGGACTGCTACACACACACAATTGTTTGGTTCTTAAAGTATCAAATGCATTAAGCAGAAAAACATTATGCCTTTACAACTCCTTTAAAATTTGGCTTCTGAAATTAGCGGGAGATGCCAACATGTACTAAGAGCACATTGTAAAATTAAATATGACAACTTACTAAGATTATAGGTATAGAGCAAAGACATCAGCATCACCATCAGCAGCTTCATTCTTATCACATTCAATAAAAGATGATAATGTACTGGATTACGTAATTTCATTTGCCATAAAATAAATGTTCTTTCTTGATTTTGACTGCTAGTTTACATGCCCAAATTCTTCTGGGTTGTTCTTTGGTTCCGATTTTGCTTGTTTGTATTTCCGACTTTGATGTGACGATTTCTGTATTGACTATCCGAAAACCAGGCGTTCTGTTGACGTAAGACAAAAATTATATAGTCTGCACATCAGGATTTTTTCGGACGTAAAGTCTGAATCGTCTGTCGAAAGGACCATACAAACGGTAAGATTTTCAAACGATCGGTCATCGTAACACAATTGGCGTCCAAAAATCAAAGCGTGTGTATGGGCCTTTACCCTTCACCTTGTGCACTAGTCTATGGGTGTCTTTTGATAAGCCCAGCTGTGTAGAAAGAACCAGTGTGCCTTATAGAGGAAACACGTGTTTTGTGTCAACAGTAGACAATTTACTCAAAACTGACTAATCATTTATAAATAGATAAATATCATGGAATAATCATAAGTGGTATTGAAAATGTATTATTTCCTTTGTAAATTTTTTTGGCTTACACATGTCTCAGTACAACTGCTGCCTTTAGAAGGTGCATGTTAACAGGTATAAAATCATTTCTATGGGAAGACATATGGTTCAGAGATCTTTGTGTCAGCTACTGTAAAACACATATATAGTGCTGTGGTTTTGTAATGTGGTAAAGTGACTTCAATGCCTAGGAAAACACAGCTAATACCGGCTGATCTTTAATTAGGCAATCTTATTATCTTTTCATTTTGTAAACTCAAATGACATCTAATATATGCTACATAAAACACGAATACAGATGAACATTAAAATCAGTACATCTAAAAAAAATAACACTTATCACAGACAAAATAAGAATCCCCATACAACCAGTTTACTAATTGTATAGTTGTCTTTATTGTTCATCTTATAGCGGTTATCAACATATTAGCTTTTTATTAAAAAATTGTACATGTATTAAATTCTGTGTCCCCTGCTTCCACTAGGTTACTCTGTCTCTCTCCACCACTCTTACTCAGTCTATGCTATTACAGGTGTAGCACCCTCCTAGTTAGGTTGTTAGGCAAATATAGTTTTTGGCTTCTGCAGTAATCACAGGAGCAGTGATTGTTTGGTTTAGTCTGCTCAGAGCTTCACAGGCTGAGAGTTTGATTACTCCTCCCTGCCTCTAGTTTCTAGAGCTTACTGCAGAAGAATCTTATGTGCAGCCTGAATATTCATCAGGGCCTAGCCAATCCCTGGGGAGGTGTGCTAGAAGGGGGCTAGGTTGCTGTTAAATAGCCCAGAGCTCTGAGGAGATTGTCTTTTTTCCTGCTGAGAGCATGGATCTGTGAGCTGAATGGAGAGGGCCTGCTTGCCCCTGGATCCCTATGGACTGAATAGTGGACTACTTTGCAAGGGACTGCACCTATGAACCGTCTATGTACCAGGATCCAGTGAGTAAAGCCCCTACCTATGCTCATAAGGCTTCATGATCCCCAGTCATAAACCGTGGACTGTTCCAGTCTGCCTTTACTTGCGCTCATTTTGCTTCATGGTCCCCAGCCATGAACCATGGACTGTTCCAGTTTACCTACACTAGTGCTACTGCTGCTAGGTTAAGAGTGTCCTCTACTAGCAATACATTTTCTTATGGAGTGTCCTGCATCAACCCAAACCACCTCCCACATTTCTAATAGCAAGTAAACTTCTATAAAACAACCCCTAGACTGATTAATGAGCTGGTGTGAATGGACTGTTGTTGCTGGGTGCCTGGCTGCCTCTGCACTATTCGGACGCAAAATTACATCAGTTTGTTTGTTAATAATGAAACATTATTAGAAGACAGACAAATGAGAATCGGCTGGACATGATCTTATGCTCAAAGCAGTACTCCAGGAAAAATAATGAGATAAAAATGAATAGCCCAATAAAAGATAAAATGACAAAACATGATTTTGCAGAAATATTTATCTTCAATTCAGAGATTTCTCCTGCAGTATTTTTTTCTGCCACAAAATGGCCCTACTCTGATGGCCAGCATCATTCAACCTGATTTCTCTGAGCCCAGGTAATCCTGGACTTGCCCCAGCTTATAACTGGACAGTGTAATGAGAAGCAGCATAGTGATGTGCTCATCTCTTTGTCACTCTGCTCTCTCCTCCTATCAGCATACTTCTTGTCAGCAAATGAACAGATTGGATATCTGTACTGCTACTTCCTCCTACACTCTTAACCTGTGTACAGGGACTGCAAGAGGCTGATACTAAGTCAAATTCAATTTTTTCACTGCTTGCAGTTTACAAATACATTAAAGTTGAACTACAGGAATGATCTGTACTGCATACTTACAAGGTGACATCACCAACTCTCCTCTCCACCTCATCGAATCAGAAAACAACTTGTATTAATTGAAAAATGAAGGCACTGCTGCCTTTGACTGTTAGTCTCATGAGATTGGTGCTGCTTTCTGTTCTCCTTGCTGGAGAGGAAGCTGTAATTGATGATCTGCAGTGCAAGGATTTACCTGGTTCTGCTTCATTTGTTTTGTACATATTGCACCTTGGTTGCTGCTTTTAATAGTCCTATTACATACATTCCTGGGGATCGCAAGAAGAAAGCAGGTGCTATAGCAACTACCAACTGGAGATCGGTAACATCATAAGTCAAAGCATATATCACCTGCACACCGTAAGGTGCAACGTTTTGGGACCATGCAGGACTCCTTCGTCAGGCACCTCACCGCTGTGATGTGATACCCTTAATAAACATTTGGACAGTATCCTGAAGATCCATGGTGTACCGGTGATACATGCTTTGCCTCCACACAGGGACAAAGTGCAAATAAAAGCATAGTAAATCAGAAATGTGAAAAAGATCAGCTGTATGGAGATCACAGGCAATACTGGTAACGAATTCTTGCCTTTTGGGCACTTTTAAAACCTGTTATAAATTAAAATGTTGATTTTTTTTTAAAGATCTGGTAATAAAGTATGTTGAGATATACTGTAACTCCGAATGTGGCACCATATCCAAAAATAAATCGCAAAAAAAAGATTGTGGAAAGATACTGGACTTTAAATTGGTAGCCACTTTTAGACCCAAATGAAAAAGAGTACTCAGTATAGTAAAATACAAAATTTATTATGACAACATTAAAAGATCACTTTAAAATCATGAAATGAATTAAAAAATAGAATAGTACACATTGTATACATATGGTATTGTCCCATGTGGGTTAATTCTATGTATGTACAAAATGACCTGTAGGTATGCCCATGGATATGGTGAGCTTGAGAGTTGAATTATGGTTGATCTTCCATATCAGGGCCCCACAGAGAGTGAAAAGTACCAAGAGTTCACTATGCGTTTCGTTTATAGCGTCCTCAGGGATCCTATTGGTACTAAGGAATGCAATATAAATTAGGGTATGCACATACATATACGGATCTCAAAAACAATGTGTACATCAATATCAAATACAGAAAAAGAGTATGTATATATATATTCCTCATGGAATTAACAATCACACAAATACTTATACTGGTAATATGTTTTGAGTACTCAGTAATACCGACCCAGATTTTAAATGAAAAGGATGGAGTGCCCAGTACACGACATGAAATAGAAAGGGGTGGAGAGAAAAGGGAAGCAGCGCACGAATAGCCCCAGATCGAGAGTGCGTCCAAAGAACTTTAGCCAAACAAGGGAGCTTCCCTTAAGGTCATAAACATATACCTGGCAGATAGACAAGATATACTGTATTTAAATAAATGTCTGTGGCAGTGGCGGCTGGTGCTCAAAATTTTTTTTGGGGGGGTGCAAAAAAGATTTGAAAAAAAACATCAATTGCAGCCACTGTGCAATCAAATGCAGACACTGTGCCATCAAACGCGGCCACTGTGCCCATCAAACACTGCCACTGCTCCATCAAACGCTGCCACTATGCCATCAATTGCAGCCACTGTGCCATCAAATGCTGCTACTGTGCCATCAAACACTGCCACTGTGCCCAAACTCTGCCACTGCACCATCAAATGCTGCCACTGTGCCCATCAAATGCAGCCACTGTGCCCAAATGCTGCCACTATGTCATCAAATGCTGCCACTGTGCCCATCAAATGCAGCCACTGTGCCCATCAAATGCAGCCACTGTGCCCATCAAATGCTGCCACTGTGCCCATCAAACGCTGCCACTGTGCCAATCAAATGCTGCTAGTGTGCCCATCAAACACTGCCAGTGTGCACAAATGCTGCCAGTGTGCCCATCAATTGCTGCCAGTGTGTGCATCAAACGCTGCCAGTGTGCCCATCAAATGCTGCCAGTGTGCCCATTAAATTCTGCCAGTGTGCACTTGAATGCTGCCAGTGTGACCCCCACCCGCTCGCCGTCTGCCCGGCACTTACACTGTCTTGGTGGGGCAGTGGGTGACGGCGACGAGCGGGGTCCTTCATGCATCTCCTGCCGTCTTCATCTCCCATCCTCTCCTCCTGATAGGCGTCCAATAGCGGAGCCTGACGTTTCAGCCAATCAGGTGACAGGTAACAGACCCAAGCACCTGATTGCCGGAGAGGCGGTTCAGTGTGTTAGGAAAGCGAATATTCATTCGCTTTCCTAACACAGTTGAGTGAACTGCGAGCGACAAGCATGGTGCTTGATGTTTAACTTTTTTGATGCCTATTAGAGCCTATGGCTCTAATCAGGTGCTTCAAACAAAATACCCCGCCGCTGTAATTCAGGCGCTGATGCTCGAAAAGGGGCCGGACGCCCGAATAGGGTGTGGCAGCGGCGGCCATGGATAGATTTATGCAATGCATGAATCTATCCATTAGGCATAGAGGGGTGGCTAGAGAGAGGGGGTGGCGCACGTGCGCTCTTATGGATGCACTGCCACTGGTCTGTGGTATATTATACAATATTGAAGGTAGGAATATATTATATTGGCAGAGGTAGCGGATGCAGTCACAACAGTTTCTCACACATGTAGCAAATATGGGTAAGTATATTAAGTATATATATTATTTTTGTATGCCCATGTGAATGGCAATACATATATACCTATCGTATATAAAAAAAATATATATATATATATATATATTGTCCGGGGGGAGGAGCTGTGACACGTTGAGTAATGTCAGATGTCTGTATATAAATGGTAGTGAAGTCAAACCATCCTCTGTAAATATGTCATCCCCAAATACCATAAATCAGCTGTAGATATAAATATAGGTTAAATGAGTAAGTGGCGCCATCATTTCATGAAGATGTGATGGGAAAAGAAAAGGGGAAAAAAGGGAATGAGGGGAAAAAATATTATAGGGAACAAAGTCCAATATAACCTCTCATCTCTTATTCCCAAGGAGGCTGGTGTAAAAAACATTGTGTCTCACCTTAATCAATAGATATCACTGGCACCCGTTCCGATCCCGGTTGCAGAATAAATCCCCCTACCCAAATGAGAGCTGGGACATCCACTCGGATCATCCCTCCTGCCTCCCTCATATGTATGGGACCAGGAAAATGGATGCCGGGGCCTGGCTCCTCCCCATGCCCGCCATGCTATGTACTAGACGGCTAAGGCGCGGGCGGGTATGTCTCTGGGCATGAGTGGCAAAAAGGAAAGGCCGCACATGTCCAGAAATGGCGGGGCGAGCTATGAAAGAAAAGTCCCTCCTCCCACTGTCGGTCCGGATTGGCTGATCCCGATGGGGGGGATATACATAGCTATGCCGCGCCAAGGGCTACAACATACAATCGGTACCATGTGAAGGGAACACAGCGCTAAAAGAATAACCAGATTGACATGGAACTGATTGGGGAGAGACAAAAGCTACTCCATATGTAGTGGAACACGAGGGAGTGGTGCAAACATACCTCGAATCAGATCCATGAGTAGTAGTTGCAGTCCACTAACCCTAGGCTGAGATAAAAAAAAAAGAGAAGAAAGGAGAAAAGGGATATTCATTCAGTTTCATCATCAACCATTTGTACGCCACCTATCATCCCCCATGGATGGACCACATCAAGCACTGAGCATCCCACAAATCCATCAACTGGTAATAGTGCAATTATGAGAAAATACAAGTACCTATAAAATATACAATTCAAATGTTTACAGTATATTCCAAAATCTATTGGCAGAACTAGTAGGTACATATATAGCTAGGGATGAGCTTGATGTTCGAGTCAAACGTAACTTCGATTTGAACATCCGCCGAACAGCGAACAATATGGGGCAATCGCGGGAAATTTGAGTGCCACGGAATGCCCTATAATGCACTGCGAGATCGCAGTGCATTAGTGTCTGATGATTGGCCAAAGCATGCACCTGACCTGCATGCTTTGGCCAAACACAGCGCGCTCTGCAGAGAGAGCCATAATTGACCAAAGACAGGGTGCCTTTGGCCAATCATGGCTCAGGAGGACTAAGTCCACGCCCCACCTACATAGTGGCTGTGTATAGTGTGTGACTGTGGACGGAGATAGATTGAGCTAGATTAGGCAGGCAGGTTAGTTAGTCGCAGTGTATTTGATATACAGTCAGTCTAGTATATATATATATATATATATATATATATATATACTCTGCATTCATTGTAGCGTATATGTAGTATATGTACAGCTCATTCGGTGGTGTACATTATATAATACACTTCAGGAGGTGTACTCATATATATATATATATATACAGTCCAGTTCGACACATCACGGATCTAGTGGACAGATTACTGGGAGGGGCTGGGGAAGACCCGGCTGTCATGGTGCACGTTGGCACCATTGACAAAGTCAGAGGCAGATGGAGTGTCCTAAAGAACGATTTTAGGGACTTAGGAGCTAAACTGAGGAAAAGGACCTTCAAGGTAGTTTTCTCAAAAATACTACCAGTACCTCGAGCCACACCAGAAAGGCAGAGGGAGATTAGGGAAGTAAATAAGTGGCTGAGGAGCTGGTGTAGTAAGGAGAGGTTTGGGTTCCTGGAGAACTGGGCCGACTTCTCAGTCGGTCACCAGTTCTTTAGAAGGGACGGACTGCACCTAAATGAGGAGGGTGCAGATCTGCTGGGAGTAAGGATGGCCGAAAAGTTAGAGGGGCTTTTAAACTAGGCGACGGGGGGGAGGATCCAGAGGTAGAGATAGTCAGCGGGGAACATATTCCAGAGGGTAGTATAGGGGGCATTTGTGGTAGGTTGACTAAAGCACATAAACCCGAGGTAAGTATGGTAACAAGTCCTATTTGCAACCTCGGAACACCCAATAAGAAGACAGTATGCGACCAGTCTAAACTATGTGGCATGTTCACCAATGCCAGAAGCCTGGCGGACAAGATGGGAGAACTAGAAATATTGTTGTACGAGGAGGATTTAGATTTTGTGGGAATTTCAGAGACTTGGTTTAACAGCTCTCACGATTGGCTGGCAACCATTCAAGGGTATTCCCTTTATCGCAGGGATAGGAAGGGTAAAAAAGGGGGAGGGGTATGCCTGTATCAAGAATAATGTACAAGTGAATGTGAGAGATGACATCACTAGAGGAGCTAGGGAGGAGGTGGAATCCTTATGGGTAGAGCTCCAAAGGGATGAAACTAAGGGGAAAGTAATACTGGGAGTATGCTATAGGCCCCCTAACCTGGGGGAGGAAGGGGAGACAGACCTCCTATCACAAACTGGATTAGTGGCAAGGATGGGAAGTGTCATCATAATGGGGGATTTTAATTATCCAGACATAGACTGGGCGGAAGGAACCGCGCATTCGTCTAAGGCTCGCCAGTTCCTAAATGTCTGTCAGGACAATTTCATGGGTCAGATGGTAGACGCACCAACTAGAAACAAAGTGTTACTAGACCTACTGATTACCAACAATGCAAACCTTGATCACGGATGTGGAAATAAGAGGCAATTTAGGAAACAGCGATCACAGGTCAATTAGCTTCAGTATAAATCACACAAATAGAAAACATAAGGGGAGTACAAAGACACTGAATTTCAAAAGAGCCAACTTCTCTAAACTAGGAACCTTTCTATAAGATATAATTTGGGATAACATCTTAGGAACAAAGAACACAGGGGAGAGATGGGTTTTGCTTTAAGAACATATTAAATAAGGCCATTAGTCAGTGCATACCATTGGGAAATAAATTTAACCACTTAAGGACCAAGCCTCTTTTTTAGATGTGTTTTTTACAAGTTAAAAACTGTTTTTTTTGCTAGAAAATTACTTAGAACCCATAAATAAAATGAATAGAATAAAATGGCAGTCATTGCAATACTTTCTGTCACACCGTATTTGCGCAGCGGTCTTACAAGCGCACTTTTTTTGGAAAAAAATAACTTTTTTGAATTAAAAAATAAGACAACAGTAAAGTTAGCCCAACATGTCACGCTTCAAAATTGCGCCCGCTCGTGAAATGGCGACAAACTTTTACCCTTAAAAATCTCCACATGCAACGTTTAAAAAATTCTACAGGTTGCATGTTTTGAGTAACAGAGGAGGTCTAGAGCTAGAAGTATTGCTCTCACTCTACCGATCATGGCGATACCTCACATGTGTGGTGTGAACAACGTTTTCATATGGAGGCGCTACTCCCATATGCGTTCGCTTCTGCACGCGAGCTAGGTGGGACGGGGCGTGTTTAAATTTTTTTTTATCTTATTTATTTTACGTTTTATTTTTTATGATTACACTGTTTTTAAAAAAAAAAAATGCGTCACTTTTATTGCTATTACAAGAAGTGTAAACATCCCTTGTAATAGAAAAAAGCATGACAGGACCTCTTAAATATGAGATCTGGGGTCAAAAAGACCTCAGATCTCATATTTACACTATAATATTTACGCTTTTATCTTGAAGCGGACCGCCGGCCGAACAAGAGGATACCGGGGTTATGGTAGCTAGCTGCTGCCATAACAACGATATTCTCCTTCAAATTCAGGACGTATATCAGCGTGCAGCGGTCTGGAAGTGGTTAAAAGAGCGAACAGAAGTCTTGGATGGCTTAACTCCAATGTAAAAATGCATATAAAAGCAAAGGAGAAGGCCTTCAAAAATACAAGGCTGAGGGATCATCATCAGTATTCAGACTTTACAAAGAATGCAATAAGAAATGTAAGGGTGCAATTTGAGCGGCTAAGATAGAACACGAAAGACACATAGCGGAGGACAGCAAAAAAAAAACCAAGAAATTCTTCAAGTATATAAACAGTAAAAGAGGGAGGACAGACCATATTGGCCCCATAAACAATGAGGAAGGGAATCTGGTTACAAAGGATGAGGAGATGGCGAAGGTATTGAATTTATTCTTCTCCTTAGTCTTCATGAGGGAATTGGGGGGGGGGGTTTCAGTAACCAAAACTGCAGTGCTTATCATCATGACACACCACAGGAAGCACCCTCATGGCTAACAGAGGACAGAATTAGAAATAGACTTGAAAAACGTAACATTAATAAATCACCGGGACAAGATGGCTTGCACCCGAGGATCCTTAGGGAACTCAGTCGAGTATTTGCCAGACCATTGTTCCTATTTTTTACTGACAGTCTACTTACTGGAATGGTACCAGCTGATTGGAGAAAAGCCACTGTAGAACCAATATTAAAAAATAGCCAAAATACATCCCTGGGAATTACAGACCAGTTAGCCTAATATCAATAGGATGCAAGCTCTTGGAGGGGATGATAAGGGACTATATACAAGATTTTAGTAATGAAAACGGTATCATTAGCAGTAATCAGCATGGATTCATGAAGAATCGTTTCTGCCAAACCAATCTATTAACCTTCTATGAGGAGGTGAGCTGCCATCTAGATAAAGGAAGTCGTAGACGTGGTATATCTGGATTTTGCAAAAGCATTTGACACAGTTCCCCATAAACGTGTACTGTACAAAGTAAGGTCAGTTGGCACGGACCATAGGGTGAGTACATGGATTGAAAACTGGCTACAAGGGCGAGTTCAGAGGGTAGTGATAAATAGGGAGTACTCTGAATGGTCAGGGGTGGAAAATGGGGTCCCCCAGGATTCTGTCCTGGGACCAATCCTATTTATTTTATTCATAAACAACCTAGAGGATGTGGTGAACAGCTCAATCTCTGTATTCGCGGACAATACTAAGCTAAGCAGGGCAATAACTTCTCCGCAGGATGTGGAAACCTTTCAAGTAGATCCAAACAAATTAATGGGGTGGCAAGTACATGGCAAATGAGGTTTAATGTGGAAACATTTAAAATAATGAATTTGGGTGGCAAAAATATGAATGCAACCTACAAACTGGGGGAATCAAGGATGGAAAGGACCTGGGGGTCCTAGTAGATGATAGATTTAGCAATGGCATGCAATGCAAAGCTGCTGCTAACGAAGCAAACAGAATATTGGCATGCAATAAAAAAGGGGATTAACTCAAGAGATAAAGCGGTAATTCTCGCACTCTACAAGACTCTGGTCCGGCCGCACCTGTAGTATGCTGTCCAGTTCTGGGCACCAGTCCTCAGGAAAGATGTGCTGGAAATTGAGTGAGTACAGAGAAGGGCAACAAAAACTAATAAAGGGACGGGAGTATATTAGTTATGAAGAAAGGTTACGAGCACTGAACTTATTCTCTCTGGAGAAGAGACGCTTGAGAGGGGATATGATTTAAATTTACAAATACCATACTGGTGACCCCACAATAGGGATAAAACTTTCCAGCGGAAGGGAGTTTAATAAGACACGTGGCCACTCTTCAAAATGAGAAGAAAAAAGGTTTAACCTTAAACTGATGGTTCTTTACTGTAAGAGCGGCAAGGGTGTGGAATTCCCTTCCACAAGCGGTGGTTTCAGCGGGGAGCATCGGTAGGTTTAAGAAACTATTAGATAAGCACTTCAACGACCACAACATACAGGGATATACAATGTAATACTGACATAAAATCACACACATAGGTTGGACTTGATGGGTCTTTTTTTCAACCTCACCTACTATGTAACTATGTAACTATATACTCTGCATTCATTGCAGCATATATATACAGTTCATTCGGTGGTGTACATTATATAATACACTTCAGGTGGTGTATTCATATATACTGTATATATATATATATATATATATATATATATATACACTCTGCATTCAGTGTAGCCTATATATACAGGGCATTCGGTGGTGTACATTTCTAATATACTTCAGGTGGTGTACACAGTATATAATACAGTGAAGCCAGTGTACCGTTTCTAATACAGTGCAGATGGTGTACACAGTATATAATACAGTGTAGTGTGCTGGGAAAAGAAAAAATCCCCATCATGTCCAGAAGACCACCAAGGAGAGGCAGACGCTCACTAAAAGAGGGCAAGCATCCTCTGTTTCTACAGTCAAGAGTGGTGGTTTTGGACATGGTGCATCCTCTGCAGGTGGCTGTGGGGCACGCTTGTCCTTTTTTTCTGCTGCTGGCCATGTTAATGAGCCACAACATGCAGAAGAGTTGGTGGAGTGGATAACGAAGCCATCCTCATCCTCTGTTACCCAGGCTCATAGCAGTTTGCCTTTCAACGCAGCTGCCAAAGCAGCCTATTCCACCGGCTCCTTGTCCACAGTTACTCCTTCCGTAGCCCCATGCATGGAGGAGTCCCCAGAATTATTCGACCACAGTGTCGGTTACATGCTGCTGGAGAATGAGCAGCAATTTTGCATCAATACATGTCCCCTGGGGCAGGACACGGGTCCCCAAACACTTTTTATGGCAATAGCCTTTAAAATTAGCACTTTTGATTTTTCACGTTCTTGTCCCATAGACTTTAACAGTGTTCGCATGTTCGCACTTATTTTTTGTCTGTTCGCAAGTTCTGGTGCGAACTGAACCCAGGGGTGTTTGGCTCATCCCTATATATAGAATAAAGTAAGGGAGGAGGATAGTGATATTCGCATAGATACAAAGCATGGCAAGAGCCATATGTATAAATAAGTCGGTACAGCCAGAAGTATATTTCTCTCTACTGGAGAAAGAGCTTGAAGCTAACACATTTGTTAAGGCCTGGGGACCTGGTAGCCTGTAGGGTCACTATCCACTTGGTCTCTAACCTGAGCAATTAGGGGTCATTGTTTCCCCCTCTGTCAGAGGCGGGAACGTGTTCCAGTGCAAAGAATTCTATAGCTGAGAGGTCAAAATTGTGATATAGTCCTTTGTGTCTACTGATGGCTGACTCAATCTTGCAATTTTTTATCAAATAAACGTGGTCCTGTACCCATTTCTAAAAGGGCCTCCGGGATTTGCCAACATAGAATGCCTTGCACTTACAGGTCATAATATAGACCACCCCCACTGTCTGGCAATCTATGTGGTATTGGGGGGTCCAGGTAGAGCCATTGGGTAAAGTTATATATCTGTTTGGTTTAATCCACTCACAAAGTTCATATTTACCACCATGGAAGGTCCCTTTGTTTTTTGGCCTATAGTGTGAAGATGTGGATCCTTTAGGAAGATGGATCCTAGTTAGGTGATCTCTAAGCAATTTGACCCTTTTGTATGTGATAGTTGGTTTTGGGCTAACATATCTGGCCACAATGGCATCATCAGTGAGAAGATGCCAGTGTTGTGCCAATATGGCACGTAGATGTGAATGTTGTTTGGAGAACTTGGTGACCAGTCTAGTTTGTAGCGACTTGCTACCTTGTCTTCTGGCGTGAATCAAAGAATGTCTACTTTTTTTGTTTTGCCCTGTTGAAGGCCCTCTTAAGACAGGTCTTGGTATAAGCTTGTTTCAGAAGTCTTCCCTGTAATTCTTTAGCTCGCAAAAGGAAATCTTCCTCCTTTGTGCAGTTCCTTCTGAGTCTAAGGTACTGCCCATAGGGGATGCTGTTCACCAGAGGTCTGGTTGATAATACCTATTTGTACATTGGATGTATGTACTATTATTAATCTTTTCTTATAAAAATATTTTTTCCATACTGGAGTGATATATACATATGGTTATCGTTATATGCTGATTGCAGTAGTTCTTCTGCTCCCAATTAATTTGTTTAGATTACTGACTCAGTTCCCAGGAAAGAAGTGCCCTTTGTTCACAAAGGCCTTGTCCTGGGTGGAGACACTGCCAACTTTATTATCAAACCCACTCTTCCGCTTAGCAAAGGTCCTGGTTCCCCCCGAAAAAGGGCTATATATGTTAAATATTTAACTACATAATAACTTTATTCTTCTGAAACAGCAGAGTCATATGGCTTTTAAATGTGGAACCATTTGTAAAACAGAAACCCACAGTTCCCTACATTTTGCAATAGTAACCGAAGAAAGAATGCTAGCGTGCTGACTGTAGGTATTTTCCTCCAGTGAGAAGGTTTAGTGGATTAACTGATGTGATCTGTAGAAAAATAACCCAGGAGAAAAAAAAAAAAAACTAATCGAGAACACTCACTTATCTCAAATATCTGGAATACCTGAAGTACTCATCATTTCATTTTATATACATGTGAGTGTTTCCAGAACTGGAAGAGCCTTTCCAGGAAAGATTAGAATCTTTGTCAGGTTTTATTTTTATTTATGACCTCATTATGTTGATTTCCTCTCACTTCCTGTTGTGTCTCTCTAGGAAGTCTTCCCAAAGTAAAGGGAAACCTCACCATTGACAGTTATTATTAGAATAGAGTTGAACATGGAGAAGATTTTGCCTCTACTTCTTATTGGTGACAGCTCAAATTTTTACATTTCCCTCACTTCTTCCTTCAGTGAGAGTGACCAGCAGGACAGAAAATGAAAGTTACTGACCCCAGTGGGATACAGAGAGAAACAAAAACCCGTCAGAACTTCTTAAGGGATCTCCAAACTACAGCCCTCCATGACTTTCAGAGGCAGAGGCATGATTGGACTTGTGGCTCTTCAATAGCTGGATGACCATAGTTTGGGGACCCCTGTTCTAATACATCAGCACAATACCCAAAACTGATATAAATTCCTGGTCAGATTTCTACAGTAGCGCTACCCCTGCATTAGCTGGTTAGTAAATGGGTTCTCTGCACTGTGCCTCAAATCCAAGAACAACCACAGCCCCCCTGACACACCTGGTTGAATGAAAGTTACTGCAAGCACTTATCAGAACATGAGTATAGATACCTTTAACTGGGGCTTTGAATTAGCACCAGGAAATAGATACAAGAGCGTTTAGTGGTAAATTAACTCAATGGGATTGATTTACAAAAACTGGAGAGTGCAAAATCTGGTGTAGCTGTGCATGATAGCCAATCAGCTTCTAACTTCAGCTTGTTCAATTGAGCTTTGACCAAAAAAAAAAACTGGAAGCTAATTGGTTTCTATGCAGAGCTGCACCAGATTTTGCACTCTCCCGTTTTAGTAAATCAATCCTGATGCATTGGTACAGGTTAGAATGAATGGTGGTTTGAGTATAAATGAACCCACAGAAGGTAAGTTTAGACAGTATAATCTCTATACCAAGGTAACTTAGAATAGAGTTTTCTACCACTAGACTGGGATTAACTTATGAATCAGCGAAGACAGCAATAAACAGTGCATATAAGCATTAGCTGCAATGTTAATAATAATAACTAATAAATAAAAAATGTAACTAAAAAAATAGCTTAGAGTGTGCTCTATGAGAATGACAAGGATACGGTGCAAAGTCCCCAGAGAGGTACATGTTAGCGTAAGCAATAGGTAAAGGTCTCTGTGTCACAGCTGTAAAGGGACAATCTTTAGTCCTAACTCTTCAGCTGACTAGCGTTGGGGCCCAGTTGTACTGTTGGTGCACATGAAAATAGTCCCATCAGGCAGCAATAAGGCTACTAGATGATGGTATGGTCAGTTCCTAAAGGGCTCAGTCTCTTTAGCAGCAGACAGTAAATCCCTACAGCAGCAGCTCACCAGTCTCAGCAATATTGCAGCTCACATCCAGTCACATACATTGATTAGCCCACCTAACTGCTATGCACTGTTGCCCCCCCCCCCCCCAAATTCAGCACTTCCGATCCTGCTCAGCCCAGCAATATGCAGCAGTGATCGTGCACACTGGACAAAGATGTGCACTTTCCCATCTCCTTCAAGGCAAAAGGAAGCTGTGTCCTGTACAGCCTGGGAAATTGCAGCTCTTTCCCCTCCTCCTGACAATCTCTCTCTTGGAAATGCAGTTCAAAATCTGTTTATTACCTTAGAGTCTCCTCTAGACTACAGTTCCCACAATGCAGTGCTGCCTGGCTCAGTCTTTTGAACTCTTCCTGATCAGCAGCTCCCTCCTTTTGCTGACCAGTTCAGCATCACAGGGCAGAAGCTACAGAAAATAGCTGCAGCCAGCACATGTCTCACTCACCATTCTTAGCCAAGCACCTGGCTACACTTCTTTAAAGTATACCTTTGTTATTATAGGTCAATTCCATCTTTGTTTACCAAAGGAATTTACACGGTTGGGACATTTCTTTACATGTACATTGGTACTAATTTTGTATGACACCAATCTGAGTATTTTGTCTAAGAGATTGCTAAAGAGTCTTACAGCCTAAGGACACTTTATGGTTGTCATTGGTGACTTTCAAAGGTCAAATAAGATCTCTAGAGTTCGACATTGTTTTCTCTCTGTGGTTTGCACCATGAGGAAAATATGATACATTGTTTTAGTGCTGAATTTTTTTTACTACGCACTAAGTGATAAACCAAGCATAGACACAACTAGGTGGTGCTAGTCTAAAATCACAATGTTATCCAAACAGCAGCCAGAACTTTTAATTGGGTCTTTTAAACTTAAAGCCCAACTCAAGTAGAATTAAAACTCCTCCCTTGCAGCTGAAATCCAGGAATAGCCAATTTTGCATAGTTACATTGGTCCACCACTACTCCAGTGGTTTTGCACTTGCTACAGGGTCCGGTGCTGAGTAGCTAACCTGCTGCATTGTGAACATAGGTCAGACGCTCGGTTCAGGCACCATTTAGAGAACATTTTACAATTTCTCTATGAATGCAAAGCCTTATTTGATTGGATGGGATGGAGACTGACATCAAGGCCCCACCTCTCTACCTCAACCAATTAGAGAATAAGGATGAGCTCAGGCGCGTTCGCAAGTCCATGTGCCCGCGCCCACCAGGACGCTGACATTTCGCAGCGCTAATTACAAGTAGTGAGACATTTCCCGATCTGTGCAGCTGCAGATCAGGAAATGTCTCACTGCATTTGATTATCCTTATTAGAGAATACATTGCATTCCTTGAGAAAATGCAAAGCACTGTCTGAATGGTGCCCGTGCCAAGCAGTTGACCTCATATGTTCAGTAACAGAAGTGCAGCTGCTCAGCCTGTGCTGAGCAAGTTGTATTAAAAGGTAAAACTCAACAAAAAGAATGAAAAAAAAAAAACTATACAAAGACATAGCAACTTAATATGAATTTTTGTATTGTATAAAGAGACCTGCTGTATCTGGAAATGTGTTTGTGTTTACAACCCTTATTTGTCACTTAGTAATCAGAAAGGTTGAGTACTCAAAAGCAACTATCTCCGTTGGTCTGCCAATACTATACTATAGCTGGTGCTTCATACACAGGGAGATTATCACATTACAGTGCCTTGCAAAAGTATTCACCTCCCTTGGCTTTTTACCTATTTTGTTACATTACAGCCTTTATTTCAATGTTTTTTTAATCTGAATTATATGCGATTGATCAGAATAGTCTAAGTTGGTGAAGTAAAATTAGAAAAATGTATACATGCTAAAACTATTTTTCAGAAATAAAAAACTGATAATTGGCATGTGCGTATGTATTCACCCCCTTTGTTATGAAGTCCATAAAAAGCTCTGGTGCAACCAATTACCTTCAGAAGTCACATAATTAGTGAAATGATGTCCACCTGTGTGCAATCTAAGCGTCACATGATCTGTCATTACATATACACACCTTTTTGAAAGGCCCCAGAGGCTGCAACAACTAAGCAAGAGGCACCACTAACCAAACACTGCCATGAAGACCAAGAAATTCTCCAAACAAGTAAGAGACAATTATGTTAAGAAGTACAAGTCAGGGTTAGGTTATAAAAAAATATCCAAATCTTTGATGATCCCTAGGAGCACAATCAAATATATCATAACCAAATGGAAAGAACATGGCACAACAGCAAACCTGCCAAGAGACGGCCGCACACCAAAACTCATGGACCGTGCAAGGAGGGTATTAATCAGAGAGGCAGCACAGAGACCTAAGGTAACCCTGGAGGAGCTGCAGAGTTCCACAGTAGAGACTGGAGTATCTGTACATAGGACGACAATAAGCCGTACGCTCCATAGAGTTAGGCTTTATAGCAGAGTGGCCAGAAGAAAGCCATTACATTCAGCAAAAAACTAAATGGCACGTTTTGAGTTTGCCAAAAGGCATATGGGAGACTCCCAAAATGGATGAGACTAAAATTTAACTTTTTGGCCATCAAAGAAAACGCTATGTCTGGCACAAACCCAACACATCACATCACCCAAAGAACACCATTCCCACAGTAAAACATGGTGGTGGCAGCATCATGCTGTGGGGATGTTTTTCAGCAGTCGGGACTGGGAAACTTGTCAGTGTTGAGGGAAAGATGGATGGTGCTAAATACAGAGATTTTTTGGAGCAAAACCTGTACCACTCTGTGTGTGATTTGAGGCAAGGAAGGAGGTTCACCTTCCAGCAGGACAATGACCCCAAACACACTGCTAAAGCAACACTTGAGTGGTTTAAGGGGAAACATGTATGTGTTGGAATGGCCTAGTGAAAGCCCAGACCTCAATCCAATAGAAAATCTGTGGTCAGATTTAAAGATTGATGTTCACAAGCACAAACCATCCAACTTGAAGCAGCTGGAGCAGTTTTTCAAGGAGGAATGGGCAAAAATCCCAGTGGTAAGATGTGGCAAGCTCATAGAGACTAAACCAAAGCAACTTGGAGCTGGGATAGCCACAAAAGGTGGCTCTACAAAGTATTGACTTTAGGGGGGTGAATAGTTATGCACATTGACTTTTTCTGTTATTTTGTCCTATTTGTTGTTTGCTTCACAATAAAAAAAAAATGTTCTGTAAATTAAATGGTGCAAATCCTCAAACAATCTATGTTAATTCCAGGTTGTGAGGCAACAAAAAGCGAAAAATGCCAAGGGGGGTGAATACTTTTGCAAGGCACTGTATAGTGTTGAATACATTTGTATCATGGGATAATGATGGTAGCATGACTAATCATGACTAAGCAACAATGATGTTGTGAAACGCGTCAAATATTTGTCCTGCTTCTGTTGTCACATGAACGTTGACGATTCATTACAATAAAGGCTTTTATCGGAGTGAGGCTGTCCAGAATCCATTTCTTCAATATAATCATGGCAGAAGTTATATTTGAGCCTGCGTCAATGGGCTTTGGGATTGTGTTGATGACATCCAGTTGACATCCTTTTGAGACCCTTCTGAGATCACTCAGAATTCATTGGCAGGTGCATTTGACCTGCAGTTGTCCTGCTTCAAGTGGATTTTACACTCATATTACACTCCTATTGATTTGCATTGGTATGCAAAACCCGCTGGACACAAACAAAAGCCTGTACACATAGGCCCCTTTATTAGTCACAACATACTGATATTTGTTTGCAAATCTAGTAGTCAAGAAATCTTTAAGCATGCATGTTCAAATACAAGCAGCTCTATTTAGTTTGTTTATGAACTCTTCCAAAATTTTGTTGACTACAACCAAATTGTCCAGACATGGAAAATTCTGTACCATAGGAATTTCAGAATTAAAACAGAAATCAGCATTGAGTATATTGGTAAGTGGGTCACCATGCATAAACCTTAAAGAGGACTGGGATAAGCTGCTGTGCGTATTTTTGGATTGACTGTCATCCTGTTAAGCGGCATGATAGCTTTCTAAATTTTAGAACAATACATAACCAAATTGCTCACTGAGTAATGATCAGGAAAGATTGTACACCATAACACAAATTAGCTTCACCCCGTACGTTCCTATATTTAGTAAAAAACAAGGAAAATATTTAGGAAAAAACAAATCTATTTCTTTGTAGGTATTTTCAGAACTTCCTCTCTACACCTGCATATGCTAACCCTATGCTTACGTGCATAAATAATCAAACTAAGACTTTGTGAAGGCTTGGTACACCCCCAAATTGCACACTTTTTTTAAAACCCAGCTGAACTTGGAGTGCCTCGTAATACCAGCATTCACTATGTTGCAACGCATGCATTTTCATGTGTTGCGCTGTGCTACGTTAGACAGCCCATTCAAAATGAATGGGCTGCAATGCACCTGAAAACGGTACTGCACAGCACAACATATGTTGTTGGGGGCTGTGGTGCATTGCAGTGCAGGTGCATTCTACTGGAGTGGGGTATGATTCATAATTTATGGCACCAGCACGTGTAAGATACATTATTACCAATTGCAGTTACACACGCATTTTACCAGGCATTACCAAAATGCATGGTGTCAAAAAAGTCCTAATTTTAGATAATACATTCTAGCATGTGGTAGAGAAGGACCCTAGCCTTCTTTGTGGAAGCAGTGGTCTCTCTGCAGAATTCTGATAAGCCTAGGGTTCCTTAATCCGAAGAAAGCATGAGTTTCTTATTTAATTTCGACACTTTAAACATACACACTCTCACTCTACCTGATGACTGCTAGCCACACACACATGGCAGATTTCGGGAAATTACAAGCAGTTTTTATCTGTAAAATCGAGGCGAAGGGATCAAGGCAGCTTCAACCTTTTCTATTAAAACCATGAAACATTTAACTATATTAATGGCAGGTTTGCTGTATTGATTTTATTGTGTTTGTGAAAATTAATTTTTTTTTCAATAAAATACTTTTTTGTTTTGGATTTCCGCTATTCAATATTTTACTGAATACAGGGTTAGTATAAGGAGGTCACAGAAGTCCAAATGGTACAAATAGAGTCTGGTCTATGAGAAAAAATCATATCCAAAAGTTTCCCATCTATTTGGTTCATCATAGTAGGAGAATTCCTACTAAATAAACTCATCTGAACCTACTGCATTACTCTTATGAACAGAGTGGAACACAGCTCTCATCACACCCTCTGAGAGCTCTGTGAACTTCTGTTGCTACATCACACTTTGAAAATGATGAAAAAGGCTTTTTTGAGTCAGGGTGGAGCGATGCTAAATAAAGCCTATGGAGAAATTGCACCATGCCAGGATTTTTACCATACAATGATTACCACTCAAATAAAGTAGTTCTGTCCTGGAACCAATCCTTTTTAATTTATTTATAAAAGATCTGGAGGATGGGATAAACAGCTCAATCTCAGTATTTGCGGACGATACAAAGTTAAGCAGGGCAATAACTTTGACGCAGGATGAGGAAAGCTTATAAGGACACCTAAACAAATTAATGGGGTGGGCAACTACATGGCAAATGAGGTTTAATGTTGAAAAATGTAAAGTAATGCATTTGGGTGACAAAAATGTTAATGCAATTTACTCACTAGGGGGAGAACCTCTGGGGGGATGAAGGATGGAAAAGGACCTGGGGGTCCTAGTAGATGACAGGCTCAGCAACGGCATGCAATGCCAGGCTGCTGCAAGCAAAGCCAACAGAATGTTGGCATGCATTAAAAAGGGGATTCACTCCAGAAATAAAACGATAATTCTCCCGCTCTACAAGACTCTGGTCCGGCCACACCTGGAGTATGCCGTCCAGTTCTGGGCATCAGTCCTCAGGAGGGATGTGCTGGAACTGGAAAGAGAAGGGCAACAAAGCTAATTAAGGGACTGGAGGGTCTCAGCTATGGGGGAAAGACTACAAGCATTAAACTTATTGAACTTATTCTCTCTGGAGAGGAGACGCTTGAGAGGCGATATGATATCAATGTACAAATACCATACTGGTGACCATGGCCATCTTTAAGCACTTGCCTACAGGGCACTTTCACCCCCTTCCTGCCCAGGCCAATTTTGAGCTTTCAGCTCTGTCGCACTTTGAATGACAATTGTGCACTTTGAATGTCATGTTACACTGTAACCATGTAAAATGTGTATCATTTTCTTCACACAAATAGAGCTTTCTTTTGGTGGTATTTAATCACTGCTGGGTTTTTTATTTTTTGCAAAAAAAAAAAAAAAAAACGAAAATTTTGAAATAAAAAAAACGTTTTTCTTAGTTTCTGTCAGTAAATTTTCTAAATAAGTAATTTTTCCCCTTCACTGATGGGCGCTAATGAGGGGGCACTGATGGGCACTAATAGGCTGCACTGATGGGCACTGATGAGGTGCGACTTATGGGCACTGATGAGGCAGCACTTATGGGCACTGATTAGGTGGCACTGACGAGGAGGCACTAATATGCCGCACTTATGGGCACTGATAGGTGGCACTGATGAGCACTGATAGGCAGCACTGATGGGTGGCACTGGTGGGCACTGATAGGTGGCACCTATGGGCACTGATGGGCAGCAACTGTGGGCACTGATAGGCGGCATGGATAGATGACACTAATGGGTGGCACTGATGGGCATTTATGGGTGGCACTGATGGGCATTAATGGGCAGCAATGATGGGCATTGATGGCAGCACTGATAGGTGGCACTGATAGCCAGCACTGACTGGCATCACTAATGGGCACCGATTGGTGGCACTTGTGGGCACTAATTGCTGGCACTGGTGGGCACTGATTGCTGGCACTGGTGGCGTGTTATTGTAATCAGGACACTGATGATCAGTGCCCTGATTACATGTCTTGATATGCCCTGGGAGGAGTTGCCGCTAATCTTCTCTCCTCGCCACACACTCTGTCAGTGTGAGGCGATGAGAGCCGATTACCGGCATCTCTGTGTTTACATGTGACCGGCTGTGATTGGCTGACCTGGTATAGTTGCAAGTATGAGACAGCTGCTTTGAGCCCCACAACAATGATGGGGCCCAGGGCAGCTGCCCTGCCTTAAAGATGGCCCTGCTGGTGACCCTAGCAGAGGGAAAAAAACTTTTCAGTGAAAGGGAATTTAAAAAGACACATGGCCATTCACTAAAATTAGAAGAGAAATGGTTTAACTTTAAACTGTGTAGAGGGTTCTTTACTGTCAGAGTGGTAAGGCTGTGGAATTCTCTTCCACAAGCAGTGGTATCAGCGGGGAGCATCGATAATTTCAAAAAACTATTAGATGGGTATCTTAAGGATCACAACATACAGGGGTATATAATGTGCTATTAATATAAACACACACACACGGGTTAAACTGGATGTTCTTGTGTCTTTTTTCAACCTCACCTACTATGTAACTGTGTAACTATGTGACGATGTAAAAAAAGCCCATTAGTGCATAGCTGAAGGACTCTCCAAAAAATGGATGAAAGTGAAACTAGAGGCAAATAGCTAAGTACACTGTTTAAATATTAACCGTTCAGGGAACACTTTGCGTTTTCTCAATCAATGTGATCTCTGATCGGACAGGTTGAAGAGGGGCAGGGTGACATCACAATCACCACCTTATCCATAGAGAGAACATGTTGCATTCATTGAGAAAATGCAAAGTTTCCCCTGAATGATACCTATGCCAAGTGAGCACCCTCTTGTGTTTAGTATGTAGCAGGGCAGCTGCTCGGCATGGGACCCAGATGATAGTGTTGTAGCAGTACTTAATACAGTGATTTCCAGCTTCTACGGGGATCCCACAGGTATGGCACATCCTGTACATACTTACATTGGTTAAAATTGGACCAATGTAACAATGTAACAATTGCCTTATTTAAACCTCAGTTTTAATCCAGCTTTTCTCAGCTGGGCTACCACCTGTCCTAGGTGCCTTTTAAAAAAAAAAAACATGTAACCGCTGACATCCACCGCTCCATATGGGTGAATGGAGGGTCCAATCAGGTCCACCTGAAAAACTGGCAGGTGGACCTGATCAGACAGCCCGTGTGAAAGGGGCCTAAAGAGTAACTGAAAAAAGGATGCAGTATGGAGAATGTGTGTAGTTCACAAGATTAGCCATACAGATTTATAAATTTGTTAGCAATTAAAAATAAATAAATAGTTAAATATATACAGTATGTACAGTATATACATGTATGTTTATACATAGCTGTTTGCCTGACCTTTCAAATTAAACTTAGAACAATACTTTTGCCATATTCGATGTAGCACCCTGATGTTTAGGCAGGGTTTCTAGTAAATTTATTTGCCAAGTGATAGTTGCTTTGGCCAATTGATAGGAGGTCAATTGATTTCACCCTAATTCTGGAATTGCTGCACTTCTCTCTTCTGTCACTAGATGGCCGGGTATCTGGTAGCATTAGATAAGACAAGGGCATTGCAAGGACAAATTAGGAATGAATGGGGTGTCTCAGCTAATGAACAGGGATTTACTTGGGTTCCTTGGCCTGCTGGGAGAGCCTATTTATCTGGATGAGGTCAGGTGATCAGGGTTTCTGCGCCACCTGGACAGCTGTCTGGGTGGACATGTGTGGTGCTGCCCCGGCTGCTAGGCCAGAGCCTGAGGCCTATCCCAGGGATGTCTGGCTGCTAGGCTGTCTGAGGGCCTATCCAGAAGAAAGAGAGCAGCGTAGGGTTGGGATTGCGGCCTGCAATCCAACCAGAAGTGACGGTTCTGCCGGCCGGAGATCCTCTCGTGTTCAGAGGACGAGGGAAAGCTGTCGCCACTAAGGGACCATCCACCTTGTTACCAGGTACCACTGTGAATAGCTGAAGCAAGTCTCAGAGCAGTATTCTCACCAACCGGGGATGGTGAAGAATTGGGAGACTTCAGCAGATGTCAAGCCAGGGACCCAGCCAGTGGAGGGAAGCTTGCAGAGCAATATTGTGTGCCAAGCCAGGGACTAAACAGGCTAGTGGGGTGACGCTTGATGAGTATCTGTGAGTGCCAAGCTAGGGACCCAGCAGGGATGTGGGGGTGACGCTTGAGGAAGACACTGCATGGGACGATTATAAAAGCTAAGGGGATCCAGCAGCAGTGGATCAGTAAGTCTAGTGAAAGACTGGGAGCTCAATTGAGTGAACATCTACAATCGGAGATTGTAGAAGAAGTGAATAAGTTCATTACAACCTTTGTTAGAAATTGTTTCAAGATTGTTGCCATAGGAGACAGCGGTCCTACTCACGCAGATGTAGTGTCTTGCTGGATGCCTTTCCCTGCGTGGCTGTCTACCTCTAGAAGTCTTGGAGTCTGCTAAATTAACGTTGCAACTACTAAAGAGTGTCCTGGCCCTAACCCTCTCTCCCACAGTTCTGTTTAACCACTTGCCGACCAGGCCATAGTCGAAAGACGTCTGCAGCGCGGTCGGCTAGTTCTGGGTGGACGTCCATGGACGTCCTCCCAGAATACTGCTCTCGCGCGCCCCCTGGGGCGCGCACCCGAGAACTTCCGTGACCGCCGGGTCCATAGGACCCGGCGCATCACGGATCACGGTAAACGGCCGCTAATCGCGGCCGTTTACCATGTGATCGCTCCATCAAATGACGGAGCGATCACATGTCAACAGACCGGCGTCATGTCATGACGCCGGTTCATCCCTCCCCTCTGTGTACCGATCGGTACAGTGTGAGAGGAGAGGGGGAGGGATCGGATGGCAGCACCGCTGTGGGCTGCATGTGTAGTGCCCACAGCGGTGCTCAGTGACAATTGCTGTCACATCCATCCATCCCTCCATGCTCAGCCATCCCTGCAATACTCTGCATAATACTCTGCATAATACTCTGCAATACTCTACATAATACCCTGCAATACTCTACATAATACCCTGCATAATACTCTGCATAATACTCTGCATAATACCCTGCAATACTCTACATAATACCCTGCAATACTCTGCATAATACTCTGCATAATACTCTGCAATACTCTGCATAATACCCTGCAATACTCTGCATAATACTCTGCATAATACCCTGCAATACTCTGCATAATACCCTGCAATACTCTGCATAATACCCTGCAATACTCTGCATAATACCCTGCATAATACTCTGCATAATACTCTGCATAATACTCTGCATAATACCCTGCAATACTCTGCATAATAGCCTGCAATACTCTGCATAATAGCCTGCAATACTCTGCATAATACTCTGCATAATACTCTGCATAATACTCTGCATAATACTCTGCATAATACCCTGCAATACTCTGCATAATAGCCTGCAATACTCTGCATAATAGCCTGCAATACTCTGCATAATAGCCTGCATAATACCCTGCAATACTCTGCATAATACCCTGCAATACTCTGCATAATACCCCGCACTACTCTGCAATATACCCGGCACTACCCTGCAATATACCCTGCAATACTCTGCAATACTCTGCAATATTCTGCAATTTTTAACCAGTTCCCGCCCACAGTCATATGACGTCCTTGACTTTGAGCGGGGATATCTGAATGATGGTTGCAGCTACAGGCATCATTCAGATATCAGCTTTTTCAGCCGGCGATTTCCTACACCATAAGAATGATCATAGCAGCTGTTACACTGCTTGATCGTTCTTATGGGAGGCGAGAGGGGACGCCCCCCCCTTCCCGCCACCCTCCGGTGCTTCTACCGACTCACCGCTAGATCGAAGCCAAGATCGTTTTTTTTTTTGTTTTTTTTTCAGGCTTCCCAGCCTAGAGGTGAGATGTGGGGTCTTATTGACCCCATATCTCACTGTAAAGAGGACCTGTCATGCCATATTCCTATTACAAGGATGTTTACATTCCTTGTAATAGAAATAAAAGTGATCAAAACATTTTTTTTGGGGAAAAAAGTGTCAAACTAAAATAAATAAAGTAAAATAAACAATAAAAAAAAAAAAAAAAAAATTTAAAGTGCCCCTGTCCGTGTGCTCACATGCAGAAGCGAACACTTACGTAAGTCTCGCCCACATATGAAAACAGTGTTCAAACCACACATATGAGGTATCACTGCGAACGTTGGAGCGAGAGCAATAATTTTGGCCCTAGACCTCCTCTGTAACTCAAAACATGTAACCAGTAAAAAATTTTAAAGCGTCACCTATGGAGATTTTTAAGTAGCGACGTTTGGCACCATTCCACGAGAGTGTGCAATTTTGAAGGGTGACATGTTAGGTATCTATTTACTCGGCGTAACTTCATCTTTCACATTATGCAAAAACATTGGGCTAACTTTACTGTTTTGTTTTTTTTTAAAGCACAAGACTGTTTTTTTTCCCCAAAAAACGCGTTCGAAAAATTGCTGCGCAAATACCGTGTGAGATAAAAAGTTGCAACAACCGCCATTGTATTCTCTAGGGTCTTTGCTAAAAAAATATATATAATGTTTTGGGGTTCTATGTAATTTTCTAGCAAATAAATGATGATTTTTACATGTAGGAGAGAAATGTCAGAATTGGCCTTGGTGCTCTAGAACGCCTGAAGGTGCTCCCCTGCATGTTGGGCCTCTGTATGTGGCCACGCTGTGTAAAAGTCTCACACATGTGGTATCGCCATACTCGGGAGTAATAGCAGAATGTGTTTTGGGGTGTCATTTGTTGTATGCATATGCTGTGTGTGAGAAATAACCTTCTAATATGACAATTTTGTGAAAAAAAAAAAAGAAAAAAAAAAATCTTGATTTTGCAAAGAATTGTGGGAAAAGATGACAATTTCAAAAAAACTCACCATGCATCTTTTCAAATACCTTGGAATGTCTTATTTCCAAATAGGGGTCATTTGGGGGGTATTTGTACTTTTCTGGCATGTTAGGGTCTCAAGAAATTTGATAGGCCGTCAGTACTTCAGGTGTGATCAATTTTCAGACATTCGCACCATAGCTTTTGGACTCTCTAACATTCACATAGACCAAATAATATACACCAAGTTGTACTTATTTTTACCAAAGATATGTAGCGGTATAAATTTTGGCCAAAATTTCCAAAGAAAAATTACTAATTTGCTAAATTTTATAACAGAAACAAAGAAAAATTCATTTTTTTACCAAATTTTCAGTCTTTTTTCTTTTATAGCGCAAAAAATAAAAAACCCAACGGTGACTAAATACCACCAAAAAAAAGCTCTATTTGTGTGAAAAAAAGGACAAAAATTTCATATGGGTAAAGTGTTGTATGACTGAGTAATTGCAATTCAAAGTGTGAGAGCACCGAAAGCTGAAAATTGGTCTGGTTAGGAAGGGGGTTTAAGTGCCCAGTGGTCAAGTGGTTAAGAGACAATAAATCTCTTTGCATTCAAGAAGTGTCTGGCGTCCAATAATCTACCTTGCATTGCACCCACCATGCCTCGTGACCCACTCTACATAGAAGGATGTCAGCTGTCCCTAACTCTGGAGGTCACCATTAGGCATGGAGAGGCCCGGGACTTGGATACACCAACATCCTAGAAAGCATGCATAGTAAAAGCTTCAATGTGAGTTAGACAAGACACAGGGAGAACAACAGAAAAATATATGTGGGAAGAATTAAAAAAAGATAAAGCTCTTTGAAGGGCTAATCTGCTCAGGCGAAGCCAGTTGATGAAAATAAATTACTAAATTGGAAATAACTTCAGACCAACTAATAAATTCACATACACTGTATGTTTTATGAATAACAAAGCTCATTTGTAAATTGCAACATTGAATTTGGAAATTTCAGCAATACTCATCTGTAGGTCATACACGTTTTCATACTTGAAATAAGTCTTGACCTATAATAATACATCTACTATTTACATTTACCCTATTATATTTTTAATTACTCTTACGCCCTGTACACACGGTCGGATTTTCCGACGGAAAATGTTCGATGGGAGCTTGTTGTCGGAAATTCCGACCGTGTATAGGCTCCATCAGACATTTTTCATCGGAATTTCCGTCACACAAAATTTGAGATCTGGATCTCAAATTTTCCGACAACAAAATCCGTTGTCGTAAATTCCGATCGTGGGTACACAATTCCGACGCACAAAGTTCCACGCATGCTCGGAATCAAGCAGAAGAGCCGCACTGGCTATTGAACTTCATTTTTCTCAGCTTGTCGTACGTGTTGTACGTCACCGCGTTCTTGACGTTCGGAATTTCCGACAAGATTTGTGTGACTGTGTGTATGCAAGACAAGTTTGAGCCAACATCTGTCGGAAAAAATCCATGGATTTTGATGTCGGAATGTCCGATCGTGTGTACGGGGCATTAGTCATACTCTTTTTCTCTAAGTTATTTTAATTTTGTTTTTAAATGGTAAACATGTTATACTTACAAGCTCCATGTAATTGTTTTTGCACAGAGTAGCCTCAATCCTCCTCTTCTGGGGTCCCCTGCTGACTCTTCTGGCTCCTCCCCCCTTCCAAGTATCCCCCTACCTTAAAGTAGAACTATAGGCAAAATTTTTCTTTTCATTTTGGATAGAGCAAGAGAGGGTTATAACCCATGTCAGATTTTTCATCTCCTTCTGTGTCCTATTGCAGAGATTTCCCTTCACTTCCTGTCCCATAGCCAAACAGGAAGTGAGAGGAAATCCCTGCAAATTAAGAGATTTCCTTGAGGACCCCCAGGTCACCAGAACTAGCGTCCACATTGGAAGATTTCCCCTCTATTACTTTTCTGGGGACAACCCAAAATTTGGGATTTTCTTTTACTTTCACTTTCAATAATAATGGTAAACAAGACAAAAAGGGAGGGTGAATCTCCTAAATGGGGCACAGACAGCAATAAAACCTGAAACCTTCAAATCCCTCTCCACTCTGTCCAAAACTAAAAAAAAAGTTTTGCCTTTAGTTATTCTTTAATGCAGAAAATGCAATAGGGTAAAAAATCTTAAGGCTTTAGAACCACTTTAACCACTTCAACCCCGGAAGATTTTACCCCCTTCCTGACCAGAGCACCTTTTGCGATTCGGCACTGTGTCGCTTTAACTGACAATTGCGCGGTCTTGCGACATTGCACCCAAATGTAGCGCCCTCTACTTTTAGGTAGGCGCTAGATTAGTGTTTTTCTAGTTGTAGGACTAGTGGCAGGTAAATTTAGACAGGCCTGTATTTCTATTCCAGGCCTGGTTGTTTTGATTTGGGAATTGGAGTGTTAGTATAGTGGGGGGTGTGGCCACCTACATTCTGGCTCAGAGATCCTCTCCTGCTTTCAGTGGAATTGTTCTGGAAGGGAGGTTGGACTTGAGACCTGAGTGGCAGGCAGCTCATGTGGGGGGCTCTGACTAATCATTAATTTGTATTGGCAGGGGGCAGGCCTGCTATATAAGTTGGGGTCACATGTTTCCAGGGAGGAGTTCTGGAGCAAAGGAAAGACAGCATGACGTGCTGAGGTGCTATACCGGGCATCCCCACGCAGGGATGTGCCGTGTGTGCGGAGGAGGGATGGAGGAGCCACAGGGGAAGGAGTTAAAGTTGAGGATCTTCATCTCCACGGAGTGCATCAAGTTTCTGTGACCGGGGAACACAGTGCTTGACTGTAAAGAGGATCCAGAGGAGGAAGTAGGAGTAAAGCGGCGGAAGTAGATCAGCTATCGGATTTCTGTGACTGGGGAACACAGGACTTTGATACAAGGAGAAGGTCAGTGTAACGCTGAAGAAGCAGAAGTACTGGAGAGAGTAACGTAGCGTACTGTGTGGCCGGTGAACGCAGTATGGACAATAAGTGGATGGGCTGGAGTGATGGGCTGGAGTGATGGGCTGGAGTGATGGGCTGGAGTGATGGGCTGTATCAAGCTCTCATTTGCAACAACTTCCAAAGACTGTAGGGTGTCAGTATGCGGGTCATAAAGAAGGCTGTGCAGGCCTTTGACCTTAAAGAATTAATACCCCAAAAGAATCATATCAAGTCAAGCAGAGGAACTATTCGCAGTAGTACCTGTTGTTCAACTTGGGAGTGCTGTACAGGGGAATTATTCAGAGTGATTCATCCTGTTTAGCTGGAAGCCGTGAGTAGTAAATCTTCAGTCAGAAAGAGAAGAAGTAATAGTCTGTAGTGAGGACTGGATAGGGATAATCCATTAACAATGCCAAGGCCATGGATGATAACCTATCCTTCTGGAATCTTTATGGGCATCTCATACATCCTTAATATCTCTCCAAGTTTAATCCCACAAATAAAAGCAAGAAAAAAGGAGTAATTGACTGTTTAATGTCTTTTGAGTGACTGATGAGGGGATGGCAGCAGGGTGATTGGCGGATTGTTACAACCACATCAACAGCCCCTACGGGGGTACTGCTACATTTTGGAGGTCCCACCGAGATCTGCCTTCACAGCTAACCTGCTGGCCATCGCCCCTAGCAACCGGTAATCGCTGGAATGTACCAAGAGAAAGGGACTATGTGTTTGCTTTAAAAATGATTTGCTACAGGTTGTTACCCATGACAACCAAATGGGACTTGTTCTCACAAAAGTAGCAAATCCTGCAATTCAGTGACTGTAATTATTGTGCTGACATACGTGACAACCATAGCGGCATCATGCCTTTTCAATTACAAATGTGTTTGGTGTGGGTACAGCGCACACACTTTCCACTGTTTTGTCTTTAACTTTTATATCCTGCAACACAGTTGAGAATGTGGAAGAGGGTTGTGGATGATGCTGTTGCCCTGGGAAACATGGACACAGGGGGGTGTCGTTGGACGGGGACTGCAGAGGGTCGGTCCCTTACAGTGGGACATCACAAGGGAGGCATTTTCGCTGTGTAATGATTGACTGCTGCCAGTTAACCTGCAATTCAACCGTGTCTGCCGCCAGATGTCGCTGGGGAGCACATTAAAAATGTATAGCTACAGTTCCTCGCGCGCTGAACCAACAAGTGGGGGGTGGAGCCACGCCCCAGAGGAAAAGTTTTAACAAGTCTCAGCATGCAACGCCCATACACGAGGTGGAGAAAGATGGCGGAAAGTGTTCAGAGCACATCCGCCATGCAGTGGCCATCTGAGATGCAGGATCGGGTCCTAATTGACACCAGTATTCGGTTAGAGCTCATCGGAGGATTGGCGCTGGGAGTGATCGGAGGTGTGGAAAGACTGTGTATGCTGTGTCCTGGATGTCAAAAGCCCACAGTTGGAGTCAGTGCTTGGGCCCGGTGCGGACATTGTGGCACCTAGTTAACTCGTCTGGGGCTGGTACAACAAGAGGTACAATATTACTCTGCCAGTCTCATTATCAGACTTTGCTCGCCGCAAGTTCAGGTGACCCGGAGAGCTGGAGAGGGTTGTGTGTCGCCTGCTGCAGCAGTGAAGGAGCTCCTGTTTTCCGATTCGGCTGAATCGGAGATACCGAAGGACCAGGTAGGAACTATTGGGGAAGCCTGTAGCCTGGCCAGGGACCCAGAGATTGCCAGTGTTAGTGGGCAATCTCTGGATGGAACCCCTGAGGAGCCGGCTGGGAGTAAGTCCTTTGTTGTGCCTGTCCGGAAGGAGCCGAAGTCACGGGAGGGGGATCCCTCGGGTGAGCCAGACAGGGTGAACAAGGGCCGGGCTGTGGATTGGGGGTCGCCTGAATTGTTGGAGAAATACGGCTCTATTGAGAATCTTTTTGAGTGGTCATCCCCTGAAGAGGCCTCATCAAGCGATGAGGAGCCATGGGTTTTAGAGAGTTCCGTCTCAGAGGGGACTTCCGTCTGAGAATCGGAGGGACCATTAAGATCCCCACTACCCCCAGTACCCCCTTTCAGTATTGCTTCAAATGCTCTTCCTACCAGAGCATCAAAATACCAACAATGGGTTAACAAGGCCACTAACTCTTGTGTTTTGCTTGGGCGGGGAAGGCCCAGGGAACTGCCAAGACTTTTCAGTTTTCAGAGAGATGTACAAAGGAGAGTTGCTCAAGAGTGGGGCCTAGACTATCCATATGTTCCGGATCATGTCATGGAGATAGTGGAAACCTCCCGGGGAGCAATGGGAGAATGACTTGGTCTGGGACTATCTTCATGTTCCAAAACCTCAGCGGACGCCAGAAAACGAGGTTTGGGTTCAGTTCAAGGACATACACAGAGAGTGGAGGCTCGGGAGGGCCATCTATAAAGACAAAATTCTGGTCTCTAAGGCTGGACAGCATACCCAGAGCTACTCAATCTCTGTAAAAGGTGAAGGGGACAGTCCCAAGAGATTACCGGACCCACGTTACTTTCTGTGAGCAGGACTACTGGTGAGGTAGCCACAGATGTTTTCAAGTTTACCCATGCTTGACTGCAAGAGGGCAGCTGGGTTAGGGTGGGTTTTCCCAATGACTGTTTACAGGACTGCCACTCAGGGTGCCTGACAAGGACAAGTCATGGACACTAGGGTGTGCTGTCCCTGTTTATCCCCTTTGCTACATTTAAAAAAAGAGACTTCTGTTTAGGAACCAAACAGAAAGTATATTAGCCTACGGGCATATATGTCTCACCACTGGCGTGTCTGTCCAATCCTGGCAGGGAACCCATGTCACCTTGATCTATTACTATCCTGTCAGCAAATAGAAGATCATAACCCCCTTTGTTTGGTGAAGTGTCATTTTCAGTCAGTCTGTTAGTTAGTTGTATTTGGTCTGTGTCTTCTCTTAGGAAACCCTGGGATGTGACAGCTGTCTATCCCCATCAATGGAAACAGATGAAGACCTGCTGTAAGCAGAGTATTCCTCTCTAGGGAGCAATGCTCTGGATCTGCTTGTATGTACCTGATAGTTGCAGGGTTCTGTAGTCAAGAAGTATAATTTGTACAAATGTTCTGTGTCATCTTGTAATTTTACACTGTGTTATTCCCATCCAAGTTTGTTCCTTTTACCCATTCCCCTTTCCATCTAAATTGTTATGGGATGCCCTTCCTCCTTACTTAAGGAGGTATTTTTCCATGTATTTTTTTCTACAACTGAGGACAGTTGTGATTTTAGTGAGGGGTGGATGTAGCGCCCTCTACTTTTAGGTAGGCGCTAGATTAGTGTTTTTCTAGTTGCAGAACTAGTGGCAGGTAAATTTAGCCAGGCCTGTATTTCTATTCCAGGCCTGGTTGTTTTGATTTGGGAATGGGAGTGTTAGTATAGTGGGGGGTGTGGCCACCTACATTCTGGCTCAGAGATCCTCTCCTGCTTTCAATGGAATTGTTCTGGAAGGGAGGTTGGACTTGAAACCTGAGTGGCAGGCAGCTCATGTGGGGGGCTCTGACCAATCATTAATTTGTATTGGCAGGGGGCAGGCCTGCTATATAAGTTGGGGTCACATGCTTCCAGGGAGGAGTTGTGGAGCACAGGAAAGACAGCATGGCATGCTGAGGTGCTATACCAGGCATCCCCATGCGGGGATGTGCCGTGTGCGTGGAGGAGGGATGGAGGAGCCGCAGGGGAAGGAGTTAAAGTTGAGGATCTTCATCTCCACGGAGTGCATCAAGTTTCTGTGACCGGGGAACACAGTGCTTGACTGTAAAGAGGATCCAGAGGAGGAAGTAGGAGTAAAGCGGTGGAAGTAGATCAGCTATCGCTATCTGTGACTGGGGAACACAGGACTTTGATACAAGGAGAAGGTCAGTGTAACGTAAAGAAGCAGAAGTGCTGGAGTGAGTAGCATAGCATACTGTGTGGCCGGTGAACACAGTATGGACAATAAGTGAATGGGCTACAGTGATGGTCTGTCGTTTGTTATGTGTCAAGCTCACATTTGCAACAACTTCCAAAGACTGTAGGGTGTTAGTATGCAGGTCATGAAGAAGGCGGTGCAGGCCTTTGACCTTAAAGAATTAATACCCCAAAAGAATCATATCAAGTCAAGCAGAGGAACTATTCCGAGTAGTAACTGTTGTTCAACTTGGGAGTGCTCCCTGTACAGTAGGGTGACCAGACATCCCCGGTTTCCGGGGACAGTCCATGGATTGAGGACACTGTCCCCGGACCACGTCTGTCCCCGGATCTGTCCCTGGATTCAGGGGGGGTGCCTATACTTATTGCTGACAGCCTAGCCCTAGCAGGACATGCAGCAATGTCAATATCCATCCAGTGTGGTTTGGATTGGTGGGTAAGCCAGGAGCGTAGGGCCGCAGTTACACTGAGAGTGAGTGGAGCTGTCAAACTCAAGCTCTGATGTTGGGGATGGGCTGGGCCAATATGTGGAGCTCCGTCCCCTTTGTGGGACAGCCCATGCATAAACAAATAGCCGGCGGTTTATGCATTGGTGGGCGGGGAAGAAGGTGGTAGGGGGCAGGACCAATTGTAACTAGTGTATAAGTACCCACAGTGGTGTATAATTCAGGTTTATTATACACCGCTGTGGGTACACATACACTAGTTACAATTGGTCCCACCACCTGCCACCTACCTCTCCGCCCACCAATGCATAAACACCGGCTATTTGTCTTTGCATGGGCTGTCTGACAAAGGGGGCGTAGCTCCGCATATTGGCCCCACCCATCCCGACATCAGAGGTTGGACTTGACAGTTCCATTCATTCTCACTACTCAGGCAGTCTTGGGGCGAAATCGGACACCCTGGGGGTGTGTCCTGGATGTCTATGATCAACATCTCAGTCCAGCATCTTTCCCTGGGGAGCTCTGACCTCCCCCTACAGAGCAGCACATATAGAGAGACCAGCTGTACCCACCAATCACTGCACCCGGGCATAACAAATCCTGAAGACAGAAGGAGGAGCAGTGCAGTCACCAAGCAGAGACACAACCTCTGAAGATAGCAGGTTTGCTCACTCTTCTATCAAAACTCCCTCTCAACTATTTGCTGCTGCACAGGCCTTTTCTCCCCCCTGTAAAGTCCTCACAATCTCCAGAGCACACACAGATTTCATGCTGCATACCTTGACATCCCCCCACCTTAAGAAACTGTAAGTAAGACTACTCAGCTACCTACAACTTCTTTCTGTTAACTAATGATGTACCAGAAAAGTCTTTACACAAAATCATGGCTGCACTAATGGCACCTCTCACAGAAGTTATTAAGCTTTGGCTCACACTATGCAGGTTGGTTGCAGGTGCAGGAATTACATCTGTTCCCGCAACCACCTACAGCTAAATTGCGCTGCTCTTATGAGATGTGCAGAATGAATGGCACCCCCGCACATCTCAGCCAATGCTGTGTTTGCGGAAAACACAAGAAAAGACATTTTTCCATAGAATTAAACATATCCTTTAATCCTAGAGGGAGTGAGAGGAGTGTGGAGGATCACAGTGCAGGGACTCCTGTGCCAGGAGATCTAGCTGCAGTTCAGGAGGAAGAAGATGAGGGATAAGTATGCACAGGTTCTTAGCAGCTAAAAGCGTGGCAGAGAGGACCACCAGTTTAGTGGGGCAGTACCACCTCAAAAGTAGTGAAACAGGGGCGGCAGGACAGGGAGGGAGAGTGGCGGGTCGGCAGACTATTCAAGGAGAGTGTGAAGAGTCTTGGGAGCAGTAGTGCCATGGTCCCCAGGCCAGAAAATGTGCCGTCAGCTCAGGAGATCGGGTGAGAACAGGGCATACTCACTGCTGCTTGCTGCAGAGCACAATGCTGTGACAGGGAGAGGATTGCCAGACAGAACAGCAGCAACTAGCCGATAAGGAGGTGGAAGAGACTGTTTCTTTGCAGAGAGGCAGCACTGCAGCAGAGGTCACAAATTAGATGTCTATGCTGTCGGGGCTTTGGGGGGGACTCAACTGAATTCTGGGAGTGGGGATCCTTGCACCGGCCCTGACTGTACACCCCCGGCCTGCCCACCAATCCCTGGCTATGCTGGATGGATGTTCAGTTCACACTGCTGCATGTCCTACTAGGCTGCACTTTATTATACATCTGATGCCTGCATTCTTGCCTCGGCTCCTGTATGCTGATAATTAGGGATGAGCTTAATGTTCTGGTCGAATATGAGTTTGACTCGAACATTGGGTGTTTGCCCGTTCGCCGAATATCGAACATTATGGGGCGTTCGTGGGAAATTTGAGCACTCGCAGGACACCCCATAATGCACTGCGAGATCGCAGTGCATTGCTGTATGATGATTGGCCAAAGCATGCACCTGACCTGCATGCTTTGGCAAATCCCAGCACCCTCTGCTAAGAGAGCCATAATTGGCCAAAGGCAGGGTGCCTTTGGCCAATCATGGCTCAGGGGGACTAAGTCCATGCCCCACACTATATAAGGCTGCCTGCAGGGCGGCCCTGTGTAGTGTTGTTGGCGTGGACGGAGACATAGCTTGATTTAGATTTCAGCAGGCAGGTTATTCAGTTAGTGGCAGTGTATTTAATATATATATATATATATATATATATATATATATATATATATATATATATATATATATATATATATATATATATATATCTATATATACAGTCAGTCTAATATATATATATATATATATATATATATATACACATATACACATATACACACACTCTGCATCCAGTCAGTGTAGCCTACAGATCTACATTCTACAGATTCTATCATGCATTCCGTGGTGTACTATTTCTAATCTACTTCAGGCAGTGTATTTAAAATATATATATATATATATATATATATATATATATATATATATATATACACACACACACCACACAGTGAGTCTAGTGTGTGTGTGTGTGTGTGTGTGTATATATATATATATATATATATATATACTGTATGAGAGAGAGAGAGAGAGAGAGAGAGAGTAGTATATGCAACTGTAGTGCAGTTGCTACTAATTTTCTGGTGGTGTACACAGCACACACGAGACTGCTACTTTTCTGGTGGTGTACACATTACACAATACAGTGTAACCGTAGTGCAGTTGCTGCTACTTTTCTGGTGGTGTACACATTACACAATACAGTGCAAACGTAGTGTAGTTGCTACTACTTTTCTGGTGGTGTACACATTACACAATAGAGTACAGCCTTAGTACAGTTGCTACTACTTTTCTGGTCATGTACACATTACACAATACAGTGCAACCGTAGTGCAGTTGCTGCTACTTTTCTGGTGGTGTACACATTACACAATACAGTGTAACCGTAGTGTAGTTGCTACTACTTTTCTGGTGGTGTACACATCACACAATAGAGTACAGCCTTTTTTGATACGTGTGCAGCAGATCGCACCTTTGCTGTTTGCAACCTATGTCTGAAGCGGATCAAGCGGAAGGAATGAAGGTATAGCAATAGGTATCCCAAGTACTTGCAGCCAATCTGCTATCAATACACCTCCATCTGATTTTAGCAGGAAAATTTCCCTATCCCAGTTGCTAAACCGAAAAAAGAAATTCGGTTCCAGCCATCCACAAGCTCAGCGTCTGAATGCTAGCTTGGCCAAATTGCTGGCACTGCAACTGCTGCCTTTTCAGCTGGTAGACTCTGCCCCCTTCTGTGAATTTGTGGAATGTGCTGTACCTCAGTGGCAGGTTCCAAAACGCCATTTCTTTTCATGAAAGGCCATTCCGGCTCTCTACCGGCATGTGGAAGGCAATGTTTTGGCCTCGTTGGACAGGGCGGTCAGCAGTAAAGTGCATATTACCGCTGACTCATGGTCCAGCAGGCATGGGCAGGGTCGTTATCTTTCCTTCATGGTGCACTGGGTAACTCTGCTGACAGCTGGGAAGGATGCAGGACAGGAATCAGTATTGTTGGAGCTTGCCACAGCTCTCTCCTCCACCCCTTCTCTTCTTCTTCCTCTATGGCTTCTTCTTTTTCTATGGTCTCTTGTTCTGATTTCTCCATTGAACCAGCGGTGCTCCGAAAGCAGTCAAGGGCCTACGCAAGCACTCAGGCAAAAAGATGCCATGCAGTGCTTGAATTGGTCTGTTTAGGGGACAGGAACCACACTGGGGCAGAGATTCTGTCAGCTCTGCAGGGGCAGGCTCAGAGGTGGTTGACGCCACGCCAGTTTCAGCCAGGAATGGTTGTATGCGACAATGGCACCAACCTTCTCTCCGCCCTCCGACAGGGACCCATGTCCCATGTTTGGCACACGTCCTGAATTTGGTGGTGCAGCGGTTCTTGAGCAGGTACCCAGGCTTACAGGATCTCCTGAGGCAGGCCAGAAAAGTCTGTGGTCATTTCCGCCGGTCATACAATGCCAGTGCTCGGCTGGCTGACATTCAAATGGAATGCCACCTGCCCACCAACCGCTTCATTTGTGACATGTCCACCAGGTGGAACTCAACATTGGCAATGCTGCAGCAGCCGCACTCGCAGCAGAGGGCCATCAATGAGTACCTGTGTGAGTATGGCACCAGGACAGGGTCAGGGGAGCTTGGCTTTTCTTCGCCACGCCAGTGGCTACTGATCAAGGATGCATGCACTGTCCTGTCACCATTTGAGGAGGCCACGAGGATGGTGAGCAGCGACAATGCATGCATCAGTGATACTGTCCCTCTTGTCTTCCTGTTGGAGCACATGTTTCGTGGAATAATGGACAGGGCACTTGAGGCAGAACAGCGTGAGGAAGAGGAGAACTTCCTTACCTCTCAAGGCCCCCTTTATCTAGATAGCATTCCTGTGGGCCCGCCAACACACACGAAGAAGAGGAGGAAGAGGATTGTGTCAGCATGGATGTAGAGGATAACACTCAGCAGCAGTCTTCAAGGGATGGTTTTCAGTCCCCAGAAACCCAAGGAGATGTACGTGGTTGGGAGGAGGTAGTTCCTGACAACGTCATCCTCAGTGACCCAGAGGACTCACAGTCGAATGTGTCTGCAAACTTACGCTGCATGGCCTCCCTGATTCTGCAAAGCCTGCGAAAGGACCCTAGGATTTGTGGTATCAAGGAGAGGGATCATTACTAGCTGGCAACCCTTCTTGATCCACGTTACAAGGGTAAGGTTGCAGAATTCATCCTGCCTTTGCAGAGGGAGCAGAGGATGAAACCTCTTCAGGAGGCCATGAAGAAAGGTTTGTGGAATGCGTTTCCAGACCCTGGGAGGTTACAATTTCCTGGTGCTGGACAACGTGTTGCTGAGGCTTCGGTCAGTCAGAGGAAGAGCGGTGGAGAAGGTGGCCAGCTAAGCAATGCCTTTAGAGAATTTAGTCCTCAGCGCCAAGGTCTGATTGGTTCAAGCAACCACTGCCAGCACCTGCATTACATGGTGCAGGAATATCTTGGGGCAGGAGCAGACTTGGAGACCTTCCCAACAGACCATCCACTGGGTTACTGGGTCTTGAGGATGGACCACTGGCCAGAACTTGCTCAATATGCAATTGAGCTACTGTCCTGTCCTGCATCCAGCCTTATTTCTGAACGCACATTCAGTGCTGCTGGAGGGTTTGTAACGGATCGTAGAGTGTGCCTGTCCACAGACTCCGTTGATAGACTCACATTCATAAAAATGAATCAGTCTTGGATCAGCAACAGCTATCAAGCACCTGATGCTGATGTAACTTATTGATTTTTCTATGGATGTGGGATCCCTTGAAGACTGCCTATGCTGAGTGACTATCCTATTCCTCCTCAATCTTGATGATGCTAGCTTCCAACAATATTTTTGGTTTAGGGCACCACCACCACTGCCTAAGGCAAAATTTTTCTGCCCCTGTTTAACAGGGGCATGTAATTACAATTTTTGATCAAACATTTCACAGCACAGTTCCTGCGCCCAACAAGAGTATCTGTGAGGGGTTTCAGTGTTGTGGCACCACCACTGCCTAAGGCCCACTTTTTCTTTTTTTCCTTTTTAATTTTTTTTTTCAATTTTATTTTAGTTGTCATACATATAGAGAAATAAACAATTTCATTAATCCATCAATCATATGAGTTCCAACGAATCCATTCAAACTCCAATAAACAGCATTACTCCTATCTTAAATACATCTACAGAAAAAACAATAACTAGTAATTTGAGATAGTCCCCATTCTCTCTTCCGTTAGACCTGCTTCTCTTGTATGCCCTGACAACATACTTTACTAAGAAGAAAAACCTCGACATATCTGAAGAGGCAAAAGGAGAAGGTAAGAAGCCCCATGAGGGATAGAATTCCTAAAAAAAAAAAAAAAAAAAAAAAAAAAAGAGAAAAAAGTTGGAAAGAGAGAAGAAGAAGAAAAAAAAAAACAACACTGACAGGGGAGAGGGAGTCTGAGTTGGAGGGGAGACGTACCGAGGAAAAAGGCGAGTTTACTATACCATCATCCACGGAAGTGAGGTCACCCCCAAGGCCCCACACTCCTCTCTTTTTCAAATACTCGCAAAGAGGGAACTCCCTTCCTCTGAGAATTTAAGTGTATTCCATTGGCCCCAAGTTTCTAAATATGTCTCCTTTCGATTTTGACCCGATAATAATACTTGATTTGATTGTAGCCGTATTAGTGCAATTGTGACAGAGAAAATTGAGTACTGTCCGTGATACTTTTTTTATTTGCACTAACATACAATTTTTCAGGACAAGCTTTCGGGGTATGTCCCCTTCTTCAAGGTCCAAGCAGTACCGATTCACAAATTTTTAAGCAAAATGTTCTGCTTAACATTCTGCTTAAAAATTTGTGAATCGGTACTACTTAGACCTTGAAGGAGGGGACATACCCCGAAAGCTTGTCCTGAAAAATTGTATGTTAGTGCAAATAAAAAAAAGTATCACGGACAGTACTCAATTTTCTCTGACCCGATAATAACAAATCCTCCATCCTATTAACCTCTTCAATTTGTGTGACCCATGTAAGAATTGTGGGAGGGTATGTATCTCTCCACTGCCGTACGATACATGTTCTAGCCGCGTTAATAAGATGGCGCAAAATTAATTTATAATAATTTATTATATATTTCCCCCGGTATGTTTGAGACATGTAACAAAAATAGGGCTGGATCTTCTGGGAGGTTATACTCAGTAAATTGCTGTGCTATCCGCTGTATCTCCCTCCAGAAGTACTCCAGTTTTGGGCAGGACCAAAGAACGTGGAGTAGAGTCCCTCTTTCCTCCTGACACCTTCAACATTTGTCCGGGATCTCCGGAAAGAATTTATTAAGTAATGAGGGTGTATGGTACCATCTTGTCATTATTTTAAAATTAGTTTCTTGGATTCTTGTGAATATTGAAGATTTCAACGCAATATTTACTATCTGCCTATGTTGTACCTGGGTGAACGTCCTGTCTAATGTCATTTCCCACTTCCTTATATATGGAGGGACATAATCCTCTGGGGGCAACCAGTAGTGCATACATTTGCGAGATTAAGTGAGAGCAAGGCCCCGTCCCCTCACATAGTTGTTCTAAGGGTGTCAATGTTTGTTGAAATCTGTCTGGAGGTGGGAGAGCGTTAAGGAAATGTCACAACTGGGCTCCACTCCAGAAATCAAGACAGAAATGGTTGTTGGATGAGGTTAGTTCAGGTAATGAGGGCCATGTCCCGGTCGCTATTTGTATAAAATGTGAGGCCTGAAAACACTGTGAGTCTGAAAGTTTCCTGAAGGGTCCTTCCTGTAGTCCCGGAGGGAAACGAGGATTCCCTACAATAGGGTATAGGGGGGAGTTGACAGATGATAATAAAGTGGTGGAACATATTCGGGAGCAAATACGCAGGGTAGGGCCCAAGGTTGGGTGCTTTTTGAGAGCTGAACTCAGGTCTCCAAAGCACCAAACCGCACAACACAATGGGACCTTACACTGTGATTGCTCAATTTTTGGCCATATTTTAAAGCTTGCATGCCTACACCAGTCTACTAGTCGCGCCATATGAGCCGCCTGATAATATTTCTGCATATCGGGTACCGCTACCCCCCCCCCCCCATATTGTTTAGGCATTCTCATTAAACTGCGTTGAATTCTGGTCCTTTTATGGGCTCAAATTAATTCAGTTATCATCTTATTAGTCTGTTTAAAGAATTCTGAGGGTATATGAATGGGTAGAGTTTGAAAAAAGATAGGAAAATGTAGGCAATACTGACATTCTTATTATGTTACATCTACCGAACCAAGAGAAAAGGCACTGATGCCATCAACTCAAAGGTTTGGTCCAATTTAGGTGGAATCAACGTGCCCAGGTATTTGATGCCCGTATAGGTCCATCTAAACTTAAAATTCATTTTTAAAGCGTTAATTTGAGTCGTAGTCATAGATACACCCATTTTTTGATCAAATATTTCACAGCAGGGCCTGTTGTGGTACCACCACCACCACTGCCTAAGGCCCAATTTTTCTGCCCCTGTTTAACAGGGGTATGTAATTACAATTTTTGATCAAATATTTCACAGCAGGGCCCGTTCCTGCGCCCAACAAGAGTTACTGTGAAGGGTTACAGTGTTGTGGTACCACCACTGCCTAAGGCCCAATTTTTCTGCCCCTGTTTAACAGGGGCATGTAATTACAATTCTTGATATAATATTTCATATCAGGGCCCATTCCTGCGCCCCACAAGCGTAACTGTGAGGGGTTACAGTGTTGTGGCACCACAACCACTGCCTAAGGCCAAATTTTTCTGCCCCTGTTTAACAGGGGCATGTAATTACAATTCTTGATATAATATTTCATAGCAGGGCCCGTTCCTGCACCCAACAAGCGTAACTGTGAGGGCTTACAGTGTTCTGGCACCTCCAACACCTAAGGCCTAATTTTCTGCAGAGTATTTAGGGCAGGCCGTATAGTATATATACTTCTGTTCAGAGTATATAGTGCCTGGGGCCCCCCCCACGCCATTTTTTTTTTAAATTTGGGTGCGGGGTTCCCCTTAATATCCATACCAGACCCAAAGATCCTTGTAACGGGCTGGGGGGACCCATGCCGTTTTTCTCAACGATTTTCATGTATATTGCCGGGACCCGACAATACATTACAGCCAAAATCAGTTTTAAATTACTTTTTTTCCTTTAGAAATGTCATTTTGCTGTGGTATTGTTCTAGAAATGGGAAAACTGTGCCACTTTACAGGCATACTATATAGACAACCCCCCCCCCCCCCCCCCCCCCCCCAGGCACGATACTTAAAGGAATATTTCATTTTATTGTTTCACTTTAAGCATTCTAAAAATCACTGCTCCTGAAAAAATGGCCATCTTTAAAACTTTTTTTTGCATTGATACATGTCCCCTGGGGCAGGACCCGGGTCCCCAAACACTTTTTAGGGCAAAAACTTGCATATAAGCCTTTAAAATTAGCACTTTAGATTTTTCATGTTCGTGTCCCATAGACTTTAATGGTGTTCGCGTGTTCGAACAAACTTTTTTGCATGTTCGGATGTTCTGGTGCGAACCGAGCCGGGGGTGTTCGGCTCATCCCTGCTGATAATCAAGATTTTAGAAGAGAAGTGTGCTATGTTTAATTACCGTATTTATTGGCGTATAACAGGCGCCAGTGTATAACACGCACCCCAAGTTTAGGAGGGAATTTTAAGGAAAAAACTTTTAGGAGGGAAGTTTGAGGACAAAAACTTACATTTAAATGCCCATCAATGCAGCCTTATCAGTGTCCATCTGCAGCCTTGTCCATCATTGCAGCCTTGTCCATCATTGCAGCCTTGTCCAGTGTCCATCTGCAGCCTTGCCAAGTGTCATTGCAGCCTTGCCTAGTGTCTTTGCAGCCTTGTGTCATTGCAGCCTTGCCCAGTGTCTTTGCAGCCTTGTGTCATTGCAGCCTTGCCCAGCGTCTTTGCAGCCTTGTGTCATTGCAGCCTTGCCCAGTGTCTTTGCAGCCTTATGTCTTTGCAGCCTTGTGTCATTGCAGCCTTGCCCAGGCAGGCTGATTATTTAAAATTGGCGCCGATCTCCGCTGATTGTGAGAGGAGAGGAGCGAGCGCCGCCGACATACAGAAAGCCGAGTGTACTCGGCTAGGCTCGGCTCCTCTCGCAGTCCCACCTAGTCCCGCCCCTATGATGGACATAACACAGGTCCAATGGCGGAACTGGGCGTGACTGTGAGCGGAGCCGAGCCTAGCCGAGTACACTCGGCTATGTGTATAACAGCGGCGCTCGCCTCAGCGGAGCGGAGATCGGCGTATAACACGCACCCACCCAAAAAAGTGCGTGTTATACGCCGATAAATACGGTAATTGGTGTCTTTGCAGTTTAACTAATTCCTGAACCTTGCACTCTTTACAACGCAGTCCTGAACCTTACACTCTGTACAACGCACTCCTGAACCGTGCACTCTGTATGTAATGCATGCCTGAACCTTGCACTCTGTACGTAGCATCCTCCTGAGCACTGCACTCTGTATGTAGCATCCTCCTGAGTCCTGCACTCTGTACGTAGCATCCTCTTGAGCCCTGCACCCTGCACGTAGCATCGTCCTGAAGCCTGGATGTAGCATTCCCCTGAAGTCTGCATGTAGCATCCTCCTGAGCCCTGCACGTAGCATCCTCCTGAGCCCTGCACCCTGCATGTAGCATCCCCCTGAAGCCTGCACGTAGCATCCTCCAGAACCCTGCATGTAGCATCCTCCTGAGCCCTACACCCTGCACACAGCATCCTCCTGCACCCTGCACGTAGCATCGTCCTGCACATAGCATCCTCCTGCACCCAACACGTACCACCAGCATACAGGGGGCACACTGACCACCAGCATACAGGGGGCACACTGACCACCAATATGCAGGGCCAGTGGTTACCAGTATACAGAGGACATAACAAAGTAAAACCACTGCCATGCAACAAAAAAAATCTCAAAAACAATAAAAGAATCTTGTTAGCTGGTTCCCTCATCTAACGCGAATCAATAAGAAGCAAAAAATGCAGCATTCCCCTACACGTCATCTATAAAATTGTACAAATGGACTTATCATTGCCCTTATAACACCTATAAATGAAAATCCAGTGCAAATCAACCAATGTATTGCAATATGAATATAGTAATGATGGTCTTACCCCCCTCTGCAAAAATATTTTGAGAAATTGCAGAGCTGCAATGTGCAAATCGTGGTGAAACCCCCTATATATTAACATAATAAATTGTACAATTGATGTACATATTTTACATTGTATTACTATGATTATATATATATAGGGGTGTTCATCATGATTTGCACGTTGCAGCTCTGCAATATTTCTAACCTTCTGCAGAGTCGGTGACACTATCACTACTATGTTCTAATACACTGCTTGATTTGCATCTCTGTTATTATTGTATGTAGGGGGTTTCACCATTATTTGCACATTGAAGCTCTGCAATTTCTCAAAATATTTTTTCAGAGGGGGTGACACCATTTCTACTATATTGCAATACATTGGTTGTTTTGCACTGGATATTATTTCATAGGTTTTACCATTGCACTTATAAGTCCATTTGTAGAATTGTATAAAGGAAGAGTAGAGTTGTGCTGCATTTTTTGGCTTTTTATTGGTATACAGGATATACTGATCACCATTGTACGCCACGAAGAAACCTCCACTTTCTGGATTGGATTTGAATTTAGCTGCTCCATCCCTCCCCTCCCAAAAAATTCTAAGAACTATCTTTTTTTTTATCTCATGGAGGAAGTGTGGGAAATAACATATATATCATTTTTACAATCATTCCGACCTCACATACCACATACACTGCATATATCATTTAGGAAAATATGCTTATAAAATATTTTTCCGCGGCGTGACCGGAAGTTGCCCTGCATGGACGCCTGAGCTCTTAGCTCTCCATCAGCCCACAGCTTAACGGCCTCCCAAGGGGATTTTAAGCACCCGTATATGGGTGGAATCAAGAGGACCTGATCCTCTAAAGCCCGAGGATCTTCCCAACCACCTTCCGTCTCCTCCACGACCCGACTTATTTTAAGCCGCCCTCCACACTCGGCGACGGGATGGAAAAGATGGTGCCGACTGCATCCGCCCTCTCCACGCGGTCTCCACAACCGCCGTGTACCCTATCACCAGCCCATCCATGGAGCGCTTCTGCGCCGGCTCAGGAGACGGACGGACTACAGCTCCGAGACCCGGGAGCGGTGAGTTTACCTCCGCCCCACACATGACAGGCAAGGCCTTACTGCAGCCACGTTCATGCAGTGCTCTGAGGTCTTCCCACGGCTGCTGCGCACGGCCTCGGGCCCGGACCTGCGTGGGGGAAGAACTGCTTCACCTACTCCATCACTACAGTTGGATGACTTTCCCCCGCTCCCGGATCCGGAGTGTGCTCGGGCCCCGGGATCCCTGCTAGCAGAGCAAAATGGAGGATGCACTCCTCCACAGTTACACCAGCCTGCCCCAGCTCTTCCCCAGAGGCAATTCCGCCACAGCAAACCCACATTTACCGAGAGGGGGGCAGACCAGGCGATGTCCTATGCTCAGGCAACCAGCTCCCCGAACCTGGCCCATATGGATGTGCTGGCAAGCAATCATTCTTCTCCGCAGATCTGTGAATGGGGTGACCTGCGGGCTCCCCAACTGCAGCCCTGGGATTCAGCACAGTCTGCGCCTCCCCCTCACCCACAGCGAGCACCCTCTCCACCGCATTTTCCACAACAACAAATGGGGGTTCATTCCCGCTACCAGTAGACCCCTTCATGGCAAGACTATCTGCAAGCTATCCCCACCAAAGAGGACTTTAAACTCCTTATTGAAGAGGTCAAATCTGCTTGCCGGGCAGAAATTCAAGTAATCCATGCTAAACTTAAACATCTCTCTGAGAGAGTGAAGATGGCGGAGGAGGAAATACAAGAGACTAAGCTGGCTGTACACCGCACCCAAATACAGGGAGCTGATCACCACTTAATGCTCCGGAACATGCAGCGCCATATTGAAGATTTGGACAACAGAGGGCGCAGAAACAACATCCGAGTGAGGGGATTGCCTGAACCAGAGGGCCCGGAGGATCTACAGGACACCCTGCAAACTCTTTTTAACAATCTATTGGGGGACCCCCCGAATAAACCTATAGGGATGGACCGTGTGCACCGTGCCCTACGTCCTAAAGGGCCTGTTTCCAAGCACTGCGATGTTATTTGCAGAGTCCACTCATATCCCCTAAAGAAAGACATCATGCGAAAGGCCCGTCTCGCCCAACAGGTAAACTTCGAAAACACACAGATACAGCTATACCCAGACCTTTCTTGGATCACCCTGCAGAAGCGCAGACTCCTCCAACCCTTACTCATCTTGTTGCAAGAAAATAATATAATCTACCGCTGGGGTTTTCCATTCAGCCTCACAGCCCGCAAACAAGGAAAATCAGCAGTGTTGCGTTTCCCTGAGGACTTGGACAAATTCTGTACCACCATGGAGATTCCTGTTCCCCGCCTTCAAGAATGGGATTTAGTGGATACACCAACGCCACCTCCCTCGGTTTGGCAGAAGATTCCCCTGTCTAAACGCCCCAGGGAACGGGACTCTCCCCGTGGGCCTACTAAACCTAAGCATGGTTGACAGTTATTTTTGTCTCTCCTGACCCACTCATCAGCCTTATTTGCACTCCCCTTAGGCCCCCCTGCTCGTTATCTTGTTTTGTTTACTGGGCACCCCCCCACTGGAGACTTATAAGTGGTAATTCCCCTGGTCACTAGTCCCCCTATAGGATTACCCAAATAAAGTTCCTTTTTTTTTTTTTTTTTTTATCTTGTTGTGGTATCTAACTACCGTTTTTCCTTTTTTTTATTCTACGGTTCTCTATGTCCCCCCGTCCTGGGTCCTCTTTCTGGGCCTTGAACGGGAGGACTTACTGGAACCTATTAGGTCCCGGGCGGTATGAACTGCTTGGGGCTTCATTGCACTGTTTGTTTTTGATTAATATATTTCTAACTAATTTCTTTTCTTCCTCTTCATCCCCCCCTCCCCTTTTCCTGACTCGCCACGGGCTCTGGATGAACACCTGGACATGTCCTAAATATGGGTCCCCTCCTCTCCTGGATGTCGAGGCGTCTTCGCGGCTAGATCAGCTAAGTAGTCATGAGTGCACACACACCCACGATTATGGCTAAGTTCATGTCACTCAATGTCCACGGACTGAACTCAAATAGAAAAAGGCATCTTGCATTGAGAGAGCTCAGGCATTCTGGGGTGGACGTTGTTCTACTCCAGGAAACACATTTTAACAAAGGGGACTCCTTCACTTTTGCTTCCAGACAATACCTTCAGGTTTATCAGGCATTTAACCCCCGCAAACGAGCAAGAGTGGCTATTTTATTTAAACGTGGCTCTCCCTTTACATGCACTGAGTCTTTTGTAGATCCACGGGGACACTACTTTATCTTGCGAGGTCAGTGGCAAATGCAGGCTATTACTATCTGTACTCTGTATGCCCCCAATACTCTACAAATTTATTTCCTAACCAAAGTATTTACACGACTGTTTAAGTCCCCCAACGAATATCTGATAATTGGCGGGGACTTTAACCTATCCCACTCGGTCGGTCTAGATCGCCACGTAATGAACCCTACAGACCCGAGCTGTCAGGGACTCCAAATTATTTTGCCAAATCACTAGACGTTATGCCCTACACCCAGGAGACAATATACATTCTTTTCTGCCCCTCACCGCATGCACTCCCGCATAGACAACTTTTTTGTCAACAATAATACCCTTCGTGCCACTAGGGATGCCCAAATCCTGCCTATTTCCTGGTCTGATCACGCCCCCGTGGTGATGACCTTGGAGGTGGGTACCCTTACCCGCAAACCATGTAACTGGCAATTGAATAATTACCTCCTCCAACATATCCCCTCTAAATCGGAACTAGAGTCTACTTTGCAGAACTATTTCCTTGAAAATGATACCCCTGACATTTCCCAATCCACTCTCTGGGAGGCCCATAAGGTGGTCCTCAGGGGGCGCTGTATAGCGATCTCCTCGGCCATGAAGAAGGATGCGAAAGCTTCTAAACTTCAAACCGAAAGAGACCTCAAAGCTCTAGAGCTACAATTACAAACCTCATCGTCCATACCACTCCTTAAAAAAATTGTCTGCTTACGAACTACCCTTCGAGATCTGGCAATAGGCCAAGTAGAGAAGGCACTCCTTAGATTAAAACAAACCTACTATGACAAAGGTAACAAAGCCCACTCTCTATTGGTGAGCAAGCTATCTGAGCGTTCTCACATGACTATTCCACACCAAGTAAAAGACAGAAGGGGCATTCTTCTAACACATCCTCAGGCTATAGTACAGGCCTTTGAGGAATTCTACACAGCCCTATATAATGACCCCGAGATCCCACATGAACCTCTTCCCCCAGACCTGGCTGACCGCTTGCAGCAATACCTGGAAGATAGTGGAATTCCCAAGTTTCAGGTGTCGGACTTTCCATCCCTTAACGCCCCTGTTACAGCGGAAGAATTGACAGCCACCATTAAAATCCTGCCATCACATAAATCCCCTGGCCCAGATGGCCTCCCCTTACGAATATTACAAAGCATTTCTCCCGATTCTTTTACCACATTTGTGTAAGTTGTTTAACGCCTTTCTTCAGCGAACCCCTACTCCCTCGGACATGCAGAGATCATTCATCACATTGATCCCCAAACCTGACAAAGATCCTTCATTATGCGCTAGTTACAGGCCAATCGCGCTCCTAAACTCTGATATAAAAATTTTCACTAAACTCCTCTCGATGCGATTGAACCTAATACTACCTTCTCTGATACATAAGGATCAGGTGGGCTTCGTCCCCCTCCGTCAAGCAGGGGACAACACAAGGCGGATTATTGACCTAATAGATGTGGCGAACAGGGACAAACTGGAAACTCTAGTTCTTGGGCTTGATGCCGAAAAGGCTTTTGACTGCCTTGGCTGGCCCTTCCTGTTCGCCACGTTGAAATACATGGGGTTACGGGGTCCCTTCCTACGAGCTATCCTGCACCTATATACAAATCCCACTTTGCCCTGTCCTCTACCTTCCCGATTGTGAATGGGAGCCGCCAGGGGTGTCCACTCTCACCTCTGCTATTTGCACTCTGTGTTGAGCCCCTGGCGGCTTCCATTCGAAGAAACCCGAACATACATGGGGTCCCGGTGCGGGGAAGGGAATTTAAACTAGCACTGTTCGCAGATGACATCATACTTACCCTGACCCAACCTAGGACCTCACTTCCCAACCTACACGCCGAACTTGACCTCTATAGATCCCTCTCTGGCTATAAAATCAATGCGGCTAAATCGAAGGCTTTACCTATCAATATCCCGGCAGCGGAGTCCCAACATTTACAGCAATGCTTCCCATATCACTGGAAGGCAACAGCCCTGAAATATTTAGGAGTCCAGATCACCCCTTCTTACTTTACCCTATACTGAGCGAATTTTCCACCCCTGTTCAGGTTCATAAGGAATCTGCTACAAAAATGGAAGGCTCACCATATCTCCCTTCTGGGGAGGGTGGCCTCTATTAAAATGACCATCCTTCCTAAACTTCTTTATCTCTTTCAAACGCTACCCATTCCAATCTCACATGCAGATTTAAGAAAACTTCAGGTAGATTTAGTGCGATTCGTTTGGAATTACGGAAGGCATAGAATATCTCACTCAGTTCTGACGGCGTCACGTTCAGAAGGAGGGTTGGCATTCCCTGACTTAAATAAATATTACCAAGCCGCCCAACTGCATGCCCTGGCCTCATGGTTTCCTCAGAGATCTTACAATAGATGGACAGAAATCTAAAAAATATGGATGGCACCTGTACATCCAAATAGCCTGCTCTGGAATGCAAATGTAGAGGTGGACTCGGCCCAGCTTTTGGGTCCCATGCTCCACCTTAGATCACTTTGGCGCAGACTATCCCGAGTACATAAGCTGGGATCAGAGAGATCACTTTTAACGTCCTTCCTTTATAACCCCAGAATGCCTGCAGGCCTTACACATCAGATGTCTTCCCCATGGGCAACACGGAATTTATTTCACTTTGGCCATTTAGTGCACCCATGTACACGTAGAATGCTCTCATTCCTTGAACTTCAAAAAAAATTTGACCTTCCTCGCCAGGTATTCTATGGGTACCTGCAAATAAGACACTATGCTCAATCTTTTGCCCCGAACCTCCAATTCTCAGCGCCGACGCCTTTTGAGGGCTTGATGCTAGAGGGCTCTGCACGCCGAGGCTTAATTTCAGATATATATCGGATACTGAACTCCCACTGCTTTACCACACAGGGTAAGCATGCATACATGCTTCATTGGGAGAGGGCATTGGGGGAGGAAATCCCAGAGTTGACATGGAGGACGGTCTGGTCTCAGGCAGCAAAGAGCTCCTTCTGTACGCTTTACAAGGAGAACGCCTACAAAATACTTTTTTTTTGGTACCTGACACCGGATGTTCTCCATGCCATTTACCCTTCCAGCTCAGATAGATGTTGGCGCTGTCAGGGAGACAGGGGGACCCTGTATAACGTCTATTGGACTTGCCCTAAGATAGTGCCTTTTTGGAAGGAGACGCAGCTTTTACTGACTCGCCTTCTAGGTGTACAGGTCCCCAGAGCCCCGAAATCATTCCTCCTTGGAGTTAATACTCTGCAGATTCCTAAACATTCCAAAAAACTACTCAGACATGTCCTGACAGCCGCAAGATGCCTTTTTGCCCTCCATTGGAAACGATGGGACCCACCCACTCAAACAGACCTATACACCAGAATAAAAGACATAGAGCTGATTGAAAAAATGACAGCTAGACTGCAAAATAGATTGGAAGCACATGATAAGGTCTGGGCAGAGTGGCATTCACAAGAAGACCCATCCTGAGCTGATGGCTGAGCCTCCCCATCCCTCCCCCTCCTTCCCCATCTTGCCCTCTTTTTCTTTTCTCTAGTGTGTTCTTTCCTCTCTCTTCTTTTTCAAGTTTGCTGCGGCCCATGTTGGAGTTTACTTGTTAACTAATAATTCTTATATGGAGCCAGCTGTGAATCTGTTATGTTTGGTTTATTATTTACTGACACTTGATATACATTGGCTTTATTGCTGGAATGTTGCAATATGCACAACACAAAGTCAGTTTTATCTGTACTCACCTGCATATATGTTCAATAAAAATTGTTATTTGAAAATTCATTTTAAAAATCTGGTCACCTTACTGTACAGGGGAATAATTCAGTAATTCATCCTGTTTAGCTGGAAGCCGTGAGTAGTATATCTTCAGTCAGATAGATAACAGAAGAGGCAATAGTCTGCAGTGAGGACTCTATAGGGGAAATCCATTAACAATGCCAAGGCCATGGATGATAACCTATCCTTCTGGAATCTTCATGGGCATCTCATACATCTCTCCAAGTTTAATCCCACAAATAAAAGCAAGAAAAAAGGAGTAATTGACTGATGAGGGGATGGCAGCAGGGTGATTGGCGGATTGTTACAACCACATCAGCAGCCCCTACGGGGGTACCTCTACAAAAACAAAATTGACATCCTTTTTTTCGCACAAATAGAGCTTTCTTTTGGTGGTATTTGATCACCTCCTGCGGTTTTTATTTTTTGCGCTATAAAAACAAAAAAAAGAGCGACAATTTTGAAAAAAAAGCAATATATTTTGCTTTTTGCTATAATAAATATCCCCCCAAAATATATAAAAAAAACAAAGTTTAGGCCGATATGTATTCTTCTACATATTTTTGGTAAAAATTGCAATAAGCGTATATTGATTGTTTTGCGCAAATGTTATTGCGTCTACAAAATAGGGGATAGTTTTATGGCATTTTTATTATTAATTTTAATTTTTATCAGTAATGGCGGCAATCTGCGTTTTTTTTATTGTGACTGTGACATTATGGCGGACACATCGGACACTTTTGACACTATTTTGGGACCATTGTCATTTATACAGCGAACAGTGCTATAAAAATGCACTGATTACTGTGTAAATGACACTGGCAGGGAAGGGGTTAAACACTAGGGGGCGATCAAGGGGTTAAGTGTGTCCTAGGGAGTGATTCTAACAGTGGGGGGGGTGGGCTGCAACTCACATGACAGCGATCACTGGTCCCGATGACAGGGAGCAGTGATCTCTGTCATGACGCTAGGCAGAACAGGGAAATGCCTTGTATACATAGGCATCTCCTCGTTATGAGGCTCTGTGACACGTTCGCCGGGATACCGGCGGACATCGAGTCCGCGGATGCCGCGGGCACGGTTACACTATATGCGGTGAACGCGCGACATCACCGGCACGTGCGCGCGCCCACTAGCCCCGCCAATTAAAGGGGACAGGTACGCCCATTTGCCCACCGCTGCCATTGTGCCAACGTATATCGGCGGTCGGCAAGTGGTTAAGTTAAACATGCCATTCTGTGAGCTATACCTGAGCCTTTGTTGTTGGGGGGTTTTGTTATCTGTTTATGTTGAGCCAGGGAATGCCCAGAGTTTGTTTTGTAATCTTTCATAAAACCTTAATAAACAAGATATATATAAAAAAGTAAAACACGCCATTACAAGTGTTTTGTTATATCTGTTTCATAAGTGAAAAAATTACCTGCTGATCCTGACAAAAGTCTTTTGAGTTTGTAATTTCCTGCAAAGTCTGCTTCTGTTGTTACCAGTTAGTACTGTTCCCTCCGAACTGCAGAACACCTCCTGACATGTTATGGAAGAGTAGAGGTGTGTAATCCTAACACGGGAGGGGCACTGCCAAAAAATAAGGTGTTGTTTATAGCGCAAAAAATAAAAACAGCAGAGGTGATCAAATACAACCAAAATAAAGCTCTATTTGTGGGAAAAAAAAGGACATACATTTTAATTGGGTACAGTGTCGCACGACCGCGCAATTGTCCGTCAGTTAAAGTACCGCAGGGCAGTATCGCAAAAAATAGCCTGGTCATGAAGGGGGGGGGGGGTAAAACTTTCCAGATCTGAAGGGGTTAAGACTGAACAAGTCAAGAGTAAAAGGGCATTTTTTTTTTTCATACATAATGGCACACATGTATTTTGCAATTTGACATGACATTCATTCATTCTTTTACTCACTTTTAGTAAAATATTCTGGTGCTCTGGTGGGGGGAGGGGCTCCCATGCAGAAGCAATGGAGATGGATCCGGTAATTGCACTGTCCGCAGCCACAGGAAGCATTAGAAGACTACTTCTTCCTGTGTTCACGCCGCTCTCAGTGTGGAGAAGATAGAGAGAGGAGATGGGTGGAGCCAACACTCACTCAGGGGTGCAGGCCTGCAGTTTAGAGAAGATGGAGGGAGGAGGTGCCAACACTCTCACTCAGGGCCAGGGCGAAAGCCTGCACTGTGGACTGTGGAGAAGATGGATGGAGGAGGTGTCAGTGGGTGGGGCCAACACACAAACTCAGGGGGCGGAGGCCTGCAGTCAGTGTAGAGAAGATGGAGGGAGGAGGCTCTGGTGGGTGGGGCCAACACACAGTCAGGGGCGGAGAAGGAGGAATGCTGGCACTCTGGCTCTCATCATCAGCAGCAGCTCCGAGTCCGACGTGACTCACTGACGTCACTGGTTGCTAGACGCCAGGCGGCCCAGGCGCTAGCAACCAGTGCAGGGAAGAAGCCCACCTCCTCCTGGTCCAGGCATCCAGCAGTGTGGCGTAATTACACTAACACAGAGTCTCTCGGTGCTGCTGGTCGGCTAATGTGAGACAGAGAGACTTGGGCAGAGCAGTCAGTGTAATATTTTTTTTGGGGGGGGGGGCAATTGCCCTGAATCCCCCCCCCCCCCGGATCCTCCCCTGGTCCTGTGCAAATTTGGTTTCTACCATGGGTTTCTTGCCTGAGTGAAACTTCTATATACTACCCCCAGGCAAGAATCAGGGTCAATTCTAATGTCTCTAAACCATTTTTGATTGCTCTAGACACTAGAAAGGGTTGCCCCCTGTCACTCACACTATTTGCTTTAGCAAAGGAATCACTTGTGGGTGGGGTCATCTTCGTCCTGCACGTGGGGGTACTGCTCATCAATGCCTGGGACCAGATGGAGGAGGCGGTCATATAAAGAATATAACATTAAGGCAGTTCCCCGACTTAGAGATGACTGTATAATTTAGAAATAGATACAGTGGGTATAGAAAAAAATCACCACCCTTTAAAATGATCACACTTTGTTGCCTTGCAGCCTGAAATAAAGACAGATGCAGTTTTTGTTTTATCCAGCTGTATTTACTCAAAATGTCAGAAAAAAAAAAAAAAATAAAAAACAGAATCTCTGAGTTAGGAAAAGGATCTCCCCCCTCTTAAATGTGACTTGTAAACTCAGTCAGGTGTAGCCATCTGACTTTCAGCTGTGATCAGTTATCTTGATAGCTCAGCATGAAAAGAGCTTTCCTGGACCATTGGGTGGCAAGGCACTGTCAACGTATCTCCAGGATAAAGTTGTGGACAGGCACGTCAGGAAATTGATACAAAAAAGCTCAAAGGCCTTATCAATGCCTAGAAGCATAGTGAAGTCTATTATTAAGAAGTGAAGGTATTTGCTACAACACAAAAAAGGGGTTTTGGGGACTTTAAATGAGAAATATGTGAACATACATCTCTGCAGCATGTTTTTAATGATCCCTAATTATTTCTAATGAACTTTTTATCCCCCCCTTTTTATTTTAATTTTTTTTTAATGTATGTATGTGTAATCTGCTACTGGAACATTTGCTACCTATTCTTATCAATTTTGTTAATTCTTATCAACCTTACTGTTTTTATTAGTTATTGATTTTTATTTATTGGTTTTTACACTCATCTTACCATCCATCCCCAATTTATTAAAGCGTTGAATGCATTTCATAGAGTCAGAGTGCCACCTTAGTGGATCATGTGACTGGGCAGGTTTATCTCCCCAACACACATATACCACAACAAAGATGACGTTTTGTATGGCCTGAGGAAGGAGCAAGCATGCTCTGAATGCAAAGCCACCTCCTCTCACCCTGCACCCGGAAGTGACGTCATCTCCGATCGCCCCTGTGTTCCCTGCTATTCTCATAGGCTGCGAATGCTGGAATCCACCTGCTCGAGCTGTCAGCTGCAGTTCAGAGACATGGACGTTTAGGAGAAAAACCACTTCCGAATTTTGCTGCAGCATTACTATCATGCTTGTGTTTATGCTCCCTTTGTGAGTAGTTTTACTTTTGACTTATTAAATGGTTTACCAATACTGCACTTAGAGGCGATGTGTTTCTTTTCCTTTGTTGCATTGCAGAGACTGCTTCTAGCTCTTCACACTGGCTGCCCTTAGTGCTGGTACATGGATTCCTCTCCCTTTTCATCTTAGAGACTGTTGCTATGGACTTTGTCCCTCCTATTGAGAGACTTTATTAATCACATTTATCTGTGTACACCTCCAGGGTCTCGCCTCAAACGAGCGTGAGTTTATTTTTCGTCATTTTCAGGACCAAACCTTATGCGTTTTATGATTTCATTTGTGAAAGGATTTTCCAACAATGCCATGAATAGTCGTTATGCAATGTTTATGGTTTTTTGCATGATGCTTTTTATATTTTTACGATTGCATGTATTTTACATTACATGCTCTGCCGTGTGTTTTAGACAAATAAACACATCCATATTACACTGTGTTATCATTGAGTCCTCTCAAGCATACCTCACTCAAAGCCCCAACCCTTTTTCTGTTTGGTACAACACAGACCCTCCCTGGAACAGCACGTCACTCCAAACTGGATGAAAGAGCCAGGAGGAAACTGGTCAGAGAGGCTATCAAGAGGCCTACTTATGACAAATACTGTGTGCATGTCTCAACAATTTCACAAATTCTCCACAAATGTGCCTTGAATGGGGGGGGGGGGGTTGCAAGAAAAAAAACATTACTCAAGAAAGGCCACATGCAGTCACGCAAAAGCTGCGCTTTGCCAAGATAAGACTAAAATTGAATTATTTGGCCTCAACACCAAATGATATGTCTGGCAGAAATCCAATACCCCTCACCATCCAAATAACACCATTTCTACAGTAAAGGATGGAGGTGGTAATATCCTGTTATGGGGGGTGTTTCTCTGCAGCAGGCACTGGAGCACTCAGGGTAGAAGGAAGAATGAATGGGGTAAAATAACGTCAAATTCTTGAAGAAAATATGCTGACAAAAAGTGGTCAATGAGAAGAAGGTTTACCTTCCAACATGACAATGACCCAAAGCACACAGCAAAAATGACCACACAGTGGTTAAAGGAGAAAAGGTGAATGTCCTTGCATGGCCTGTACAGAGCCCAGACCTAAACCGCATTGAAAATCTGTGGAATGACTTGAAGACTGCAGTCCACAAACGGTCACCATCAAATGTAACTGTACTTGAGCATTTCTGCAAAGAAGAGTGGGCAAATATTGCAAAGTCTGGATGTGCAAAGTTAGTAGAGACATATCCCAACAGACTAAAGGCTGTAATTAAAGCAAAAGGTGGTTCAACAAAAAATTGACACAAGGGGTTGATCCTTTTTCCAACTCAGTGATTGTCAGTGATTCTGTTTTTGAATTTCTTGTTATTTTTTTTCTGACATGTTGATGTCATATCTTTCATTTGGATGTTATAAGTTGAGTAAATACAGCTGGATAAAACAAAAACTTTGTCTGTCTTCATTTCTGGCTGCAAAGCAACAAAATTAGATTATTTTTCTATACCCACTGTAGGTTTACACAGCTTAAGTGATATCATCAAACTTATTATACACTCCATTGCTTATATAAACTTAATTTCAGACTAACTCTGCTCTATTTTTGCCTTTCTGGCCTAGAGGCAGACTTTTACCATGCCCTGTGGCTATGCCCTGGAATACATTTTTTTTGGTCACAAGTATGTGGATTTCTTGAATCAGCTTTAGGTCTCCCAAATGTGTGACGTCCCAATATCTGTCTATTGGGGTTGGTAGAGGATCTACCAGTTAGCTCCCATGCCAAAAAACCTCCATGTATATTATATTTCTATGCAGAGTTGATTATTCTGGTCACCTGAAGGAGATCCCCTCTGCCAACCCTTACAGAACGGAATAATTTGATTAGCACAGCCCTACCATCATACCAACTTACCTACACCATCAGGGGCTCTCCTAAACAATTTGATACAATATGCGGTCCCTGGACTAGTTCCCTTCTGTTTTATCCGCCAGTGTTCCTTGTAGACTAAGGTTTATGCTGTATAATCCATCTAAAAGTTCTTCAACCATGTTTAATATATGAAGGTTTCCGTGCATAATACCTATGCAATATACTGTATGTATATTAGGCAGGACACAGACTCTGTTGTTGGTAATCTGGCTTTATTGTAACTGTCATGGTGTTTTTTCTTGTTACAATAAAAATAATAAAATACAAAAATGTGTTCAAGTGTTCAAAAATTTGTGGGGTATTGACAGGGATGTAATTCATTGAGGCATTTAGGGACACCACTGAAAGATAAAATGGCAGCACACAAAGGGCACTGTAACAAAATGTGAACTAGTCATAACTTAATACTTTTTATTAGGAAAATTCATTAATAAAATACCATTATCCATCAAGTCATTGTATCTACACAATTTGTACAATGACAAAAACAGCAGTAAATATAAACATCATAATTTTTTCCCTCTTTTAAGCCCTCACCCCTCCCTCCCCCTCCGCCCATCCTCACCCACCTCCCCTTCCAGCCCACACACACCAACCTTTCTTCGCACTTCATCTACCATCCTAACCAACTTACTTTTAACTAGCGTGTTCTGATACCAGCCATAACCTCCATATTTTTTCAAATTTCTTATGATTGCCCCTCTTCTTATAAGTATACTTCTCCTTTCCAATCACCTCCTTTACTCCTTTCAACCATTCTACTACTGTCAGGGGATCTTTTGCCTGCCACTTCCGTCCAATACATTTTTTTACTTTGAAACAAACATCTCATTATTGCAGTCTGCGTGTCTCCTAATATACCATTCTCCTCCATCAGGCCCATAAGACAGGTCCTGGCCTCCATACCCAGCGACGTCCCAAACACAGAATTTATTTTATCAATTATACCCTTCCAATACCTGTGCAGCCTGGGACATCGCCAGAACATGTGTACCAGGTCACCTCTCCCATCCCCACACCTTTGACATACAGCATCAGGCTTCTTTCCGAACATATACAACTTCAAGGGTGTGTAATTTGACCTATGTATCAAATACAAATGAGAGATAATCTGTGAGGGAGAGAGGGAGATCCTGGGCCCCGATGCCAAAACATATTTCCATTGTTCGTCCGTTATTGGCCCAATATCCCCCTCCCATTTAATCCTATTTTTGGGTTCCACCAATCCTTCCTGAACCGCCATGTTTAAACTCCCGTACATATCAGAAATTAATCCTTAGTAATCCAAAGTACTAGCTTTGACCAGTTTCCTAAGAGAGGGCATTTCACACCACTCTGGCTCCTTCCCACTAAATTGTGCATCAAGGGAATGCCTAATTTGCAGGTACCTATAAAATGATTGATTAGGAACCGCATGCTCTTCCGCTATCTCCTGGAATTACTTTAGCCTACCTGCCTTATACAGCTGTGCCAGGCAGTGAATAGGACTAGTCATAACTTATCATAATTTAGTATATAAGTAGTGGAAATCATAATATAAGTAACTCATACTACTGCAATATAAATAAAATGAATAGCGGTTCATATGGGTTTTCATATTTTTGTCAGTGTGTTGACATTTTCTGTTTTAATGGATCTAAATCGATGGACCACATCATTAAAGATGGATGGATTTACAGTATATGTATAGTGTAAATCCATGTATGTGTGATGTATAGTGTGTGTGTTTTGTTTATTTACTATGTACATTTTTTAGTGAAGGAGTAAAGAAAGTAAAAGGGGTCCTAAGTACCCCTTACATATTCATTTGAGGAGCTGTAAATGTAAAATATTTTTATAAAATACTCCCTAAGCCTGGAAAGGTATTTCAAGGGTTCCTGCCTGGTGAAAAGGTCACCAATTGCTAATAAACAAAAAGGGATCTAAGTGTAGCTAAATTATTTTACTTCCTGTAAATTCAGATATCTGTACAGCAAACTCTTGATAAACCCAAGCTGTGTGAGTAAGCTTCCTGTAAGAGGATTCTATAAAAGGTTTCTGAAAAAAAATGTAGCGGTGTCGAGCTGTGTCATTAGGAATAATAAATCCATGCAGCAGGCAAGGCATACGTCACAGCGTTGTGTACACAGACGTAGAACTCCAGGCTTAAAACACTTAAAGAATGCTGTCTATGTTTGATGACATGTGTAACCTCAGCAAACCCTTTTCAAACATCACATTAACTCATTAAGAATTGTCATGTGTCTCGATCATAGGATAAAACAGGAAATGCAAAATAAGTCACTGCACCCTGTGAGTCATCCGTAGATATCCAAAACTTCTATATTGAAATGAAATAAATAGAGTAGAATTAATTTCTCACAAAATTTATTTTTGATATCTAACACGTCCCTCTCTCCAGGCAAAGTTTCAGCAAATACTTCCAGTTAAACTTGCTCAAGCAGTTGTTGCTGATTTCTATTGATGTGTTCATGACTAGTGTATATATTGTTTATTAAAGTATACGGTATCTATACCCAAAACCAAAAATTGAATATATTGCAGCTTATTAGTCCTTAGATGTGGTGACCTCATAATTATTTCTTTTTTTTAAGCTAACTACATTCTCTGCAAGTACAAAAAATGCAGTGTCTTTGTAACTTCATGTGCCCTAAACTGAAATTTAAAACAATGTTATCAGTCTTCCCAGCTATCTTCAGTGAACTACAAAAAAACTCCTCTCTGTGTAATGAAAATGAGGAGATGAGGACTTTTTTGTAGTCCAAATCAGGAAAGCAGCCGAAAGGTGACAATGCTGCTTCTCCATAAAATGCTTAAAAAACAAAAACTAATACAGCCACTAAGGGCCATCTAAGGACTGGTAAGCTGCAATCTATTACATTTTTGTTCTTGGATTTAGGCTTTAAAACTCACACTTACACAGTCTGAAGGCAGAGGATTAAGTAGACTAATTAAAATTGGCACACACTGATTGGAAAACACTTATGCCGCGTACACACGACCAGACTTTACGGCAGGTTTTGTCCGGCGGACTTTTCGACGGACTTTCCAAATGAACGGACTTGCCCACACACAATCAACCAAAGTCCGACGGATTAGTACGTGATGACGTACGACCGGACTAAAATAAGGAAGTTGATAGCCAGTAGCCAATAGCTGCCCTAGCGTCGGTTTTTGTCCGTCGGACTAGCATACAGACGAGCAGACTTTTCGACCGGACTCGAGTCCGCCGAAAAGATTTGAAACATGTTTCATTTCTAGGCCCGTCGAACTTTTGAGGAAAAAAAGTCCGCTGGAGCCCACACACGATCGAATTGTCCAACGGACTCCGGTCCGCAGGACCAAGTATGCTGTAAAGTCCGGTCGTGTGTACGCGGCATTACAGACACAATGCACAATAGCACCAAAACTGAAGGACAATAACAAACCTAAACTTAGGTTGACAGATAGGCATACCTGGGCAATTTCTAGGAAACACTATATGCCAATGCACCCACCTCTGAAAGCTCTGACCACTCTGGTCAATCAGCTGAAATGAATGGTTCCCCTGTGTCAGGGGACAGAATAGTGCCCCTGTGACAGTGGAAGGAATAGTGCCCTTGTATTGGTGTAAGGCAGTGGTGGCTGGTGAAGTTTTAGGATGGGGGGGCGCCAGACCCCGCCCTTCCTTTTTGACCCCTCCCACTTGGTGAAAATATGTGTATCCTAGAAAGTTTAACAATCAGCAGATAAAGATATTCCAAACACCTGGGGTTAGCACTTCAATCATCCCAGCACCATGAAATCATTCAACTCACCATAATGCAGAATCAGTGGGAGCCCTGAGCATGTCACTAGCCACGTCACCTGCCACCAGATGCCATCAGGTGTCCCCAGCGGAGTCCGTCCTTACATGCAGCCTGTGTCCCATAAAATGCAGCCTGTGTCCCACCAAATGCAGCCTGTGTCCCACCAAATGCAGCCTGTGTCCCACCAAATGCAGCCTGTGTCCCACCAAATGCAGCCTGTGTCCACCAAATGCAGCCTGTGTCCCACCACGTGCAGCCTGTGTCCCACCACGTGCAGCCTGTGTCCCACCAAATGCAGCCTGTGTCCACCAAATGCAGCCAGCCTATGTCCACCAAATGCAGCCTATGTCTCACCAAATGCAGCCTGTGTCCCACCAAATGCAGCCTGTGTCCCACCAAATTCAGCCTGTGTGCCACCAAATGCAGCCAGCCTGTGTCCACCAAATGCAGCCTGTGTCTCACCAAATGCAGCCTGTGTTCCACCAAATGCAGCCTGTGTCCACCAAATGCAGACTGTGTCCCACCAAATGCAGCCTGTGCCCCACCAAATGCAGCCTGTGTCCCACCAAATGCAGCCTGTGTCCACCAAATGCAGCCTGTGTCCCACCAAATGCAGCCAGCCTGTGTCCACCAAATGCAGCCTGTGTCCCACCAAATGCAGCCAGCCTGTGTCCACTAAATGCAGCCAGCCTGTGTTCACCAAATGCATCCTGTGTCTCACCAAATGCAGCCTGTGTCCCACCAAATGCAGCCAGGCCGTGTTCCCCAAATGCAGCCTGTGTCTCCCCAAATGCAGCCTGTGTCTCACCAAATGCAGCCTGTGTCCACCAAATGCAGCCTGTGTCTCACCAAATGCAGCCTGTGTCTCACCAAATGCAGCCCGTGTCCCACCAAATGCAACCCATGTCCACCAAATGCAGCCCATGTCCACCAAATGCAGCCCGTGTCCCACCAAATGCAGCCTGTATCCAAATGCAGCCTGTGTCTCACCAAATGCAGCCAGCCTGTGTCCACCAAATGCAGCCTGTGTCCAACAAATACAGCCTGTGTCCACCAAATGCAGCCTGTGTTCCACCAAATACAGCCTGTGTCCACCAAATGCAGCCTGTGTCCACCAAATGCAGCCTGTGTCCATCAAATGCAGCCAGCCTGTGTCCACCAAATGCAGCCTGTGTCCACCAAATGCAGCCTGTGTGCCACCAAATGCAGCCAGCCTGTGTCCACCAAATGCAGCCTGTGTCTCACCAAATGCAGCCTGTGTTCCACCAAATGCAGCCTGTGTCCACCAAATGCAGCCTGTGTCCCACCAAATGCAGCCTGTGCCCCACCAAATGCAGCCTGTGTCCCACCAAATGCAGCCTGTGTCCACCAAATGCAGCCTGTGTCCCACCAAATGCAGCCAGCCTGTGTCCACCAAATGCAGCCTATGTCCCACCAAATGCAGCCAGCCTGTGTCCACTAAATGCAGCCAGCCTGTGTTCACCAAATGCATCCTGTGTCTCACCAAATGCAGCCTGTGTCCCACCAAATGCAGCCAGGCCGTGTTCCCCAAATGCAGCCTGTGTCTCCCCAAATGCAGCCTGTGTCTCACCAAATGCAGCCTGTGTCCACCAAATGCAGCCTGTGTCTCACCAAATGCAGCCTGTGTCCACCAAATGCAGCCTGTGTCTCACCAAATGCAGCCTGTGTCTCACCAAATGCAGCCCGTGTCCCACCAAATGCAACCCATGTCCACCAAATGCAGCCCATGTCCACCAAATGCAGCCCGTGTCCCACCAAATGCAGCCTGTATCCAAATGCAGCCTGTGTCTCACCAAATGCAGCCAGCCTGTGTCCACCAAATGCAGCCTGTGTCCAACAAATACAGCCTGTGTCCACCAAATGCAGCCTGTGTTCCACCAAATACAGCCTGTGTCCACCAAATGCAGCCTGTGTCCACCAAATGCAGCCTGTGTCCATCAAATGCAGCCAGCCTGTGTCCACCAAATGCAGCCTGTGTCCACCAAATGCAGCCTGTGTGCCACCAAATGCAGCCAGCCTGTGTCCACCAAATGCAGCCTGTGTCTCACCAAATGCAGCCTGTGTTCCACCAAATGCAGCCTGTGTCCACCAAATGCAGCCTGTGTCTCACCAAATGCAGCCTGTGTCTCACCAAATGCAACCCATGTCCACCAAATGCAGCCCATGTCCACCAAATGCAGCCCATGTCCACCAAATGCAGCCCGTGTCCCACCAAATGCAGCCTGTATCCAAATGCAGCCTGTGTCTCACCAAATGCAGCCAGCCTGTGTCCACCAAATGCAGCCTGTGTCCAACAAATACAGCCTGTGTCCACCAAATGCAGCCTGTGTTCCACCAAATACAGCCTGTGTCCACCAAATGCAGCCTGTGTCCACCAAATGCAGCCTGTGTCCATCAAATGCAGCCAGCCTGTGTCCACCAAATGCAGCCTGTGTCCACCAAATGCAGCCTGTGTGCCACCAAATGCAGCCAGCCTGTGTCCACCAAATGCAGCCTGTGTCTCACCAAATGCAGCCTGTGTTCCACCAAATGCAGCCTGTGTCCACCAAATGCAGCCTGTGCCCCACCAAATGCAGCCTGTGTCCCACCAAATGCAGCCTGTGTCCACCAAATGCAGCCTGTGTCCCACCAAATGCAGCCAGCCTGTGTCCACCAAATGCAGCCTATGTCCCACCAAATGCAGCCAGCCTGTGTCCACTAAATGCAGCCAGCCTGTGTTCACCAAATGCATCCTGTGTCTCACCAAATGCAGCCTGTGTCCCACCAAATGCAGCCAGGCCGTGTTCCCCAAATGCAGCCTGTGTCTCCCCAAATGCAGCCTGTGTCTCACCAAATGCAGCTTGTGTCCACCAAATGCAGCCTGTGTCTCACCAAATGCAGCCTGTGTCCACCAAATGCAGCCTGTGTCTCACCAAATGCAGCCTGTGTCTCACCAAATGCAGCCCGTGTCCCACCAAATGCAACCCATGTCCACCAAATGCAGCCCATGTCCACCAAATGCAGCCCGTGTCCCACCAAATGCAGCCTGTATCCAAATGCAGCCTGTGTCTCACCAAATGCAGCCAGCCTGTGTCCACCAAATGCAGCCTGTGTCCAACAAATACAGCCTGTGTCCACCAAATGCAGCCTGTGTTCCACCAAATACAGCCTGTGTCCACCAAATGCAGCCTGTGTCCACCAAATGCAGCCTGTGTCCATCAAATGCAGCCAGCCTGTGTCCACCAAATGCAGCCTGTGTCCACCAAATGCAGCCTGTGTGCCACCAAATGCAGCCAGCCTGTGTCCACCAAATGCAGCCTGTGTCTCACCAAATGCAGCCTGTGTTCCACCAAATGCAGCCTGTGTCCACCAAATGCAGCCTGTGTCCCACCAAATGCAGCCTGTGCCCCACCAAATGCAGCCTGTGTCCCACCAAATGCAGCCTGTGTCCCACCAAATGCAGCCAGCCTGTGTCCACCAAATGCAGCCTATGTCCCACCAAATGCAGCCAGCCTGTGTCCACTAAATGCAGCCAGCCTGTGTTCACCAAATGCATCCTGTGTCTCACCAAATGCAGCCTGTGTCCCACCAAATGCAGCCAGGCCGTGTTCCCCAAATGCAGCCTGTGTCTCCCCAAATGCAGCCTGTGTCTCACCAAATGCAGCCTGTGTCCACCAAATGCAGCCTGTGTCTCACCAAATGCAGCCTGTGTCTCACCAAATGCAGCCCGTGTCCCACCAAATGCAACCCGTGTCCACCAAATGCAGCCCATGTCCACCAAATGCAGCCCGTGTCCCACCAAATGCAGCCTGTATCCAAATGCAGCCTGTGTCTCACCAAATGCAGCCAGCCTGTGTCCACCAAATGCAGCCTGTGTCCATCAAATACAGCCTGTGTCCACCAAATGCAGCCTGTGTTCCACCAAATACAGCCTGTGTCCACCAAATGCAGCCTGTGTCCACCAAATGCAGCCTGTGTCCACCAAATGCAGCCTGTGTCCATCAAATGCAGCCAGCCTGTGTCCACCAAATGCAGCCTGTGTCCACCAAATGCAGCCTTGCCCGTGTCACATCGAACCCCCCCTCCCCCCGTTCTCCGTGGGAGCACAGCGGTACTTACCTTGCTGTGTGTGGTGTCCTCTCCTACTGTGTGGGCACTGGCAGCAGCGATGGAGGAGTCAGCTGCTCTCATATTTCCTGTTTCCTCTCTCCCGGACGCAATGGGAGAGAGAAAACAGTAAGTGACATCAAACTGAGATGTCAATCAAAGTAGTAATGTATTCTACGAGCCCTGGACGGAAGCTACTCGGCGCTTCAGAAAGCGCTGCAAGGTGGGATAAACGCCCGCAAATGAAGCGCCGCGTCTGCAATCTTGTGATTGCATAGAAGTGGCGCTTCCCAAAAGTGCACTGTGTCCAGCGTCGCACTGTGTCTGGCGTCCGAACACAGTGCACTTAAGGTGTTTTTTTTGTTTTGTTTGTGACTTCCTGGAGGGGGGGCGGCACCCATGCGCCCCCTATGGCCACTGGTGGAAGGAATTGCGCCCCTGTGTCAGTGGAAGGAATTTCTCCCAATGACAACAATGATGGGGCACAATTCCTCCCAGTGACACAAATGATGGGGCACAATTCCTTCCAGTGACACAAATGATGGGGCATAATTACTCCCACTGAGACAAACAATGGGGCATTATTTTTCTCTCAATGATGTCGGGACCTTTTCTACTCCCAATGGCCACAGTCCGGCCCCCCTAAAATCTGAATGACAGTAAACTGGCCCTTGCTCCAACCCCTAGGCTTAACAAGTGTTTAACCCTTGCAGAGGTAACACTGCAAAAGTTTTTTTTTTTTTTTTGTGAATCTCAGAGTTTAGCTTTAACATTAGACATGTGTCAGATCTGACGACAGACTGAAACAAGCCTGAAACTGTTGCCTTGCAATCACACACGGATGACTATTGGGTGGAGTTTCGAATATGCTACATGATGATTCATTAAATGATTTGAGTGCTGTAACCTGTAGTATATACCATATATATATATATATATATATTATAGACATCACAGTTGTTCTTCTGAGCCACACATGGTTATGTACTGCCTACCATATGATATGCAGATACTAACACCAGAAATGTTAGTAATGGGTGAGAGCAGGAAATTAATTTGCATATTTACTGACTAATAGCAAAATGACAAAATCAGCTGGTCACTATACATTGCTAAGATATTAAGTCATTACACAATTTAGTATCTCAGTGTGGGATTTATGAATTTTGATACAGTGATGGAGTTCATATTTATTTGCTCTGATATATTCCTGTGCTCCTTTTATTTATTTATTTTTTCCAAGAGGTTTTATTTTAAATAAACTGTAAAACAAAACTGGCGATCGCCTAGGTGATCCGAACAGAAACCAGGCCCCCCCCCACAAATGAAATGCTATTTCCTAAAGAGGAGAGGGGAGGAGGCCTTAAAGTCTGTCCCATAACCAAAAACCAAAACAGGATGTGAAAGGAAAACCCTCCAAAGAGGGAAATCCATTGTAGTCACCAGGGTCACCAAACTAGTGTCCCCATTGGAAGAATTGCCCTTTAGGGCTCATTTACACTTGTTTCGGCTTCAACACACATTAACGGCTAGTTTACACTTGCTTCAAAACAAGGCTTCGGACAGGCTTTGTTAAAGCTCCCTGAACGCTAGTCAAAGCTCCAGTTACTAAATAAAATGGTTAGCTTACAGTCCTGTTCACACTTTGCTTTGCTTCGGCTTGGCTTCAACAATCATAACCCATGTTGCTTTAGGCGGTGCTTCAAAGCATCTTCAAAGCCTCCATAGAAGTCTATGGCAAAGCTCGCATGAAGCCTCACTCTGAAGCCCCACTGAGCCTGGGTTCACACATGTGCGGTGCAAATTTAAGCTCAGGTTTCACTGGGAAGATAAAAATCAGTTGCTCAAAGGTTTCACTGCGTTGTAGCTGCGGATCAGTGAACATGGAGGGGGGGGGGAGGGGGAGGTGTAGTGAGGAGAAGGAGAAAATCCTTGTTCAGAACGCAATGCATCTGCGAATCAGATGCGTTCCCATAGGAGATAATGGGCTTGTAATTCGCACCGCAATGCCCAAAAAACGCACACGTTTTTTGTGCAATGCGCAGTGCGAATGCAACGCACATATGTGAACCAGATACATTCAGATGAATGTATTTTAAAATGTCCTGCGAATTGAATGCGGTGTAAGCCTCATCTAATTCGCATAGGTGTGAACGGGGGCTGAAGCCTCATCAAAGCCCCATGCAGCCTCACCGAAGCCCCACCAAAGCCCCACCAAAGGCTCATCGATGACCCATCGAAGCTCCACCAAAGCCTCATTGAAGCCCCACCGAAGCCTCATCAAAGCCTCTTTGAAGCACCAAGCAAAAGCAAGGTGTAAACAGGACTATAAGCTAACCATTTTATTTAGTGACAGGGGCTTTGACTGGCGTTCAGAGAGCTTTAACAAAGCCTGTCCGAAGCCTTGTTTTGAAGCAAGTGTAAACTAGCCCTTACTCCTATTCTGGTAAACACTTAAAGAGGAGCTCCAGGCTCCTTCAGAAAAAAATAAAAGTCAGCAGCTACAAATACTGTCGCTGCTGACTTTTAATATTAGGACGCTTACCTATCCACAAATCCAGCAGTGTCTTCACCCGAGCCATTTTTTCGATTGGCTCTCGGGTGCTGCCACCGCAATCTCGGCTACGGGAAACAGACAGTGAAGTCTTGCAGTTTCCCAGCCGGTTCCCTACTGCGCATGCGGGAAGCATGCTGCGCTTTGTGAATGGCCCGATGGCGGCGGAAGGAGGAGGGGGGGGGCCGAACTTCTGACTGATTTTGCAGTGGCACAGTCAGCCAGATGTGGAAGCAGGTATCTGTCAAAACCAGATACCTGCTCCCCCAAAAAAATATGCTAATCATGGCAGCAGAGGGGTGGGGGACTGGGGGGGGGGGGGGGGGCAAACAATAAGAGCTCTGCTTTAAGATTTGGGATTTTTTTTCACTAGTACTATTGGTCATCAGGCCAAATAAAGAGGTTGAATCACCCTAAGGTTCCATGCACACTGGGCTTAAAAAAATATCTGTTCTCTCAGGAGTAAAAACCGCTCATATAGAGCATTATTTGTACAAAGTTTAGACGAGTTTGGGAGAGTTTTACATTTTTTCTGCCTCCAAGCTCCAATCAGAAACGCGAACCAGAAGGTTTTTTTGTTTTTTTCTGCCTCTAAACATTAAACTCAAAATATGTCTCTTAAGTCCTAATCTGCATGGACACATAGGATAACATTGAGCTGCTTCTACAGGCAGAACACAAAACTTCTGTAGAATCAACGTTTTTTTAAGCCAGTGTGCATGGAGCATAAAGCTCTCCACACACGTTACGATCTGATTGTGCGAACTTCTTAAGATCTGTCAGCTATCCAGTGCAAGGTCCTGCCTGATTGGATACAGATTGAATGGATAAATTAGGTAGATCCTCATATTACATAGTTTTGGTAAATCTAAAACGATTGCCGTCAGATTGTAAAATGTATCGTGACCCTTACAAAGACACAAACTGCAGTAAAAATCAGAGAGGTAGATGGAACCATCTAAAAACAGAAGAACAAATCAGAGCTAAGTGTTCGTAAATAGGTGTGTAACATAGGTGTGTAACAGAATGTTCAATATGTTCATGATGCAATAGAAGTCATTTTTGTAACAATGTAGTCGGATGTAGGCAGACATTTGACAGGAGAGGTTAGGGTGTATATAACAGATTTGGCTTGTTTGTGGGGGCCCTCCTATGGGTGTGCCATGAAGAGCTAGGTATGACACTTACAAGTTCCACATTCCAAAGATTCTTATTCTGCCAGAATATATGGGAATGACTCTCTTATGGGGTGTGGATAATATCTTAGTACCACCCCAGGATTTCTAGCCACCCCCAACCTCATAGCATAAGCCACAGTGAGAGGATCTGTCATTATACAGACAGCAGCTGCTACAGGTTAGTTCTAACTTTACTTCCTATGTGCCTTTTAATGCTATCCTCGAATTCCGTAAGGATGTTACTTATCTGTTCTTGTATAAGGGTAGATAGATGGATATACAAAGATAGGAAAGAAAGGAAAGACAGGAAAGAAAGAAACAGAAAAATAAAAGAAAGAGGAAAACAAAAAGAAGAGAAAAAAAGGAAAACAAAAAGAAGAAGGAAAGGAGGAAAGCATAGTAAAGAGTGCATGTGTAGTTCTTGGAATAAGAAAGCAGTGATTGCATGTATGGACACACACTGTGCCTTGTTCATACAGCTAGAAACAACTCTTTGATGATGAGGTCTCTCCTATACAATCTGACAGCCAGACTTATTCTTGCTTATATTGTTCTTCTCCCCATTTTGGGGCAAATGTAAAGTTTATTTTACACTTTTCTTTTTCAAATTGTCTAGAAATAGTACATCCTAGAAGTTATGTGTTGTCTGCTGTAATGCTAGAAACACGTTTACTTTATCTGTATATCTTGAATGTTAAGAACCCTACAAGTTACTTTTTGCTAGAATTTACGCGCTAGATGCTTATGTCATGGAGTGTTCATTTAATTGACTTTGAATTGATCTACTTACTGTATGAACATGTTGGTCCAGGGCAAGTTTCCACTAGGTTTGCTTGATTTCTTTCTGGTTAGGAGGGTTCATAGTCACTTTTTATCTTTATTACTTAGCTGGAGTAAATGTATGCCAAGGAGGATTTGTGAAAAAATGTGTGTTATGTAGGAAATGAAGGCTCGTAATACTCAAGTACTTGGTGTGAACCGAGCCTTCACTTCCTATATAACACATTTTTTCACAAATGCTCCTTAGCATACATTTACTTCAGCACAGGAAGAAAGATAAAAAGACCCCAAGTTAAGAAAGAAGTCCCATGTTAGTCAATGCTGGCTGTCTTAATTAGCACTACTGAAGTCACTCCAACTGTAGAAAAGGTTCCTGTACTACTTCAAGGCGACTTCTATCCGACTTGTGCCCATAGACTTTAATGGAAGTTGCCTCCAAGTCAGTTTCTCATCTATATTGATGTGATTTGGATCCGACATTACAGGAAGATTACCCAGGCATTCCCTGAAAGTTGCTTCAAAGACGTTTCAAAGTATTTTCAAAGTTGCTTCAAAGTCGCTTCAATGTCACATCAAGTAGTACTCAAGTCGCCAGGAAGCCGCCTGACAAAGTTGCACCATAAGTCGCATGACTTTCAGGTCGTGGTAGTGTGAACCGAGCCTTAAATGGACTTTAGTGCATAGTAAGTCATGTCTTCAGTAGGGTGCATCTGTTGTGATGCCTTGATCTAATGTTGAGCCACTGAAAACGTAATGTAATTTGTCATTCTATATATCATAAATGTCAAAGTAAAAAAAAAAACAAATGATCTCCAATGTTCTGTAATGAAAAACATTTTTAAATTCAGTGGGACCTTACATTTTTTTTTAGTTTACAGAATATATATTAGCAATAGACAATACAGGCATACCCCATTTTTAAGTACACAGTGAGGTTTATTTACTAAAGCTGGAAAGTGCTGAAATCAGGATCACTTCTGCATAGAAACCAATGAGCTTTTAACCTCATCCTGTACAATTAAGCTTTGGTAATAAAACCCGGAAGCTCATTGGTTTCTATGCAGAAGTGAGCCTGATTTTGCACTTTCCAGGTTTAGTAAATAAACCCCATTGTGTACTTAACCTCCCTGGCGGTATGATTATTTCAGATTTTAGGTGCTGAAAGCGGTACCATTATTTTGCACAGAAATTTGGCGTTTTATATTGTAGGCCTGTAATTCTTAGGAATAGTTCACTTAAATCTGTCCAAACAAGAGTCTAGTAGACATCCCGGGTATGATAAAGTTTGAAAAACGAAATAAAAAATTATAATATAATAAATAACTATAAATAATTATAACAAATAATAATATAATAATAATAAAAATTATATAATAATGTAATCAAATCAAAAACACTGAAATTTGCTCAGTTGCAGAATTGTAGCTTTTGTTACTTTTAGTGTTTGATGACGGATCTCCTCACAAATCACTATCGCTCAATTCTGCAAGTGATTATAATTTATTATCACTTTTTTCTAGCTGGTCTAAAACCACTTTTGATGTAAAGAGACAGTTTTGGTTGCTATGGACAATCTCCAGTTTCCTGGCAGAAAGAACAGTTTTATATATATAAAACTGCATCCAGGACACTGGGCAGACCACTAGGGACAAAGGGGATGTGTCATTATTTGATACAGTACTGTAATCTGTAAGATTACAGTATACTGTATCTGTACTGTGTGTTTCACTTTTGAATTTACCGCCGAACTCCGTCCCCGTGCGTCGCAATGTGAATCAAGCGAGACACAGCGGCTCGCCGATCACAGCGGAGAGACATCGCAGGAAACAGGGGACAAGGTAAGTAAACTCTTCCTGGATCCTGCGATGCGATCCCGAGTGTGGCTCGGGGATACCGCTTTTGGTATGAAAAATCCACCCCGAGCCAGACTCGGGAATACCGCCAGGGAGGTTAAAAGTGGGGTATTCCTGTATTAAAGGTTCACAAGTATTTGTTGTTTCCTGAACATATTTGCAAGCATATTGTGTGAAGCCTGCTATAGGCTCTTGTACAAATGTATTAGTAGCTTTTTGTATGTTGACCATTTGTGGTCTGTGTGGCTATATATCGCAATATACTGTATATTTAAAATGTGTCTGAAGCCAAAACTTTTAAGCCGGGTCCACATTGCCACGTTTTGGATAGTTTCGGATAGTGAGGTTGATTTACTAAAACTGAAGAGTACAAAATCTGGTGGAGCTGTGCATGGTAGCCAATCGGCTTCTAACTTCAGCTTGTTCAAATAAGCTTTGACAAAAAACCTCAAAGCTGATTGGTTTCTATGCAGAGCTGACCCAGATTTTGAACTCTCCAGTTTTAGTAAATCAACCTCTGTGTGAATGTTAGAAGACCTATCCGTTTTCCTTCACATCCTATCATTGAGAGCAAAAGTTACTGGTGTTGTCACTAACAGGTGCCTCCTTATTGGAAGATTGCCCCTATTATGGTGACGATTCTAAAATTTTAGCTTGCTATTATTTTCTTCCCTAAGGGCAAGTGATCACCGGGAAAAATAGGTTGAATCTCTCCAGAAATTACATAAAACCCTACAGGAGTTAGGGTAACATCTTCACTTTGTCCAAAAATAACACAAATAAACATCACATAAAAGTATTGGTATATTAGTTGGTTTGTCTGGTGTCTGTAGTTATGTTATATTTTTCTCACTATCAGGCTTTCCTTTTTTTTTACTGTATGTGAGATTTATGGACAGCAGCACACTACGTTCATAGATGAGAATGTAGAGTTGGCAGTTCATACAGTAATGTGAGTGTCAAAGGACACTGTACTGACTTTGTGATAGATGTGTAAGTAGAGGATAAGGAGGCTTGTAGAGGGTGGGTGTGACCGGTTTTTGGCAAAGCTTCCTCCTTAATTTCGTGTCTTTTTTTGGTTTCTGTATTGGGCGGATAAGAGGGGTTGCTGGCGTAGGCTGGAGTCTGGGTGTTTCGAAACAGGAGGTATAAAGTTCAGACTAACAGGGAAGAGAGGGGTCTGCGTTTATTATTCAAAACTGCACAGCATAAGATGTAATTGTTCTTGCCATAGAGAACTTCTAGCACTGCTTTTAAGAGTGCTAAAAACAGGAAGTTAGTTAGAGGGTGTAGCTTTCGGTAAACCTGAGTTTATTTTTATTTATTTTTTCTACCTGTTTTCATCCACAGTATTGTGTAGGCAGAATCAGAAGTCGGCTTGATTCTAATTAACATTGAACTTCTCTGGTTTGGAATTACATTGCTCTTTTTAATTACCACTGTTGGAGCGCTGCAAGCTCTCTCAAGATTTATGGGGCAGCTTTCTCACAAGACAGCTATTACTGGTTTAGCTGGCCATGCAAAAAACAGCTTATGCTACCTAAATCCATATTAATCATGATATGACAAGTTCAGGTTCTGTGCACCTGAACTAAATAACCAGCACAAGATCCAGAGGATGCCTGGCACACTGGATTAGGTAAAACAGAGATGATATGAAAAGTTGAATGCAGAGTAAAATCCCAAAGGGCGTTATAGGCGCTTAATATCTAAATCTCAGATGTCCCTCCTAAGCTTTTATTTTAAATTTAAACTAATCTGCCACTCTCTTTATTTCTCATCCATGTGTGGTTTTTTTTTTTCTGTGTAGGTTTTTAAAATATGACTCGTGTTCCAGAAAGAAAGAAGTCCTGGTGGCTTAATTGCTGTTCGTGTTGCTCTAGTACTAGAGGAGAAGATGTAGAGGAATATACAAGAGCTCCAGGAGATAGACCTTCTGGAGGAGAAAGAAATGCTGGGGGGGACATTGCTTCGGGAGGACATCGAGATGGATCTGGAGACAGACCAGGTAGAGATGGAGACAGACCAGGAACCACCCTAGATGACCTGCCTGCAGTGACTCCAGGTGAGGACTTTTTACAACTCACTCAGCTTGGCTTTGGCTATATTTTCTGCAAATGTGCTCTGTAGCACAAACTAGGCAGATATGAAAAGAACCTTCTTAAAGCTAGGCTCCTGTCAATCAGCTAAATACACCATTGTCATATACACTGTATATAAAAAGCAATAGGTGATCCCCACACATGTTAGTCCTGGATGTACACTGTAGGGGATACCCAACAAGTAAATATAAAGCTCAGGGCACTTACAGGTATTTGAAAGAGCATAAAAAATCCAAGCCTTTATTTACCTACATTTCATTGGGTTACAGTCCACCATTTACAAGGCAAGGTGGGCTGTGACCCACTGAAACGTTGAATAAAGTATTGGATTATATATACCTTGTCAAATACTTGTGCGTGCCCTAAGCTTCATGTTTACACATGTACACTCTAAAAACATGGTCCTGAGAGTTACACAACTCTGTGATTTAGCACAATTAGAAGTCTCTTAATAAATGCAAGATTTGCTTTCACCCAAAATTGTGATTTCGGAGTGAAAGTTGTGTGAAAATATTTATAAAATAGACCCTTTAAGCAGCCCATATATAAGTCATATTTTAATTCAACCAGCAGGTTAATTCCTCCATCCATGCACTTGGTATTGGTGAGTGAATTCGCCCTTTGAGCTATTGTATTCTAACAGCAGGGAGACTTCCCCGCCATCAGAATACTCTGATCAGAGCTGCCGGCTATAGCCTGTGGTGCTGATCAAGTGACAAAAAGACGATAGGGTGGTTGCAAAGAAGGTGATTGATAGAATGACTTCTGTACAACCTCCCTGTCCATACATAGATCGAAATTTGTCCGGTCCCTGCTGAGCCAGCTGAATTTTGATTCATGTATGGTGATGCTTCTTCATTTTCCTTTAAAGTTTGGAATAAGTCCCGTAGCAGGTTGTATTTCCTAGCTGCAATGTAGACTGCAGTGGATGTCAAGTCTGCTGTCTAACCAGGACCCCAAGACTAGCTGGGCAGTACTGCAAATCCTCCAGGGGTAAGATCAGCTATGTATTCTAATTGTGTCTTTACTTCTTTGCCTGGAGTTAAGCTTTAAAATATAGCAAATAAACTTTTTTTTGGTCTGTTAAATATACCATTGATATAGCGTAATAAGCTGTTGTTCTCAGCTCTATCTGTGAACTATACAACTATCCCCCCCTATGTTATGAAAAAGAGTAGAGGGGTAGATGTTCTGTAGTCCTGCCCTAGGAGGAAAAACTGTCCCCCTAGGACAGGAAGTGTGTTACTGGCAGGATCACCAGATGAAAATAAGGGAAAAAATAAAAACTAATACAGCCCCACATCTAAGGACTGGTAAGCCGAAAAATAAAACTTTTGAGTTCTTGTGTTTAGATAGGTATTCACTTTATGCACTTGTCCAAATAATACTTATCTTCAGCAAACCAATCTGAAGACCTGTCACTTTTTTTTTCTATTTCCAGGAGGACCTCTGCAAGTTCAGAAAGTGGATCTTCTCCAGTCTCGGACTGGTGAAAATCGTCGATCTCATCACACTGATGAATATGAATGCGAAGATCTAATTGTAAGAAGGGGACAACCCTTCCAGATCTGTGTTACTTTTCAAAAAGAATTTAGCAAAAATGACCAAATCTGCATTTTGCTACAACAAGGTTAGTGAGAAGAATGTGATGTGATGACATTATGAGTCAGATAATTAAATGTATATTGTTATATAAAAAAAATGTAGTTACCTCTTCAGCTAGAGAAGAAAAATTGACCGCACACTCAAATCCAAAGGATGCTGTAGAAATTTCTTTATTGTCATGAGCCAGACAAAATTGCAAATATGATTAGTTGACGCGTTTCACACAAAAAGAACCATGCTTGTTCTTGACGCGTTGCGAACAAGCTCGGTTCTTTTTGTGTGCAACGCGTCAAGTAATCATCATTGCAATTTTGTCTAGCTCATGAAAATAAAGACATTTCTACAGCATCCTTTGGATTCGAGTGTGCGATCAATTTTTCTTCTCTTCTTGACATTACTCACGGTGATGAGCCGGGATTAGCACCTTGGACCGGGTGTGTCCATTTTTTGTCTAAAGGGGTGTGTGTGCCCTTATTCTGTTACCACTTCAGCTAGGTTGTGGCTATTGAGTATCTTTGGTATTCTTATCCTGATATATTTTTTTAATTCCTTATTTACGACTATGGCAAAGGTACAAGCATATGATTTCACATAGCAGTGTCTCAGGCGCATCTGAGAATCAACTAAAACCTACCATTAGTCAATTTACAACAATACAGAACATGACATGGTATTGATACACTGTTATTTTGACTAAGACACATTGGTTGAGCCATGGGAAACCCCTACGAATAGCAGGCATAGGACATCTTGCACCAATACTGTCCATTTTTTTTCAAAAATGAAAAGGGGTTAGTGTGTGTGTAGGCAGGAACAGTCTTTTTTCAACTGCAGGTGGTGCTCAACTGCAATGGTATTGCAGAGGAAGAGGAAGTTAGGAGGATTCTAGTTCCTCTATGGTTTCCTGGGTCACAAAGGGGCAGCTATATGGTTGGATGATAGCACCCCATGTGACCCTGTCAGCCATTTTGGGTCAGGCAGAGTCTACTTAAGATCCTGGCTCCCGGGCCTGTTACGTGTGGTTAGAGTAGGGATAGGTCACCTGTCTGTCAGGGACAGTGGTTAGCATCAGGGGGAGGTTCCAGGTGAGTAGAGAAAGTGCACGGACATGGCAACCTTCTTGGAAACCTCCCACTTGGTACGGACTGGTCAGTCCTCATTCTGCCCCTCGAGACAAAAGATGTCGGTATACTTGAGACTTTCTGCTTCTACTCATCGCGGTCACATCCTGTGAGTGCCCCAGTCAGTGTGTTTCCCTGCCAGGCTTGTTGTATATAGCCAAACTCCAATTACAATATATTTCTGTTCTCTGCACCTAGAGTTTTCTGCCGCCACACCACGCTCCACCTACCCACATGTGGAGGCCAGGAAAAGCAGCCACTGGCCTAGAAAAATGGTGGCTCCTATACTAAAATTATGATAAGCACAGTTATGTGAGTGTTGTGTTGTAGATCCCTGCATGCAATAAATGGAATAACAGAAGATTTTCTAGAATACCTGAAGAAAACATTTTTGTGTCTGACTCCACTCTGGCAATGTAAAGCGATTTAAAGTGGGACTGAAGGTATTTTCTGAAGGTAGATTGCAAGCAGGCAGGCTATTTATCGCAGAAGAGTCATGCAATGTATTTTCTGCAATAAAATACACCTACCTGCCTGCTTGCAGTCTTCTGCAGCTTGTAAACTGAGCTGTGTATGTGCAGCTCAGCTTACAACGCCGGCATGGTCCTTGTGTGCTGGAAGGACTGATTCCTGTGCATGTGCAGGAGTTATGTCATCCTGCACCGGCCAATGGAGATGCCCGTAAACCAGCACCCGGGGAGAAAATGCCAGCGCCAGTGAGGGACCCTTTGTAGATTTCAGGCCGTTACTGAGGACGTAAGTATAGTGCCTTTAGTTATGGTTTAACCATTGTTTGTTTCAGTTAGATTAACTGACCTGTCCCTAGCAGGAAGATTACGTAAAAATGTTGGGTATTGTTGACCGTTGATATAAGATGGTTATTTCAACATCTGATTTCAGGTGCAGTACTTATCTTAATCATTTTTTTTTTCAGTGTTCTGTATTTGTAACAGTCACCCTCTCTCTTGCAGGAAATGGCCAGGCAATCACCTTACCCCTGGTAAAAGAGTTTGATGAGGGAAACTGGGGATGTCAACTGGCAGAAGCAAGTGGACAGAATGTCATTTTTTGGGTGAACACTTCAGCTCAGGCTCCTGTGGGAAAATACCAGCTCAGTGTTAAAAGTAGCGGAGGAATTTGCAGTGATGCTAAACTAAAAGTCTACATCCTGTTTAATCCTTGGTGTCGCTGTGAGTATGCCTAACTTTCCTTATGATCCAATTATCCATTCATTTTGTACCTTCTGCTGATATTTTATCTTTACTCTTAAGGTAAACCAACTTTTCAGAAATCCTGTCTGCAATTATCTATGTTCTTGTTTTCTAGTGGATTCTGTATTTTTGGATAATGAAGCATGGAAACAAGAATATGTTCTTAATGAGATTGGAAGAATTTACTATGGTACTGAGCATCAAATTGGTGAACGTTCATGGAACTATGGACAGGTATGATTGCGCACATTCTTCCTTGTAAACCTTTAAAGGTCCATGCACCCTATATTGATATTCCTGTTTTGACTGGGGGCTTGAGGAGCCTGAAGGTCATAAACACTAGAACAACAGGATCTTCCTAACTTATTTCATTTATTAGAACTTTCCATCTCCTGTTGCAGAAGTTGAGTCTTCTAGTGTAAAGAAAGATGTAAAATACAACAGAAAGAATGAGGCCCTCTCAAAATAGTTTCTGTATCTGCTACTTGCATAATAAAAACAATCTATCTGTATGTTTCAGAATATCCTCTATCGCCTAAAAAAAAAAAAAAAAGAGTTACAGCTTTATCTTTTAAAAGATTTGACTGGTTTTGATTATCTCTGGAAATAAAATGTATATGTCAAAATCAACATTTTTTTAACATTTTGTTAACAGTATTTCTCTTAAATTAGGCCTATTTATGCTAGTTCATGCCAAGAATCATATGATGCTAATCTTTTTTTTTTTTTTTTTTACATACAGTTTGATAAGGGGGTTCTGGATGCTGTAATGTTTATACTGGATCGTAGTGGTATTGCACCTGGATCAAGAGGAGATCCTATAACTGTTTCCAGAGTTATTTCTGCCATGGTAAGTCCTACTCATCTAGTGATCTAAATATGGAAGGATAAAAGTATTTATGTTGCTGATTCCCCAAGATTTTTCAATGTCTGCTTATTAGTGAACACCAAATAGCCTGTTTTTATGCCGTGTACACACGATCAGCATTTCCGCCAGAAAAAACTTGGATGGTTTTTCCGATGGAATTCCGCTCAAGCTTGCCTTGCATACACACGGTCACACAAAAGTTCTCTGAACTTTCGACCGTCAGTTCAATGCTTCCGAGCATGCGTCAAATTGTTTCCGAGCATGCATGATTTTTTTGCGCGTCCGAAATGCATACAGACGAACGCATTTTCGGATAGGAACTTTTCCCGACCGAAAAATAGAGAACATGCTCTCAATCTTTTGCTGGCTGGAATCCCGCCAGCAAAAGCCCGATGGAGCATACACACGGTCGCATTTTCCGACAAAAAGCTCTCATCGGAGTTTTACTGGCGGCATTTCCGATCGTGTGTGCGCGGCATAAGAGTTCTTATTTCTAAGTGCAAAACCCCCAGTAACCAAATAGAATCTATTTTGTGTTGGTGACTTGAGTTAATTCTGCTTCGGTAGTCTGGATTACAGCATCTAATAATTAGTATGCACTAAAAAAAGTCCTATTTACCATTTAGTGTTACATGATGAAGTTCAGTTTATTACTGTACTTCAGACCAAGTTATTACAGCATCTATTTATTAGTATGCACTAAAAAAGTCCTCTTTACCGTTTAGTGTTACATGATGAAGTTCAGTTTATTACTGTACTTCAGACCAAGTTATGGTCATAAACTGCAGAGGGCAAATTGCAGCTGATGTCCGTATGACAAACTGTGCACTCAGTGTCTGGCTCATATTTTCCAACCCTGTTTTCTTGGGCTTTGTATATAAGAATGACTGACATATCACAAAATGCCTTGTGCGTCTGCTGAATGTGGATTATTATTATTATAGAGTTTACTCTACCTACAGTTATAGCTAAATGACTATAGATAAAATTACTGTTTTTAATGGTGTAAGTAGTGATATTATCTATGATTATAATGACCAAACATTACTTGGCAAACTTGTCACTCTCTGTTAGAATGAAAAATTCAATAACTAACACATTACTCACATAATGCAAATTTGGGTAGTCAGAATGATGAACATTTTTTAATACATTGCCTAAATTGTATTTTGTGTATTATTTGCTCTTTTTCATACAGTGGAATAACAGCTAACCTTTCTTGTCCATCTTCTCTTATTAGGTCAATTCTATGGATGACAATGGAGTTGTTGCTGGAAGTTGGTCTGGTGAATATGCTGATGGTGTGAACCCAGTTTCTTGGGTTGGCAGTGTGGACATTTTGCTCCGTTATCACCAAAGTGGTTGCTCTGTGAAATATGGGCAGTGCTGGGTATTTGCAGCTGTCACCACCACAGGTAATGTAGTATGAGGAGATTCTTAAATGTAATAATATGCACATTAATAATATGCCCTGTTAGTTATGTTAGAGCAGATACTATAACACCAATCTATAGATTATGATGTATTTTTCCTCAAGAGTGCCAGTGGTGTAGGAATAAGCCTTTTAGAGTTTGTAAATGAAATTGGGTTGCTGCTATAGGGCCTGTGGGGACTACCCTATTTAAAAACCCACTCCTTCGCCACCACTTAAAACAAGTGTGCAACTAAAATATTTTTTATGCAGGAGAAGGGCAAGATGGGGGGGTTATAGAAGAAGAGAGTATTGAATATATGTAAGAGAGGGATTCGATTCAGGAAGTCTTGAAGTGACCACGTTGGCTGTAGGAGGCATATAGTGGTTGAGGTTGTTGAGTCTGGAGTAGTGCAGGAATGCTGTACTGGGGTTCAGATATGTCAAGCTACTGTAGTTGCTTTTCATATAAATGGTGTAGGTTAACCTTTACTTATTATTTCACCTAAATTATTTTAGTTCTACGCTGTCTTGGAATACCTGGACGTACCGTCACTAATTTTGCCTCTGCTCATGACACCGATGGCAATTTAATATTCGATGTGTATTTTGACGAAAATATGAAGCCAATAGAAGATAAAAACAGTGATTCAGTCTGGTGAGTGATGGAAAAACATTTTATATATTTTGACATGCATTTAATGCTAATGGTTAAATATATGTAAATAACCATCTGTTGATTTATGCATTCTTCCCTAGGAATTATCATTGCTGGAATGACTGTTGGATGAGACGTCCAGACTTGCCTAGTGGATATGATGGGTGGCAGGCTATTGATGCCACACCTCAAGAAACCAGCAATGGTAATGCACAACAATGTTGCATATGCATATTTTGGTTTTACCCCCTTTTTTTCTCTCAGATTTCTTTAATTATTATTGAAATATTGCTAGTTTCTTGATTCCAATTGCATATTTTGGTTTTACCCCCTTTTTTTTCTCTCAGATTTCTTTAATTATTATTGAAATATTGCTAGTTTCTTGATTCCAATTGTATATTTTCTAATCATTTCATATGTTTTCTTTTTTCAGGAATATACTGCTGTGGCCCATGTCCTCTTTTGGCCATAAAGAATGGCTTAGTGAATATTAAATATGATTGTGGATTTATCTTTGCTGAGGTAATTTGAATTATGTATGATACATTCAAAATGATTGTACTATATATGCATTTTCTTATATGTTAATATTTAGTAAATCACTGATCACAATAAATGGGCTTTTATTTATTAACATATTTATTTTATTTATTTATATATATTTATTTATTTCTGAATTTACATAGATGGTAAGTGAACTAAACTGTCTGCTGTATTTCACACAGGTAAACAGTGACAAGGTGTTCTACCAGCGGCAGCCAAATGGCAAGTTTAAGAAAGTCCATGTGGAAGAACGAGCAGTAGGACACTGCATCAGCACAAAAGCTGTAGGATCAAATGCAAGGGAGGACATCACTTACCTGTACAAGCATCCTGAAGGTAGCACATTCACCTAATTAATATTTAAATTTCTAAAATGTGTAGAAGTAGTACAGGTTGAACATTATATATTTATGAGAAGAAAAATCTCCTTATAAAGGAAGATGCATCAAGATTGTTCAGGTGGAGGGGAATGGTGATTCTCAAAGAAATGTTTTAATGTAAACGAAGGTCATTTAAGATTGCTGGTAGCCCAAATTTAAGGTAGCACAATTCAGAACATTGAAATCCATGCTATGTATGGCCACTCCTTGTGGTTCTGTTGCTCAGGGACAGCACAGTCAAGGGGTTATACCAAAATCTTCTCAATATGTCATTTACTAAAAGCTATGGTGACAACATTACATTTTTATGTCCATATAACATCCCAAACAGGGAGTTATTTTGTGGCCCCATTAGACACTAGAGACTAAGGTTTGCACCTTAATCGGATTTGTTACTTTCCATCATGTTATAATAAAGTTTAATTTTTAATTCAATTCTTTCTGGCCTTATTTTGTACTTTACTGACCATACTTTTTTGTCATCAGGCTCTGCTGCAGAACGTGAGGCAGTGCACACAGCTGCCAAATACGGGAACAAGCCCTTAGCAGAAGTTGATACAGATGATTCATGTGATGTATCACTTACCATTGAGTCACAGGATGGTTTCAATATGGGCAGTGACATTAATGTCCGCATCCTACTGAAAAATGGCAGCAGTGGTCAGCGGTCAGTGTCCTTATCTATGGCTGTTGCTGTTATGTTCTATAATGGTGTCTGCAAAGAGTCATTCAAGAATGAGACCTGCAATGCAACTCTGAGCCCTGGAGAAAGTAAGTTACAATATACCAATTTTTATTAAAAATTACTATTAAAAATACTGCAGTGGTTAAAGACATGAAACAAAACAGTAAAAACAGAATGGGAGGATAATGGGAGAAGGAGCAGACACAGAAGGTGTCATGAGGTGGATATGCTCTACATAAGTGGTTCTCAACCTCAGTCCTCAAGTACCCCCAACGGGCCATGTTTTGGGAACTTCCCTTAGATAAAATAGCTCTTATCAATACCATGTTGAGAACCACTGCTCTACATCACTGTTAAGAAAATTGTAATTGCTAACTAGGTAATGTCACTTAGGCAAACCATTATTGTTTAATCCCCCTACCAAGCTTTAGGCTAAATCGTCACTTCCATAAAAAAAAAATTAAAAAAAGTTAATTTTAAAATTGATTTTCACTTTGAAGTAATAAATATTGAATGTTGTATTGTGCAACCTGGGGGCTACACAGGTATAATGCTAAGGTATAAGGTTTACAAATCCAGCCATAACAGCTGTGGATGCCTGGGATCACAAGCATTATCTTAACATCTTGATTCTCTAAGAATCCATTAATTGTTTTAACTCTCCAGCCCCTATTAAAATCTAGATATAACTTTTCCTCCCCTTCTTCTCCTCCCTAACCTTAATTCCTTAATTTTGTTGTATTTGAACCTAGTCTCTCACCTACTCCCTCTCTACTATTTTTCAAAGCCCCTTTAATTCTTACTGGCTTCTGCTGTTGTGCAGCCATGATGGGTTTGTAAACTTCTGGAAATAAAGGCCTGGTGGGTAGAGTGTTTAGCTCCTTACATTTAATAGACAGCACCTAGTGACTCCCTCAGCAATAATAAATACTACCAACAGAAGTAACTTACCTCCCTTTTTCAACAAGTTTAACAATGTGGCTTTGTATCAGCTTTTGGTATCCACTGTTATTGAGAATACTATGACAAATGCAACCAACTCCTTACTTTATTCAATTTTTAGCAAGTAAAAAAAAAACACATAGTAGTTTTTGGGTGGATTTTTTTAAACTGTGTTTCAAGTCAGGTAATAATTTACTCATTAAGCAGTTATGTGAACTAGTGCTGTAAATGCAGTTAGTTATAAGGTACTAAATGAGTATTGTGTGTGTGTAGGGATAGTAATGTATGGGTGTATATCATGTACTTTTATCACCCTATATCAGCTGGTTTGATATGTATGACTCCTAATAAATCCTCTTCATGGATGGAATTCACAAATAGGCCACAGTTTTAAGTAGTTATATGTAGACTAATGAAATACCAAAAGGTAAATTCACCAGAGGACTGCCTATTAACACATCTAATACAAATGGCATGTCTGTCTTTACATTCCAACAAACTCATTGCCGTTGTAATACCATGAGGTCAGAAAATTTTCTACATAATATTAGTAGAGTAGATATAGTTACAAGGTATATAAGTTATTCTGTAGAAGAAAAAAATATTTCTCCATATATAACATATTAATGTAATTCTCCTTTATTTCCCTTGCACAGCTAAAGCAGTTGGGATGATGATACCTTACAGTGAATATCGTGCACAGCTGGTGGATCAGGCAGCCATGATGTTAACAGTGTCTGGAATTGTGAAAGAAAGTGGACAGAAATTAGCCAAACAACACACCTTTAGAATAAGAACCCCAGATCTTGTGATTAAGGTATTCTAATATTCTGAATTACTACAGACTGAGTTTGTGCTTTAGCACAGTTGCTCCATAGACTTGGCATTTTTACAATATAAATCCCCACCATATACAGCTAGCACTAGTTGGTTACATTCAGGAGGACTTATTGTTAAACGCTGACTGTATTTGGCTCCATATCCATCCATATCTTCAGCTGAAGAAGTTGTTTGGATAAGCTGCAAAACATCTTCAACAATACAGGACAAAATCAGATAAATGTGACTTACTAATACTAGCTATACCCAACCTTGATAAATGAGAACATTTACAGACACAGAATATACAGAATTTATAACATGTCATTTTTTTTTTAATTGATACTATTAATACTATACTATATACGTTTTTGCTTGGTGGAAATGACTGCAAATGTGACAAACAAAAATCCCACAGTTGACAAACATACTAGCCGGCAAAGGTGTCCTAATCAAATCCTGCATCTGAAGTTTTGGTAAAAAGAAAGTTCTAAAACATACATAAAAGCCACACACCAATATCAAGGTGCCTCTGGAGAGCACTTTGGTTTCTCTGGCAGTGTTGGAAAATACACTCACCGGCCACTTTATTAGGTACACCTGTTAAATTGCTTGGTAACACAAATTGCTAATCAGCCAATCACATGGCAGCAACTCAATGCATTTAGACATCTAGACATAGTGACTTGCTGAAGTTCAAACCGAGTATCAGAATGGGGAAGAAAGAGAATTTAAATGACTTTGAACGTGGCATGGTTGTTGGTGCCAGACGGGCTGGTGTGAGTATTTAAAAAACTGCTGATCTACTGGGATTTTTACACGCAACCACCTCTAGGGTTTACAGAGAATGGTCCGAAGTAGAGAAAATATCCAGTGAGCGGCAGTTGTGTGGAGGAAAATGCCTTGTTGATGTCAGAGGTCAGAGAAGAATGGGCAGACTGGTTTGAGATCATAAAAAGGCAACAGTAATGCCGCGTACACACAAGCAGACTTTACGGCAGACTTTGCCCGGCGGACTTTTCGACGGACTTTATGACGGACTTTCCGAATGAACGGACTTGCCTACACACAATCCACCAAAGTCCGTCGAATTCGTACGTGATGACATACGACCGGACTAAAACATGGAAGTTCATAGCCAGTAGCCAATAGCTGCCCTAGCGTGACTTTTTGTCCGTCAAACTAACATACAGACGAGCAGACTTTTCGACCGGACTCGAGTTTGACGGATAGATTTAAAACATGTTCCAAATCTAAGTCCGTCCAACTTTTGAGAAAACAAAGTCCGCTGGAGCCCACACACGATCGAATTGTCCGACGAAATCCCGTCCGCCGGGCAAAGTCTGCCGTAAAGTCCGCTCGTGTGTAAGCAGCATAACTCAAATAACCACTCGTTACAACCAAGGTATGCAGAATACCATCTCTAAATGCACAACACATCAAACCTTCAAGCAGATTGGATACAGCAGCAGAAGATCACACCAGGTGCCACTGCTGTCAGCTAAGAACAGGAAACTGAGGCTACAGTTCGCACAGGCTCACCAAAATTGGACAAAAGAAGACTGGAAAAACTTTGCCTGGTCTGAGGAGTATCGATTACAGCTGTGACATTCAGATGGCAGGGTCAGAATTTGACGTAAACAACATGAAAGCATCAAACATCCTGCCTTGTATCAATGGTTCAGGCTAGTTGTGATGGTGTGGGGGATATTTTCTTGGTACACTTTGGGCCCCTTAGTACCAATTGAGCATTGTTTAAATGCCACGGTCTACCTAAGTATTGTTGGTGACCATGTCCATCCATTTTATGACTACAGTGTATCCATCTTCTGATGGCTACTTCCAGCAGGATAATGTACCATGTCACAAAGCTCAAATCATCTCAAACTGGTTTCTTGAACAGGACAATGAGTTCACTGTACTCCAATGGCCTCCACAGTCACCAGATCTCTACCCAATAGAGCACCTTTGGGATATGGTAGGACGGGATATTCTCATCATGGATGTGCAGCCAACAAATCTGCAGCAACTGTGTAATGCTATCATGTCATTATGGACCAAAATCTCTGAGGAATGTTTCCAACAGCTTGTTGAATCTATGCCATGAAGAATTAAGGCAGTTCTGAAGGCAAAAGGGGGTCCAAACCGGTACTAGCAAGGTGTACCTAATAAAGTGTCGGGAGAGTGTATATACCAGTGATAAAATTGAAAGCAAGCTTACCTGAACGTTATATCTAATGTCCTTAAAATGTACAGTGATACAGGTCCAAACTGCAAAAAGCAACAGAAAACCTCTCCTGTTAGTGTACATGACATAGGAAATGGGAACGACAGAAATTATTATAGATACAAAACACACAGCACACTACCTTCACTGCTGTGAGGACAATTATGGAAAAATATGTTTTATTGAACATAGCTTTGGAAGACCTTTCACTTATTTAAAAAGACATGGCTTTTAACAGAACAGATAACTGAACTGTTGTTTCAGAGGAGGCACATTTCAGTAAAGGTTGGGGACATAAGACCCAACACTAAAATGTGCCAACTGTGATCCAAGTGATTCCAATGGCTATTTGGGGGCAACATATGTATTCTAAATTATTCACTGGGGGGCTCTGGTATGAACTATTATTCCAGTCTACTGTCAGTATTTTTTTAACATGTTTGTTGAGCGGGTGCAGCTCTTTGTACCCACCAAAACACCTTCTGGAAGGGGCTCTGAGGGGTAGATATGGGGATTTTGTTGCTTTCCTGGGAGTGTGGAACTGCAGTAGTCACCTTTGCAATAAAACTGGAATGAATTACGTATGGCACTTCCCATACGTATGGCACTTCCCTGTCAAATATCTGAGTTAAAAGTCGAAGGGACAATATAATGTTACAAATGCTTTGCTTTCATTGAGAACTTAAGGTGACCTTGGGACAAATATTAAGCAATGTATTGTTATGTCTGTATTACAGGTGCATGGTAACCCTGTGGTTGGCCAACAAATTGTGGCAGAAATCATATTCCAGAACCCGCTTCAGACAACATTGCACAATGCCTGCTTCCATGTGGAAGGACCTGGTATTCAAAGACCAAAGATTGTGCAAGTTGGGTAAGTTAACTCTCATATGTCTACCTCTTTTGCCCTGTTTACATTATCATACTTTTAATCAAGCCAATCTCTTTTTTTTTTTTTAAATCTTCTAGCGTGTTAAATATAAACCCTTCTCTATATAGAGTATCTAGTGACAACATTACTTTTAAAGAAATAACATACAGCAATTAACAGTTACTGCCCACAATCCATTTTACTGATTTCTTGCTTGAAAAGTACATTTCTGGACGCTAACATTTTTTACAATGTTTTCTTCTCTACAGAGATATTGGGCCTTTAAAAACAGTCTCTATCACAGAACGCTTTACACCTCGGCGTGCTGGATTGCGGCAACTTGTGGCTAGTTTGGAGAGTAATGAGATGAGTCAAGTACATGGAGTGACTGAAGTCATGGTGCGAGAGAATTAATTTGATGGCTTCAAAGCAAGCCTGGTTTACTCATCCAGTATTATTGGATGACATGGGAACATAACAAAGACTTTATACTGAAAAGAAATTTTTAATGATTCCCTCTCTAAGAAATCAGTCTGGAGTCTTCCAGGGCATTCCCAAAAATGTATGCTGTATGACAGAGGCTTGCCATCTAACAAACTAACAAGACAACTGGATATAAGCCCTAGAGGAACGCAAGCCTTGCAAGTCTGCCTATCTTGGAACATGGCTAGAAGGACGCTATTTCCATGATTTTGATTTACCGTAATTAACGTTAACTGCAACTCTATACCACTCACAAATAAAGACGCCATTCCATTGCTTTAAACATCCAAATTGTGGAACGATATCATGTGCTCTACAATCAAGTGATAAATGTATGATCTCATTAGTCTCTAATGACACCAAGATACCTTCTTTCTGACTGAAACTGATTTACGAAACTTAAGACCACTCGTAGCATAATGGGATGTTATGTTATAAGCTATATAGCAGACGTTTCATTATATACATAATGTTTTGGGCATACACACATATGGCAGCATGTGCAGTATCTCTCTCTTAACTGTGAACTCTACTAAATACTTCTAACTATTGTGTATATATATATATATATAAGCATAAATTATAAAGAAGATTGTATTGTTAATATTGTAGCATACCAGTGAAGAAACAGAAGGAAATGTGAATAACACATGGAAGCATACTACATTAATGCTGCATAATTCTCAGTTCACCCTAAAAAAGTTACCATGCCGTTCATGTTCCACTGCATAGGTAACCCTTGTGTAGAAGAAAAGTTGATTGCTGGTTTACATACAGACATACTGTATCTTCCAGAGACAGGTGTGCTTTTGTCATAATGAAGGTAATATGCCTATGGATCTAAATGATCACTGCTTGTCTCCCTGTGTAGTCCCTGCTTACTGGATGAGAAAAGCCCACACTGTGACCACCATAGCTGTCCTGTTACTGATGGGCACACAAACTGTGATCACAAAAAGCACTGGAATTTTTTGTGCACTTTTTATTTCTTAATTTTATTTTATTGTTTCAATAAATATTTTATATTATTCACTAAAAAGCTTCTGTGTATATTTAACAACACGCCATGTAGAATAAAGTGCGCTCTCCTCAACCTATTTGATTGATGAGAAAGGAAGTATAAGAAAATGTTTCAGTGTCTGTCAAATTAACAGAAAGAAAGGGTGCCTCAGGAAACTGATATCCTAAGGTGAATATAGAATGTAAGTCTGAATAATACCAACTCTATGTTGCCAAAATGTATTGCGCCAGTCTCTGATAGTGCAAAATATGCTGCACCTGTGTATGGTAGCCAATCAGTTTCTAACGTCAGCTTGTTCAATTAATCTTTGACAATAAAAACTGGAAGCTGATTGGTTTCTATAGACAGCTGTATCAGATTTTACACTCTCCAGTTTAAGTAAATCGACCCCAGTATTTTACATTTGCATGCAGATCAAGCTGAGCAGCAAAGGTGACAGTGACAGGAGGTGGGGCAGACTAAAACACACTGTCAGGTACCCATTTGGATTCCTTAACAGCTGCTTCTGACCTCCTTCTGATTAGCATTAGACTTATTTTCAAGCTTCTTCAAGCTGCTTCTGCATTCCCATTGACTTGTATAAGTAGAAAAACAGTTGTGCTTTGCTCTCCTAAGCAAGCGTACTTCTTATGTTATGGTTACCAAATAACCTAATAAACACATTGAAACAGAAAAACAGTTGTGACATACACAAATGTCCATTGAAGAGTCAGTATCCACAGCAGTAGAAGCACACTTAGACCCCTTTCACACTGGGGCGGTGCAGGGGTTAGCGGTAAAGCGGCGCTAGTTTTAGCAGGGCTTTACCGCTGTTATAGCATCGCTTTTTGGCCGCTAGCGGGGAGCTTTTAACCCCCGCTAGTGGCCAACGAAAAAGGTTAATAGCGCCTGTGTTCCAGCTTTGCCGAAGCGCTTTGGCAGCTCTGCCCGTTCATTTCAATGAGCAGGGCGTTTTGGGAGCGGTGTATACACCGCTCCCAAACTGCCCCAAAGATGCTGCTTGCAGGACTTTTTTTCCCGTCCTGCAAGTGCACCGCCCCAGTGTGAAAGAACTCTGGCTTTCACACTGGGGTGGCTTGAGAGGTGCTTTTCAGGCGCTTTACAGGTGCTATTTTTAGCGCTAAAACACCTGAAAAGCCTCCCAGTGTGAAAGGGATCTTACTGACTCTCTCCTGTAGTTAGACAAATATACAGTCCCAGTCCAACAAGCAGTAACTATATGAATGCAGGCAGGTACTCTTTTACTAAAAAACCATGAAGGAGAGGTGAACACAGATCTCAGGGGGCTGGGAGGAAGGCAGGTAGACAGTCAAGGGGTTTTAGCAAAACTGTAGCTCCAGAGGGGTATGCACTGGTTACCCTAGTAGATCTGGTTGTAGCACAGATCTGCTGTAAGGACGTTGTTCAAATGACTTCTGATTCTCCAGGGTCCCAACAGGCCATTTTTAAACTATTCCCAGAGAACTACCCTCTTACTGTGTCAAGTAAGCCTGGGGAGTTACAGAGACATGTGGTAGAGTTTATTTAATCAAGCTGAATAGGCCATTTCATCTAGTTCAGTGTTTGGGGGGTTGATGGTGGACACCATTGTTGTTTGCCTTTTGATTTAGCATTTAGGTTAGTTGAATAAAAGGAAAATAATCATTTTCTAGAGAAAGAATCTATACATAAAATTTTAGGAACATAAACATCAGTCAATTTATGGATGCATATATATAAACTATAATACCAAAAGTATTAGGACTCCTTCCTTTACACACACATGAACTTTAATGTCATCCCAGTCGTAGTCCATAAGGTTCAATATTAAATATTGTTGGCCCACGCTTTGCAGCTATAACAGCTTCAACTCTTCTGGGAAGGCTGTCCACAAGGTTTAGGAGTGTGTCTATGGGAATGTTTAACCATTCTTCCAGAAGCGCATTTGTGAGGTCAGGCACTGATGTGGACGAGAAGGCCTGGCTCACAGTCTCCACTCTAATTCATCCCAACAATGTTTTATCGGGTTGAGGTCAGGACTCTGTGCAGGCCAGTCAAATTACTCCACCCCAAACTCGCTCATTCATGTCTTTATGGACCACAGTCACGTGACTACTCTTCTTTCTTTTTCTATTTACTTCCTGGGCTCCTTCTTGGGATGTTCACATTGCTCTCTGCTTGATGTGGACACCACCTTTTGGTGGAGGTGACACTTCCAATGGTCTGGTCCTATCTCTTAGGCTCTAGAGGCAGGAGAAATCCGGAGGTGAGGGAACCAGTGCCCAAAAAGACAATAGGCAAGAAAAACTGTCTGATCCCCAGGGCAGGATATTAGCTTAGGTAAACTAAATAAATAAAGGAAACTGGGACCAATCAATTACACTGCAGGATAGGACAGGAAGAAGACTGAGACGTGAGGTAATGAGGTACAATGCAATATTTAAAAATTTCAGTTTTTTTTCTCTGAGTTGGGTTTTACATTTATCAAGCTATAAAATGGAAGCTAAACATGGAACACATGCTGGAAATAAAAACCTATTTATTGTATTCATTGCCTGTGTATTCATTGCCTGAGGTCTTCCATGTTTTTATACTAGAGGTTACTTCCACATGTGCTGTTGCAGAATAAAGAGCTTCTAGTTATTCTAATAAGTTATAGGAAGAAAAACAATGCCATCCTTTAAACGTGCTGCCTTAGGGTGGTATGATGAAAAAAAAAATACATTTTTGGACTGCTTTTCTTGGCTGTTTCATATCCATAACATCTCAACCCATTTTTTTACTTTATATGGTATGTCCTTTAGAAAATTATCTCTGTGTGCTAAATTTCAACTATATGTTTTTAAATGTATATTTAGTAAATACAAAAAATGTTTCCACCATATCGTGAAGGTGTTTATTTAAAGCAACTCTGTTATCCTGATTTAAAAAAAAAGTTCCTGTCATATGAAATCATTAATAAGGTATTGCCACGATCGTTAGAGCAAGAGCAATAATTCTAGCACAAGACCTCCTCTGTAACTCTAAACTGGTACCAGTTAAAAATGTTTAAAGCGTCTCCTATGGAGATTTTTAAGTACTGTATTTTGTCGTGATTCCACGAGTGTGCGCAATTTTAAAGTATTACATGTTAGGTATCTATATACTCGGTGTAACATCATCTTTCTCATTATACAAAAAAATTAGGCTAACTTTACTGTTTTGTCTTTAACTCATTAAAGTGTATTTTTTCGGGGGGGGGGGGGGGGGGTAGTAGCTTGCATGCTCATGGAGTAAGCAGCATGGCGTACTCGCTCCTCTGAAGATCTGTCCATTTCTCCTGATAACTTAATCCTGTAACCGTTCCTCCTGCTCTCTCTTGGTTGGCCGTGCTACCTGCAGTATACACTACCACTTGCTGCCTGTACTCCCTGCAAAGATATGTATCGGTAGGGTAAAGAACTCCAGACAGCGGTGGACCATACAGGAAAAGATGGAGGTCGTTCCCTGCGATCTGCCAAAGAGGCTGCTATTAAGCTGCTTGCTAAAACCCCTGGAAAAGACAACCATCCCAAGGTTGCCTCTCCCTCTCTGGAGACTGCTGATCCGGATTCTTTGTTGGATGGCCAGGAGGCTGTCTGGCCTGATGACTCGGCTGAAGCACCTATGTGAGTACACCAGCCCCTGTAGTCACAGACACTGACATTGAAAGACATGCCTGCTCCTGAACCTACACTCAGGGACATTTTTGCTGCAGTCACATCCAGCTCTCACTGCCTTAACCTCTGAGATAAAAGGGGTGAAAATAGAGCTTAATTTGGTCGACAAGATATGCAAAAGTTGCAAGATCGTACTGTGGCCCTTGAGGACCAGACGAATAATGTTGAAGATGAGGAGGCACCATTACAGCGTGACCTTTACAATGTGAAATCTCTTACTTCAGGCCATGCGGCCCGTTTAGAAGATGTGGAAAACAGGCCTAGATGCAATAATGTTCAGGCAGTCGGTATCCCGGAGAAAACGGAGAAGGAAAAATCCTGTCGCTTTTATAGAAAACTGGCTTACTACTTTGGTAAAGACTCCTTTTCTTCTATGTTTGCAGTAGAGAGGTCTCATAGAGTCCCTGCTCGGCCACCAAAACCTGGTCAGGTAAAACTTAGAGTTCTCTCTGCCTACCACGGAGCAGGATCTATTGGTTAAGTTTGCTCATTGTACTCAGGTGCAGCTCAGCTTGTTCTGACTGTCCCTCACTGGTCCAATAGAGAGGCATATTGGACGGTGGGAGGGGACCTGACAAGTGAGCACACAAGCTTTGTTACAGCCCTCGTAATTGGCAGAGGAAAAGAGCTGCATTGCATGTACATGTGCTCAGAGTGAGTTGAGCCGGGGACAGAGTCCAGGAGGGAGGGGGTGGCTGCCCTCTCCTCCGCAGAGGAGGCTGCGCGGCCCTGGGTGGCCGACCCAGGGGCCTAGAGAGGGAGAGAGAAGCTGAACCCAGAGGTCCTGCAGAGCTGCCTGGAAGGGAGACACCAGGAAGGATCTGATTCTGCCTACTATGAGTGCAGATCTTTGTCTTTGCGGTCTGTCGAGTGAGGGTCGCCCCCTTAAGCTAGAAGAGTCAGTGGATGGGTGTCAGTAAAGCTGATGGCTAGAGAGTGTCCTGAAGATAATTTAGTGCATCAAGTTTGCTGCTAGTGAGAGCACGAAGACGTAACCCTTCCATACATGTGGCTGTATGGTCAAAGCAGTGTGACTGCTTCTATTACCAATCCAGTGGGGCCAAGTGAAAGTTGTCCTTATCCTTTTTGAATAGTTCCAGTTGGAGTATCCCACTAATCCCTTCTCCTATCCAAGTTCCAAAATAAAATACAAAAACACACATACCCTGGATTGGTCATTGAGTAATGAGCAAGCGGGAGTAAGGGTGAGATCTCCTAGCCAACAAGCTGTAACCCCTCAGTAACCAAGTGGGAACCCTCAGCAAACAAGTGGGAATCCTCAGCAACTAAGGGGGAACTATTAGCAACCAGCTGTAGGTAACCAGATAGAGACCTATGAAGTCAACACTAAGCAAGCCCTACGGGACAGTGCTACATCAACAGTTGCGAGTTCTGTTGAATCATAATCTGTACTGAGATGTTGGGGCCCCCCTTGCCCAACTATCTTGCGTGGACATGCCTTACAGATTCTGTGTTCTTTAGGATACAGAGATTTCTGGTTATTTTGTTTTCATGTTTCATCTGCCTCTTGCCTGTTGCGAGGGACCAAGTTTTATCTTATGTAACTACTTACCTGGAAAGCATTTCTGCTGGTGGCATTTGTTCTCTGTACATCCTAACTTAGGTTGGGACATCCCACTGTTCTTTATGGGCAATCCAACAATTCACTGTTATATAGTTGGCTGTCTAGAGCCCTGGGCACTTTTTTTTTTTTTCAAAATCCGGGCTACATATCTGACAGTCACTTTGCAATTGTATTATCCTGAGTATGCTATATTTTCCTCTTATTATGGCTAATATCTGTATTGTTGTATCGTGGAATGTTTGGGGGTTGGGGATGGAGTCAAACGTGCGGCTTTTTTCTCTACTCTGAAAACACATAATCCAGCGGTAGTGACTTTACAAGAAACACACTTGCAACCTACTACAGCAGTGATGGCAAACCTTGCCACCCCAGATGTTTTCGAACTACACTTCCCATGATTCTCATGCACTCTGCAGTGTAGGTGAGCATCATGGGAAATGTAGTTCCAAAACATCTGGGGTGCCAATGTTCGCTATCACTGTACTACAGTATCTGTACTTAAACACTGCCGTTTTCACACACAGTTTCACTCTGTCCATACAGCCTACCCTAGAGGAGTTAGCATTTTAATGTCAAATACTGTGCCTTTCCAGCTAATAAACTCCGTAGTGGATGACTAGGGCTGTTATATTTTCCTATTATGTAAATTTATGGCTCCTCACTCCAATTTCCCTATTTGGGTGCTGTGGGATTTTAATAGTGTAATAGATAAGAAACTGGATACGTTTTCATCTAAACCTGGTTGCAATACTTAACCCCCTTTGCTCGATTGATTCAAGAAATAGGCTTGGGACATGTGCAGGGAAAAAAATCCCACTGTGCAATATTTTTCCTGCTATTCTGCAATTTACAAAGTGTATTTTTTCCTCCAAAAAATTGCATTTGAAAGACCTCTATGCAAACACAGTGTGACATAAAATATTGTAACTTCTAAGTAATTTGCTAGCAAAAATATACTGATTTTAATTTGTAAACAATAAATGGCAGAAAACGGCCTGGTCTACAAGTTGTTAACCGCTTGCCGACCGAATACGGCAGCAAGGCGGCTCTCCTGTGCAAAATCACGTACCTGTATGTGAATTTGCACTTCTAGGTCTGGGGCATGCACCACTGGCGACCCACTCCCACTGTGATTGGACACAGCGGGAGGCAATTAGCAGGTCTGGCGGACTCAATGTCTGCCGGGACCCGCCGATCGTTCCTGAAAGAAATAAGGTAGATCGCCGTTCTGTGAGAAGGGATGGTAGTGATCTTATGTTTCTGCTAAGCAGGCACACGGATCTCTGCCTTTACACAATACAAGCACAGTACAAGCACCCCCCCCCCATACACACACACAGTTAGCAAGCACTCCCTAGAAACACATTTAACCCTTTGATCGCCCCTGATGTTAACTTCTTCCCTGTCAGTGTCATTAGTACAGTGACAGTGCATATTTTTTTAGAACTAATCACTGTATTAGTGTCACTGGTCCCCAAAATAGTGTCAAAAGTGTCACTTAGTGTCCGATTTGTCCGCCGCAATGTCGCATTCCCTCTATAAGTCGTTGATCACTGACATTACTAGTACAAAAAAAAAAAAACAAAAAAAAAACCCCATAAAAATATGCCATAGTTTGTAGACGCTATAACTTTTGCGCAAACAAATCAATATACGCGTATTAGGATTTTTTTACCAAACATGTGTAGCAGATTACATATTGGCCTAAATTGATGAAGAAATTAGATGTTTTACATTTTTTTTATTAGATATGTTATATAGAAGAAAGTAAAAAATATTGTTTTTATTCAAAATTGTCGGTCTTTTTGTTTATAGTACAAAAATAAAAAGTGGGAAAAAGAGGACATACATTTTATTTGGGTACTGTGTCGCACGACCACACAATTGTCAGTTAAAGTAACGCAGTGCTGTATCGCAAAAATTGGCCTGGTCATGAAGGGAGGTAAACTTTCCAGAGCACAAGTGGTTAAGGAAACTGGGACCAGATTGTGTATGATAAAAGTAAGATTTACTATTAAAATCGAACTAAAGGCTTAAAACTTACCTGTCCAACGGTCCTGCACAGATGCTGTCAGGCAGGAGACTGTCATCCAAGCACTCAGGCTGCATTCATGCTACAGCTTTTGAATCGCGGGCAGATTTGCCACGAATCTGCCCGAGACTTGACAGAGCTGATGTGTAAATGACAAATCACGGAACTCGCATTTGAGATGCCATTTATTTGAATGACCCCTCAAATCGCATTGCAGGTCTTCCGCGATTGTCGCGTGATAAAACGTGCTGCAATCATGGCAATCCGCATCGCAAGAAGCACGTCGCCAAAAAAAGTTCTGGAGCTTCTTTTGGATGACTTGCTTCCCGCGATGCGGATTGCTGTGATTACAGCACAATTTTTCGCGCGACAGTCGCTGCAGACCCGCACCGCGATTTGAGGTGTCATTCAAATGAATGGCATCTCAAATGCGAGTTCCGCGATTTGTCATTCACACGCGCTGTCAAATCGTGGGCAGATTTGTGGCAAATTTGTGAATACAGCCTCAGAGACCGGCCGGTGCTGTAAGCTGAGCTCCGTATAAGCAGTTCAGTTTACAGCACCAGAGAAGACAGTGAAAAGGCAGGCAGGGGCATTTTTTGCAGAAGAGACAGTGTATGTGTCTTCTGCAATAAAAGCCTGCATGCTCACTGTTTCTTACAGTGGAACTTCAGTTCCATTTTAACAAAGCAAAACCCATCCAACACCAGCAAAGAGTATACAAGGCATAAGTGAAAATAAGTGAACAGTGAATCAAGTGCCAAAATACAAGCAACCTATTAAGAGCATCAATGACCAGGTATATACAGGGACGGTGCTAGGCTATTTTGTGCCCCAGACAAGACCAGCTACTGGCACCCAGCCCCCCCCACTCCCCCAAAAAAATAAAGGCTGCCTGTGCAGAGATGCTTACTCACCTCCTTGCCAAGGTTAGCTCTGTGTGAAGACTGGGGAGCTGGGAAGAAGTGATGTTGTGTCAGCAACTAAACCCTAGCGCTGAGAACAGCGGGCTGCGGTGGATGCTGTCAGCCGTTGTACATTCAGGGACAGCTTTGATTTCTGCACAGCCTTCGCTGTTGCTGAGTGGCACAGCTGTGGCAGCAGGGGGCGCTGACATGGTATTTGGGTAGGACACTCGAGGGGGGGGGGGTTTGGACCAGGGGTGTACCATGAAATCAGTCGACACTGGAGAAGGTGCATGTAGACAGGTAAAAGAGTATTTATCCCCTTCCCGCCGACCGAACGCACATATGCGTCCTCGGCTTTCCGGGGTTATACCGGGATGATGCCCGCAGCTGCAGGCATCATCCCGGTACCGTTGTTTTCAGCGGGCGATCGGCTACCCGAATATAACAACCGATGCGGCTAAAAGCCGCTCGGCTGTTATACCGGAGGAGCGGGAGGGGACATCCCCCCCCTCCCGCCGCTGTTACCGGGCCTCCCGTGCGATCGGGAGGCCCGGTGTCCATTCGGGAATCTCCGGCGGCTGGGGGTGGGCTGGAACGAAGCTGTGAGCGGCTTCGTTCCAGCCTTCTAATTGTAAACGCGGAAGCGACGTCATGACGTCACTTCCCGTTTACTCGGCTGCCAATGGCGCCGAATTTAAAAAAGTACACAGTATTCAGAATCGCCGTTTTCGGCGATCTGAATACTTTGAAGTGTAAAGGAGGGATGGGGGTCTTTTAGACCCCCCATCCCTCCATAAAGAGTACCTGTCACCACATATTACTGTCACAAGGGATGTTTACATTGCTTGTGACAGCAATAAAAGTAAAAAAAAAAAAAACAATTTTAAACACAATTTATAAAAGTACAAAAATAAATAAAATAAATTAAAAAAAAAAAAAAAATTTTTAAAGCGCCCCCGTCCCCGCGAGCTCGCGCAGCGAAGAAAACGCATACGGAAGTCGCGCCCGCATATGTAAACGGTGTTCAAACCACACATGTGAGGTATCGCCGCGATCGTCAGAGCGAGAGCAATAATTCTAGCCCTAGACCTCCTCTGTAGCTTAAACCTGGTAACCGTAAAAAAATTTTAAAGCGTCACCTATGGAAATTCATAGGTACCGTAGTTCGTCGCCATTCCACGAGTGCGTGCAATTATAAAGGGTGACATGTTTGGTATCTATTTACTCGGCGTAACATCATCTTTCACATTATACAAAAAAATTGGGGTAACTTTACTGTTTGGATTTTTTAAAATTCATGAAAGTGTCACTTTTCCAAAAATTTGCGTTTAAAACACCGCTGCACAAATACCGTGTGATAAAAAATATTGCAACAATCGCCATTTTATTCTTTAGACTCTCTTCTAAAAAAATATATATAATGTTTGGGGGTTCTAAGTAATTTTCTAGCAAAAAATACGGATTTTAACTTGTAAACACCAAATTTCAAAAATAGGCTTAGTCATGAAAGGGTTATGGAGGAAAAATAAGGCAGTTTATTTCTGATACACAGTTCTTAAAGCTGAACTCAGGGATAATCAAATATTATCTTTATATTTATAAGAGTCACGTGTATCCTTCTTTCAATCTTGGTGCGCTTTGTATATTTATTTTCAGATTTGTGCAGTAATCCCATGTGAAACTTTTCCTCTGGGCAGGCACTTCCTATAATAAAGACCCTTCACTTCTGCTCTCTCTCCTTGTGCAGGGTAACTGGTCTTTTTTCTGCCCCCTCCTCTAGTTTTCTGCAGACAGCCTGTAGTGTGTGGAGCTTGTTAAATCCCTCCCACAGCTCTGCTATCTGCACAGCCTATAGTATATACAGCACAGTGATGATGTTTCTGTTACATTTACAAGGTAATATCTTGGTTTGCAAGGGAATTTAGTTCACACAAAAATGGATTTATACATATGGCTTGTGGCTATTGAAGAATATATTTAAACAAACTGCTTTGTGCCTGGGGTTCAGTTTTAAGCAAACTAAATGTTGATGAAAAAATATTCAAATCTACTTTACATTTGGATAGGACTGATACATCTCATAGTTAGTTCCATCCATGATACACTGTCTGAAATTTTAAAGGCCCCTTTCCCACAGGCATTATTTGTCCAGCCATGTTTTTTTTTTCAAAGAAAAAAGTCAGTTTACATCCATTTTCAGTGCAGTTTATCTCAGTTTACATCAGTTTGCACTTCAGTTTAGTTTACATCATTTTATATCAGTTCAGTTCAATTTACATCAGTCTACATCTGTTTTTGCATCCATTTTTTTAGGCCCCTTTCACACTAGTGGAGTCCGCCAGCGGATCCTCCCGCTTAACAGGGGATCTCTCCACTGATTCCCACTGAGCAGGTGGATGATTGGTCCAAGTCCTTAACCTGCTGTCCTAAATGGGCTGTCACATGGAAATAGCCTGTCCGTTTCCATCCGACTGTCATCTGATCCGTTGGACAGATGTTCTTTGGCGGACAGGATCAGAGCGGATGTCCGCTGACATCCGCCGCTCCATAAAGAGCAATGGATGGTCCGATCAGGTCCGCCTAAAAAACTGACAGTTGGACCCGATTGGTCCGTCAATGTAAAAGTGACCTTTGTTGTTGTGGAAACCAATCAGTGGTGACAATTGTATAAATAAAAAATGTTATTTGACATAAACAGACATAAATGGAACGGATGTAAACAGACAGCTTTCCGTTCTGTTTTAAAAGATCTGGACGTTGGCTGTTTCATTTCAAAAAAACGAAACTAAACAGATGCAAATGTAAACTGATGTAAACAGATGACCACCCGTTTGTCCATAAAAATTAATTGCTGTCTGTTTTTCGGATGAATGCCTTTGTGAAAGGAGCCTTACTGTAATAGCTGCCTCATCTTACCACAAAATTGGATGGCGGTACATGTACACTTTACATCTTAGTTATAAAAGGGATTTAGACAACAATGACATGACATAGTCATTTTAACTCAAGGATTAAAAATATAATTTAGCTATAGTGGGGAGTTTGTAACACAAATGTAATGTGTAAAAAAATACTTTTTTTTCGATTTTTTTCATTAGACAAGATAAGAACTACTCAGCTCAGCATTTACAGGAGAAAAGCTGAACTGAGTAGTTCTTACGTGGTTTAATCCATATATTAAAAAAAATTAAATAAAATATGAAAAAAAGTAGTCAAACTGAATTTTTTTGAAAAATGTCATTTGTGTTACAAGCCCTCAACCATAGCCAAATCATATTTTTCATTTTGGCTAACAAGGGGATTGATTCAAACAACTATTTTTTTCTATAAAATATATACTATTACTATACTATATACTATTTTTTTATCTTTTGGTGAGTTCTCCTGTTGATTGTCCCAGTGGCCACACAGCGAAGAGGAATTTTCCCAGTGGGGACATAGAAAGCAGACATGTTCTAAACCTGTCCCTTTCTAGATTAAATAAGTTACAGTTCTCTACATTCCTGTTACCCTAGCTGTCTGTCTCACTGACATAGGTGTGCGCAGCCCATTGCATTAGGGTGTGCACCCCAAAACACAAACACACGTTCTCTCAGCTGCACGGGGCAGTGAATGAATGGGAAGTACTCTGTCCTGAGTGGCTTCCTGTTCATTCACAAACTGAAGCATAGTAAACACAGTTTACTATTCCTCAGTTATGAATGGACACAGTGAGCAAGTGTGTTCATTCAGAAAAGGAAGGGGCTGGTAAATTACATATTTACTAGCCTCTTCCCCCTGCTTTCCATCCTGAAACATCCCCAGCAGCAGCCGGAGGGAGAGGAGGGAAGCCAGCAGCACTGAGAGGCTGGGGGGGGGGGGGGCAACACGGGGCGGAAACCTGGGCAGTGGGGAGATACTGGAAATGGAGCGAGTACAAAGAAGGGCAACAAAGCTAATAAAGGGTCTGGAGGATATTAGTTATGAGGAAAGGTTGCGAGCACTGAACTTATACTCTCTGGAGAAGAGATGCTCGAGAGGGGATATGATTTCAATTTACAAATACCATACTGGTGACCCCACGATAGGGATAAAACTTTCACGGAAGGGAGTTTAACAAGACACTTGGCTGCTCATTAAAATTAGAAGAAATGATGTTTAACCTTAAACTACTGGTTACCTCCCACACTCCAAAGACATGATAGTAGGTTAATTGGCTTCTGTCTAAATTGGCCCTAGTATATGTATGTGAGTTAGGGACCTTAGATTGTAAGTTCCTTGAGGGTAGGGACCGATGTGAATGTACAATGTATATGTAAAGCACTGTGTAAATTGACAGCGCTATATAAGTACCTTAAATAATAATAATAATAAACTATGTAGAGGGTTCTTTACTGTAAGAGTGACCAGGATGTGGAATTCCCTTCCACAGGCGGTGGTTTCAGCGGGGACATCGATAGTTTCTAAAACTATTAGACAAGCACCTGAGCCATCGCAACATACAGGGATATACAATGTAATACTGACATATAATCACACACATAGGGTTGGACTTGATGGACTTATGTCTTTTTTCAACCTCACCTGCTATGTGACTATGTAACGTAGTGATTAGGGTGTGCCAAGGCACACTCCCTGCACACGCCTATGCACGCCTATGCTCACTGACCATATTGGAAATTTAGTAGGGAAGTATACTCCCTAATGGGGCCACAGACAGCAATAAAAAGAGTAGACAGAGTATTTGGCTACAATGATTTAATTAATGTGTCATTATCTCGTTCATTGTCCTCCCTAATGCTGCCTCCTAGGTGACTTTAGACTAGCCACACCTTTACGTCATTGCATTGCTTAATTCTCTAAAATCTTCCTAGGTGCCCAGCCCAATGTCTCACACTAGTGATGCAGATTGTGTGGGAGTCCATAGTTCTTCTCCTTAAATTTTCAGATTTATCACATCATAGTATATAACTGGGCCATTCTGTATTTCTATGATGAAATCTTTCCTCCTTATCTTTCTTTTTTGCTGTCAGCAATTTGCATGCTTTGTCACTAAACTTAACATGTTCAAACATTATATTCGCAATGATGTAACATAAGTGTCAGCCTAGATGTACTTAGAGGCCACAAAATAAACGTATTCATGGCCAAGTAATACGTTGCCTGGATACGCCACAAACATCACTACAACAGATGACATGTTGAATTAAGACCTTTAAGCGTGTCTGAAATTGCAGCAAGGAATTTCCACAGGGAAGGGAAAGAGAGTTGATACACAGGTGTGCAACTCTTATCATTGTGTGCTTTACCCCCACCTAGTGTTTACTCAGAAGAAGTACTGTACAGTTTTAATAACTGACACCTGTGCCAGGAAGAATATAGAAGAAGCCCTCATTGACCTCTCCTGATAAAAATACTTGTTGCCTGGCTGTCAAACTGATCTAAAAGTGTTATTAATTTTATAAGGCAGCACAGTGGTATAGTGGTTAGGGTCATCGGTTCAAATTCCAACGACAACAGTACCTGCCTGGAGTTTGCATGTTCTCTGTGTGCTTACATGGGTTTCCTCCGGGTACTCCAGTTTCCTCCCACACTTCAAAGACATGTTGGTAGGTTAATTGGCTCCTGTCTAAAATGGCCCTAGTATGTGTATGTGTGAAAGTGAGTTAGGGACCTTACACTGTAAGCTCCTTGAGGGCAGGGACTGATGTGAACGTACAATATTAATTTAAAGCGATGTGTAAATTGTCGGTGTTATATAAATTCCTGTAATAAACAAATAGTCACTAATCAAATTTACAGATCTGGTGTTTTGATTTTACTTGCTGCATGTGAACACTGGGTCATTGCCTTTGAAAGTGTTGAAATAAACGCATTTACTGAGGGAGATCAGCAAAAACATACTTCTTTAAGGGTTCACTTTTATGCAAATTGGATGTGGGTTTCCTCACATCCAATTTGCATGACAGGAGACTGCGACCAGCTCTCAATGGAGCTGGTTGACACATCTCCATAACGGCTGCAGAGCAGATTGCACACAAGTCCTGTGCGCTTTGGCTCCATTTCAGATCCAAATTCAGGCAAAAATTCGGGCCTGTTTCATACCTGAAATGGAGAACAGGGATGCACCGGACCCCTGCTGTGAGCCGAATCAGTTTTAAGTGTGAACTCAGCCTAAATGAAAAAGGAATACCAGACAAATAAATAATCACCATTTCAGTATAATTATAATTAAAAAAAAGAAATTAGATGTATTTTAAAATACTATTCGTAGCACTACTTCATTACTTCAATAACAAAACCCAGGACTAAAAATATAATAAATTGCAGCTTACAGTCTTTAGATATGGTGGCTGCATTTGTTTTCTTTTTTTAAAGCTAAGAACATTTGCAGCAAGTACAGAAAATATGTGTTCAGCTTATTAGAAATCACTTCCTGTGAGATGCACTAAAGAATATCTTCCTTACAAGCTATCTTTGGTAAACTACCAATTGCCTTGCCTCCCACGTAATGGAGATGAAGAGATACAGACATGTCCATATCATTGGAGCAGCCTTGGGTGATAACCAAGGCTCCTTCTATAGGTACATGGGACGACCCAGTGACAAGAAAAATTGTGATTTGCAGAATTACCAGATGAAAATAAAGCAAAAGACACTTTAAAAAAGAAGACAAATGCAGTCTACACACTAGACTGGACTAGTAATCTGCAATGTATGACATTTTTGGTTTTGGGTTTAGATACACTTTAAGGAGGCAGATAGCACAGAAAGCTGCAATACGAGTCAAAGTGGACAGTCACACCCCTGAGATATGTAGCCACCCTGTAATATTTTAATAGTTACATAGTTACATAGTTACATAGTAGGTGAGGTTGAAAAAAGACACAAGTCCATCAAGTCCAACCTATGTGTGTGATTATGTGTCAGTATTACATTATATATCCCTGTATGTTGCGGTCATTCAGGTGCTTATCTAATAGTGATAAGAAAAATGAGGGGAATAACTGCGCTACAGTGAAATACATAAACAATAACAATTATAGCCACGATTCATCTATGTAACACAAACACAGTGAAATTAAATAAGAAAAAAAGGGGGGTTGAATCGCGCTAAAACAGATTGGTGATCATACACATCATCACCAAACCAAATATTTAGAACTAAGTGAAGAGTTCCCCTTTAGTGTATACATAATATACAAAACACATGTCAAATGAATAATCAATCCAAAAATAAAATGTTCAAAGTGATAATAAAAAGTCCATGTATAAAAAATAAATCACCCAAGTGATATGAAAGTATCTTAAAAAAGTTCCAAAAAACATAGATTCTTGCTGTGAGAAGAAAAAAGAAAGCGTGCTTGCTCCACCACCGTGAAATCAGACTGGCCGCTTACCAGAAACTCATGATCCCCGTTACAGAGGATCAGAGAAAGCTGTCTGTTAATACTGCTTTGAACCATGACCAATGGATCAGAGACCTTATACCGAGATGAGACATCAAAGACTGCAGGGTCAGGCTAAAGATGTTCACACTGACAGGTACTCAGACATCAGCCCACAGCATTGCAGATACGGTCATAGAAGGAAAAAAAGGCTCCATATAGTGTGCCCCTGGATGATGTGACTCTATCACGAAACGCCGCGTAGGGCAGAGCGACGTGTTCTCGTCACCTCCCATTGCTGCTGTTGTTTCCAGTAGGACGGGCTGTCTGTGAGCTTCCGGCCGGCGCTCCAGACTACACTACATGCCTACTATTGTCTACTACATGTGAGTTTAACTTTTTACTTATCCAATAAAGTAAATGATTTTACACTATATGGAGCCTTTTTTTCCTTCTATGACCGTATCTGCAATGCTGTGGGCTGATGACTGAGTACCTGTCAGTGTGAACATCTTTAGCCTGACCCTGCAGTCTTTGATGTCCCATCTCGGTATAAGGTCTCTGATCCATTGGTCGTGGTTCGAAGCAGTATTAACAAACAGCTTTCTCTGATCCTCTGTAACGGGGGATCATGAGTTTCTGGTAAGCGGCCAGTCTGATTTCACGGTGGTGGAGCAAGCACGCTTTTTTCTCCCCACAGCAAGAATGTTTTTTGGAACTTTTTTAAGATACTTTCATATCACTTGGGTGATTTATTTTTTATACATGGACTTTTTATTATCACTTTGAACATTTTATTTTTGGATTGCTTATCTAATAGTTTCTTGAAGCTATCAATGCTCCCCGCCGAGACCACTGCCTGTGGAAGGTAATTCCACATCCTTGCCGCTCTTACAGTAAAGAACCCCCTGCGTAGTTTAAGGTTAAACCTCTTTTCTTCTAATTTTAATGAGTGGCCACGAGTCTTGTTAAACTCTCTTCTGCGAAAAAGTTTTATCCCTATTGTGGGGTCACCAGTATGGTATTTGTATATTGAAATCATATCCCCTCTCAAGCGTCTCTTCTCCAGAGAGAATAAGTTCAGTGCTCGCAACCTTTCCTCATAACTAAGATCCTCCAGACCCTTTATTAGCTTTGTTGCCCTTCTTTGTACTCGCTCCATTTCCAGTACATCCTTCCTGAGGACTGGTGCCCAGAACTGAACAGCATACTCTAGGTGCGGCCGGACCAGAGTTTAGTAGAGTGGGAGAATTATCGTTTTATCTCTGGAGTTGATCCCCTTTTTAATGCATGCCAATATTCTGTTTGCTTTGTTAGCAGCAGCTTGGCATTGCATGCCATTGCTAAGCCTATCATCTACTAGGACCCCCAGGTCCTTTTCCATCCTAGATTCCCCCAGAGGTTCTCCCCCCAGTGTATAGATTGCATTCATATTTTTGCCACCCAAATGCATTATTTTACATTTTTCTACATTGAACCTCATTTGCCATGTAGTCGCCCACCCCATGAATTTGTTCAGGTCTTTTTGCAAGGTTTCTACATCCTGCGGAGAAGTTATTGCCCTGCTTAGCTTAGTATCATCTGCAAATACAGAGATTGAACTGTTTATCCCATCCTCCATATCGTTTATGAACAAATTAAATAGGATTGGTCCCAGCACAGAACCCTGGGGAACCCCACTACCCACCCCTGACCATTCTGATTACTCCCCATTTATCACCACCCTCTGAACTCGCCCTTGTAGCCAGTTTTCAATCCATGTACTCACCCTATGGTCCATGCCAACGGACCTTATTTTGTACAGTAAACGTTTATGGGGAACTGTGTCAAATGCTTTTGCAAAATCCAGATACACCAGGTCTAAGGACCTTCCTTTATCTAGATGGCAACTCACCTCCTCATAGAAGGTTAGTAGATTGGTTTGGCAAGAACGATTCTTCATGAATCCATGCTGATTACTGCTAATGATACCGTTCTTATTACTAAAATCTTGTATATAGTCCCTTATCATCCCCTCCAAGAGTTTACATACTATTGATGTTAGGCTAACTGGTCTGTAATTCCCAGGGATGTATTTTAGGCCCTTTTTAAATATTGGTGCTACATTGGCTTTTCTCCAATCAGCTGGTACCATTCCAGTCAGTAGACTATCTGTAAAAATTAGGAACAACGGTCTGGCAATCACTTGACTGAGTTCCCTAAGTACCCTCGGATGCAAGCCATCTGGTCCTGGTGATTTATAAATGTTAAGTTTCTCAAGTCTAATTTTAATTCTGTCCTCTGTTAACCATGGAGGTGCTTCCTGTGTTGTGTCATGAGGATAAACACTGCAGTTTTGGTTACTGAAACCCCCCGATTCCCTCGTGAAGACTGAGGAGAAGAATAAATTCAATACCTTCGCCATCTCCCCATCCTTTGTAACCAGATGTCCTTCCTCATTCTTTATGGGGCCAATATGGTCTGTCCTCCCTTTTTTACTGTTTACATACTTAAAGAATTTCTTGGGATTTTTTTTGCTCTCCTCCGTGTCTTTCATGTTCTATCTTAGCTGTCCTAATTGCACCCTTACATTTCTTGTTGCATTCTTTTTTTTTTTGAAAATCTTTTTATTGAGTATAAGACATACAAACAATTAACATTAAACCTGCCACAGCATTGGGACTAGACCCACGCAGGAGTCAGTGCCAGCCGGCCATTGGGCTGCATCCAGCATTAATATCATACAGCTGTAGCATGTCCGAAAGAAAAGAACAACAACAAACAAACCTAGTGCGGTATTGGCTCCTGCTCATTTAAAGTATTTCAGGATCAGATTTATCAGTTGAGACCCAAGGGACAATATTAGATATCAAATAAACCCATTTCAGAGATTACATTACCATAAAATCAACCAATGTATCAGTATCACTTCCTCCCGTAGAGTGGTATTATGTACCTGTTCACTCAGTCTGCAGTTGCCGTGGAGGCCTCAGCTAGCCATTTTGGCCCACACTCTATCATATTTTTTGGGGCATCCCCTATTTTGATAGGTTTCCTTATAGAGTGGTAGTACTTTATTGACATGTGTTTTCCACAATAATATGGATGGCGGGGCACGTTTTTTCCAGCAGAGAGTGATCATTTTCCTTGCATAAAAGAGCAGGAGCCCTATGAGGGTTCTCTCTGCTATCCTGGGGGCTAATTCTTCCACTAAGCCTAGAAGGCAGATCTGCGGGGTTGGGGCTATATCTGTTCTCACCACTTCTTGTATTACAGATAGTACTTCTGACCAGTAGTTTTTAATTGCTGGACAGGACCAGAAAATGTGTATAAAATCACCTGGATCCCCAGTACATCTCCAACACTCCGAGGACAGGGAGGTTCTTATCTTATGCAATGTATATGGGGTGAGATATGCCCGATGTAGTATTTTGTATTGTATGAGACGGTCTCGAAGTGAGACCAGGATTTTGAAGGGGAATTCCCACATGTCCTCCCAATCCTCAGAGTCCAGTGTTGGGGTATCCTGTGTCCATCGCTGCCGGAGCTTTGACAGATCTGGAGAGGAAACTCTGAGAAGATGTGCATAAAGGACTGAGGTCGGTTTCTTGGTGCATTCATATCTTGTGACCCTCTCCAGATCGGATTGCACTATTTGCCTGTCGTTGGGTATTATTTGGGCTTTAAACGCATGAGACAGTTGCATATAGCGAAATAGATGCGAGGGAGGCACATTGTATTGGGATACCAGGTGATTGAAGGGGTGTATGGCGGTGCCTGTGGTGAGGTCAGATATCAGTTTAATACCGCATTTGGCCCATATTTTAGGGTAATGGGTAGAGATGGGGTAGGGTAGGGTTGTTCCAAAGGGGGGTGTGCGGGGAGACTGCATTTCGTGGGAACTTCTCAAGTTCCAGTCCTGCCCTCCAGGCCCTTAGAGTCGTGTGCATAGAGGTGGTCAAATCACATGGAGCCTTGGGACCTCGAAGGGGTAAATGTGTAAGGGCTTCCACAGAGCGAACCACCGCAGCCTTCAGAACCGCAGCGGGGTTGGACGCATCCGGTACTAGCCACCAAACTGCCGTGACCAGCTGGGCTGCCAGAAAATATTTCTGGCAGTCTGGAAATGCCAGCCCCCCCTGCGACACCGGATGCATTAGTGTGGAGAGTTTAAATCTAGGGGGATTTGGACCCCAGAGGAAGGAGTAGAAAATTTGGTTCAATTTCGTGAAAAATGAGCAAGGTATCCATTGTGGGGAATTACGAAATAGGTATGTAAATTTAGGTATGATTTTCATTTTAATTAAGTTAATGCAGCCTAATAGGGATAGAGGAAGGTTCTCCCAAGCTTTGAGTTTGGCCTTGACTACTTGGACCACCAGGTCTAGGTTAAGGGGGATAAAGCTGGATGCGTCTCTCGAGACGCGTACCCCCAAGTACACCATTTCGTCCACCCATTGCATCTGCAGATCCTGCGGAGCCAGTCTTTTTGCCTCAGTGTCAATAGCCAGCAACTGGGATTTTGTCCAGTTCACCCTTAATCCTGTTACCTTGGAGAATTCAGTCAATACTTGCAGCGCTCCTCTAAGAGAGGAGTCCGCGTCATTTAGAAAGAGCAGGAGGTCGTCCGCATACAGAGCTACCCTCTCCTCCAGCCAGGCTATTTTTAATCCTTTTATATGGGGTTAGACGCGCAGTGCCTCCGCCACCGGTTCCATAGCTATTGCGAATAATGCCGGAGAGAAGGGGCAGCCCTGCCTGGTACCCGTGGACAGCGGGAAGGGGCGAGAAACATTACCTCCCAATCTGATTGCTGCCTTCGGGGATTTGTATAAAGTTTGCAGCCAGGCAATAAAAACCAACGGAAATCCCATCCTCCGCAGAGTTTCCCAGAGAAATGGCCATTCGATTGAATCGAATGCCTTTTCGATATCGAAGGAGGCAACTGTTCTAGTGCCCATATTGTCATGTATGGCATGTAAATTGGTGAATAATCTGCGGAGGTTAATATCCGTTGACCTATGTGCCATGAACCCAGTCTGATCTGTGTCTACAAAAGAGGGCAGAAGTGGGTTGAGTCTAACAGTAATTAGTTTAGATAAGATTTTGAAATCAATGTTAAGAAGTGCAATGGGCCTGTATGAGGCGCACTGTTTGGGATCTTTATTGGGCTTAAGGATTAGAATAATGTGCGCATCTGCCATAGAGGGTGGGAGTGCTCCCTCCTCCAGACATCGGGTATACAGGTCCGCCAACAGGGGGGCCAGTAGATCCGCATGAGACCGATAAAATTCGACGGGTAGACCATCAGGACCCGGTGCCTTCCCAACTCCGCAGTGATAGGCCTAACCAGATGGGACCTCTCCTCATCCGAGAGCCACCCCAGAGCCAGGGGGTCCAGGAGAGGCGCCATCTCGCCAGGGGTCACATCCCGAGGGAGTGTGGTACTGTATAGTGTCTGATAAAAGGACTGAAACTCCTTTAGGATATCTTCTTGGGACGTAATAGATTCACCCGTGGGAGAGATCAGTTCGGGGATCAAAGTTATGGGGGTGTCATGATGGGACATCATTGCCAGTAGTCTGCCATTTCTATCCCCCTGCTCAAAGAATCTTTGTTTGGTGTGGAATAACTCTAAGTGCGTAACCTCAGTGAGATGGAGGTGGAGATCTCTCTTTGTGGACTGCAGCAGTTCAAAATTGGAAACCGAGGGGTCAGACCCGTAGGTGGCTGACGCCGCCTCAATCTCCCCCTCCAACCGCCTTGTGCTGGCTTGTTGATTTACTTTCACCGCCTTAATTGCTGACATATAGTGTCCTCTAGTGAACGCCTTGAAGGCGTCCCAAGCTATGGGTGGAGAGGATGACCCCACGTTATGTTCCCAGAATTTGCGCAATGTTTGTGGAGTCTGCCCTGAAATCTCGTCATGGGAGATCCAGTGGGCCCCAAGGCTCCACATGGAGCCACTGCGTTTGTCTCTGGTCCGCATAGTGATCTTGAGGGGGGAATGATCAGAAAGCCCGCTAGGTAGATATGTTGCCTCCACTATGTCATTTAGCATAAGTTGATTTGCAAACGCATAATCAATTCTAGAGGAGGTTTTATATGAGGTAGAAAAACATAAATAAGCTTTAGTCTGGGGGTGTAACCACCTCCACACCTCAGTAACCCCTGCTGAAAGTGTCCACCCCAGCAGGTCAGCAGTAGAGGACTGCGAAGGCGTGGGCCTATCAAGATCAGGGGAGAGGGTATTATTGAAGTCCCCTAGGATTAACAATTTAGCTGGACAGTACGGGGTAATCCTCTCCAAAATAGTGTATAGCACTTCCGGTTTGAAAGGTGGTGGGATATAAACTCCTACTATGATATACCTTTGTTGCCAGGCCGTCAATACCAAAATTACAAATTTGCCATGGGGGTCTGTATGAACCGCCTCAACATTACACGGGTAGGATTTATTTATCAGTATTGAGACCCCCCTGGCATATGAGGAATACGTGGCATGAAAAGTTTTCTGAACCCAGGGCTTTTTCAAGGCCATAAGTTTGCCACCCGTCAAGTGGGTCTCCTGTACGATCAGTACCTGCGGGTTGTGCGTCTTGACATACTGGAACATCAGTGCCCTTTTAAATTTGGAGTTGAGGCCTCTGACATTCCAGGATATCACCGACATTGTTCCCTGATCACGTGACTCCATGATACCAGGGGAGAATTGCTAACTTCTGGGTGAATGCGTCCCAACTGAAACCCACCTGATGAATGTATTTAGAGCCAGAGCCAACCACACATAACATAGAAAACATAGCAACCAATTTAAAACTTCCCAAGCACCAGGTGCTTATCCTACCATTTCCCATCATCCCCCGAAACAACATGGGGGAGGTCAGGAAGCGGCCTATACCCAAAAAACAAAAAAACAAAACACAATGCCTGTGAACCTGATAGTCAGGTCACAGTGCAGTCTTCATTAGCACTGAGCTGAATTTAAGCTCGACTTTTGAAAAGTAAATGTCTCTTACTGGAGGCTCAAAATTCCTGGGATCACCCCAGCTAATGTTCAACCTCTAACAGTAGGTGAGGGTTAGGGGATATGTATCCTGACACAGCCAGGAGGACCAGGTGATCTGGAGCAGTTGTATAGTTCCACCGGGTAGTGGAGTTCTCCAGATAGGTAGATAAAAACCCGGCCCTCCGCTCTGAGAGATAAGAACAAAACAAACAAAAACCAAAAAAACTGGAGGGGGGGGGGGGGGGGTCACGTGTAAAGGTACACTTGAGGTAACTCCAGTGTTTACAGACAGTTTAGTAGGATAGATCAAAACCAGGATGTGGAAGATCCCTGCATTAGATGACTTAATGAGAACAAACTTTTAACGCAAATTGGTCAGCCAGTCGTCAGCATCCGCTGGGTTGTCAAAGAAGCGGGTCGCTCCATCATGTTGGACTCGTAAGCGGCTTGGGTAGAGCATGCCATATTTAATGTTCTTGTCTCTGAGTCGTCTGCGGACATCATTGAAGGTTTTCCTCTGCAGATCGGCCGAGAAGTCAGGGAAAAAAAGAATAGAGGAGTTGCCATGTTTGAGTGTGGGGTGTTTGCGGGCTTCCGAGAGAATCCTGTCCCTGTCCCGATAGTTAAGGAAGCGGACCAAAAAAGGCCTGGGAGGACTTCCTGGGATGACACGGCCCGTGGGCACCCGGTGGGCCCTTTCAACAACGTATGTAGGTGGAACGTCCGTGAAGCCCAATAGGTTTTTAAAGAACTCCTCTGCGAATACCGCAGGGTGGTCCCCTTCTTCTCCCTCAGGCAGACCCAGGACTCTAACATTATTGTGCCTCAGCCTGTTTTCGGCGTCGTCCGATTTTGCGACAAGGGACTGTACTGTGCGCTGCAATTCGGCAATAGAGGTGGCATGGGTGGCCGTAAGATCTTCGGTGGCTGATACTCTGGACTCGGTTTCGGTCATTCTCCCCCTTATTTTGTCGAGGTCGTTCCGTATAAGATTACACTCCTCGGCGAGGTGGTCAATGCGTTCCAGCAGCGAGGTCCTACTTCGCTCGATCGCAGCAAGGATCGTGGCCGTACCGTCTTCAGGCAGTGGGGCTGATCCCTCTGCCATTGAAGCCGGGCCAGGGTCCATTTCCAGGTCGGCCAGCAAGGCCCAAAGCCGCCCCACTAGTATTGGGTCGGTCTGTGGGGAAGATGGCAGCGGTAGCCTGAGCAGTGCATCGGTCTTTGTGGTTTTGGATGACCCCCTCCCTTTTTTGGAGGAGGAGGACATCGGATAGTTCACCCCTAGAGCCCTCTATATGGGATATTTATCCGTGCCCAGGTGAGCGTGCAGGAGGCAATTAGAGGGCGATCAAGCTGGCAGCAGGCGCTGAGCCCCAGGAGAGAACACGCTGGGCCGGTCGTCAGTGTTCACCAGCAGCTCCCAACTTCACCACAGACACAGAGGCAGAGACCAGGTGGTGAGGATGTGATGCTGGGGGCACCAGGGTGGAGAGGGTACAGGGCAGTGAGAGAGGCAGAAGGGTGGCAGATGACAAACACTAGGCCCCAGGAGTTTTCAGCCAGCTCAGGTAAGCAGTCTCTGCTGGGCAGCACACCAGGCCTTGGCAGGGGGGTGGGTGGATGGCAGGAGTGTGGATGGATGGCAGGGCAGGAGGAGACAGATGATCCACGCACCTGAGTTCGGGCAGGCCGGCCACGGCGCCCCCCCAGCGGGATAGCGGCTCAGGAAACACCGGTGCTTTACAGGCTGTACTAGGCTGCACTAGGCCGTGGCCGCCACGGACGTCCCCAGCAGCCAAACGGGCCTCCGGACTGCACTAGGCAGGTGGATGGGCAGGCAGATGTGGATGGATGGATCCCCGGCGGAATAGCGGCTCAGGAAACACGGTGCTTTACAGGCTGTACTAGGCCGCGCTAGGCCGCGGCCGCCACGGACGTCCCCAGCAGCCAAACAGGCCTCCGGACCGCACTAGGCAGGTGGATGGGCAGGCAGATGTGGATGGATGGATGGAGGACGGTCCCTTACCTCCAGTCCGGCCGGGATCAGATCTCCTCAGAGTGGCACAGGCCTGCAAGATGGCGGCTGCTGCAGGTGCCTGGAATCTATGGTGTATAGAGGGCCCCGGGGGGGGAGATACTCCGCAATTTTGACCCAGGACAAGGCAGGGGACACAGAGGAACGGGCTGGCAGGGTGTCAGCCTGATTTGACAAGGCAGATGCACGGATGGCGAAGGATTCAGATCAGGATGCCCGGAGCTCCCCAGATACATGTCCTCCTGTGCTCACATCAGGTCACGCCCCCCCTCTTGTTGCATTCTTTATAAAGTCTGAATGCTGAGGATGATCCCTCAACCTTGTATTTTTTGAAGGCCTTCTCCTTTGCTTTTATTTGCATTTTTACATTGGAGTTAAGCCATCCAGGACTTTTGTTCGCCCTTTTAAATTTATTACCCAATGGGATACATTGGCTAATGCCCTTATTTAATATGCTCTTAAAGCAAACCCATCTCTCCTCCGTATTCTTTGTTCCTAATATTTTATCCCAATTTATGCCTTTTAGCAAGGTTTGTAGTTTAGGGAAGTTGGCTCTTTTGAAATTCAGTGTCTTTGTATTCCCTTTATGTTTCCTATATATGCTCTTAAAGCAAACCCATCTCTCCTCCGTATTCTTTGTTCCTAATATTTTATCCCAATTTATGCCTTTTAGCAAGGTTTGTAGTTTAGGGAAGTTGGCTCTTTTGAAATTCAGTGTCTTTGTATTCCCTTTATGTTTCCTATTTGTGTGATTTATACTGAAACTAATTGACCTGTGATCGCTGTTACCTAAATTGCCCCGTATTTCCACATCCGTGATCAGGTCTGTATTGTTGGTAATCAGTAGATCCAGTAATGTTTTATTTGTCCTGCAAGACATTAAGGAACTGGTGAGCCTTAAATGAATGCGCGGTTCCCTCCGCCCAGTCTATGTCTGGATAATTAAAATCCCCCATTATGATAACACTTCCCATCCTTGCTGCTAATCCAAATTGTTATAGGAGATCTGTCTCCACTTCCTCCCTCAGGTTAGGGGGCCTATAGCATACTCCCAGTATTATTTTCCCCTTAGCTTCATCCCTTTGGAGCTCTACCCATAAGGTTTCCACCTCCTCTCTAGCTCCCTCAGTGATGTCATCTCTCACATTCACTTGTACATTATTCTTGATATATAGGCATACCCCTCCCCCTTTTTTACCCTCTCTATCCTTGCGGTATAGGGTATACCCTTGAATGTTTGCCAGACAATCATGAGAGCTGTTGAACCAGGTCTCTGAAGTTCCCACAAAATCCAAATCCTCCTTGTACAACAGTATCTCTAGTTCACCCATCTTGTCTGCCATGCTCCTGGCATTGGTGAACATGCCACATAGTTTAGACCGGTCGCATATTGTCCTCGTATTGGGTGTTTCGAGATTGCAACTAGGACTTGCTACTATACTCACCTTGTGTTTTTGTGCTTTGGTTAACCTACCACTAATGCCCCCAATACTACCCTCTGGAATATCTTCCGCGCTGGCTATCTCTGCCTCTGGACCCCCCCCCCCCCCCATCGCCTAGTTTAAAAACCCCTCTAACTTTTTGGCCATCTTCATTCCAAGCAGATCTGCACCCTCCTCATTTAGGTGCAGTCTGTCCCTTCTATAGTACCGGTTCTCGACTGAGAAGTCGGCCCAGTCCTCCAGGAACCCAAACCCCTCCTTACTACACCAGCTCTTCAGCCACTTGTTTACTTCCCTAATCTCCCTCTGCCTTTCTGGTGTGGCTCGATGTACCTGTAGTATTCCTGAGAATACTACCTTGGAGGTCCTTTTCCTCAATTTAGCTCCTAAGTCCCTAAAATCGTTCTTTAGGACACTCCATCTGCCTCTGACTTTGTCATTGGTGCCAACGTGCACCATGACAGCCGGGTCTTCCCCAGCCCCTCCCAGTAATCTGTCCACAAGATCCGTGATGTGCCGAACCCAAGCGCCCGGTAGACAACATACTGTTTGGCACTTCAGGTCTTGGTTACAGATTGCCCTCTCTGTCCTTCTAAGAATTGAGTCCCCTACCACCAGAATCTGTCTTTCCTTTCCCTTTGCTGCCCCCCCACTCTCACTGGAGGAGTTCTTCTCCTGGCAGCTAAGAGAGTCCCTCAGCTCCAGCAGTGCTGGTCCCTGACTGGTTTCACCAATGTCACTCAATGGAGCGTACTTATTGGGATGCTCCAGTCCTGGATCGGCCTCCCTGGCACTTCCCCCTCTACCCTTCCTGACTGTCACCCATCTACTCTTTGCTAGTGCCTGCACCTCTTTGTCTCCACCCGCCTCTGTGCTGGCCCCTGCCGGCACCTGCCATGTACATTCCTGGCTCTCCTTTAGTATGGAGGGACTTCTCAGTGCTGACAGTTGCTTCCGCAGATTCAGAACCTGGGCTTCCAGGGAAACAATGTGCTTACATTTTGCACAGCAGTATTCGCCCTCGATTGGATGATCAAGGAACGCATACATGCAGCAAGATGTACAAAGAGTCGCCTCTCCACACCCGCCTGGCATCGTACCTATTAATAAATGATGTAAATGCTGTGCTACTCTCAAAAAATAAATGAAGAATAAAAAGATCAAATTAACAGTAAAAAGATCAAAAGCTATACTATTTTAAATCATGTAAAAGTCTGTGACTGTCCAGTGCAATATGTGCTCTTTACACATCATAAAAATTCATAATAATCATCAATTCACATAACCAAGTGATGTAGCATGATTCCATAAACTCTTCACACGTGTAACACACCGCGTCCTTCACCATGTCACACAGACATGAGAAGTCAGACAGCGCTTGGTTAATGCAACCTTTAACCACTTCAGCCCCAGAAGAACTTACCCCCTTCCTGACCAGAGCACTTTTTGCAATTCGGCACTGTGTCGCTTTAACTGACAATTGCGCGGTTGTGCGACGTTGCACCTAAACAAAATTGACGTCCTTTTTTTCCCGCAAATAGAGCTTTCTTTTGTTGGTATCTGATCGCCTCTGCGGTTTTTATTTTTTGCGCTATAAACAAGAAAAGAGCGACAATTTTGAAAAAAACGCATTATTTTGTACTTTTTGCTATAATAAATATCCCCATTTTTTTTTTTAAAAAAAGCAAATTTTTTCTCAGTTTAGGCCGATATGCATTCTTCTACATATTTTTGGTAAAAAAAAATCGCAATAAGCGTATATTGATTGGTTTGCGCAAAAGTTATAGCGTCTACAAAATAGGGTATAGATTTATAGCATTTTTATTATTTTTTTTTTTACTAGTAATGGCGGCGATCTGCGATTTTCATCATGACTGCGACATTATGGCGGACACATCTGACAATTTTGAAACATTTTTGGGACCATTGGCATTAATACAGCGATCAATGCTATAAAAATGCATTGATTACTGTAAAAATGTCACTGGCAGTGAAGGGCTAAACACTAGGGGGCGACCTAGGGGATAACTGTGTTCCCTGGGAGGTAATTCTAACTGAAGGGGGAGGGGATTGACTAGAGGAAGTGACGGATCGTGGTTCCTAGCTAAAAGGAACACACGATCTGTCACTCCTGTCAGAACAGAATAGAAAAGTGTGTGTTTACACACACTCATCCCTGTTCTGTGTCTCACGGTCACAATCGCAGCGGGCGCGTGCCGCCTGCTATCCCACCCCCGCGAGCCGACGTATAGCTACGACGGCTCATGCAAGGGAGCCAACCTGCCGCAGTATAACTGTGGCGGTTGGTCAGTTAGCAGTTAAGGTAATGGCAAAAATCCAGGTCCGCAGATCACATCTCAAATTTTCCTCCAAAGACCACAAAATGTAAAAGTAAGCATAAAAAGAAGAGCGACACTCCCAATAATGTGAAATTCAGTTAAAAGGTTTATTATTACATTTAAAAAAACACTTACATGAATGAGCTGTATAGAGCATCCTAGTAAAAACCACAACTCCCAGAATTCCAACTCCAGGTATGCGCATGCACCGCATAATAGCACATTATGACAGACTTACTTGCGAAACGGACAGCCCCCCCTAATAGTGCCCTGTCACTGCTGACAGGGAATCCATCTTCACCAGGTCTTCCTTCTGGGTTTGTGGGCTCTGGCTGTTTGAATAGCCGAGCTGTGATGATGTCACTCCTGTGCATGCCTACAGCCCCAACACAGCTCTCTCAATGGATGGCATGGCCTTCATTGAGAGCGCATTGCGCCGGAGATGTCACCAACTGCTTCACATGTAAATATATCTTAAACGGTGCCTGTTTGGGAGATATTTACTGTATTTATAGGTAAGCCTTATTATAGGCTTACCTGAAGGTACAAAGCAACATAGGGAGTTTACTCTCACTTTAATAAAAGCATTCACATCCCACTCCACATTTAATCCAGGGAAAAAGAGTTCATATATCCACTTTGTCCCCATTTTAGATAATTGTTACCTAATTAAAGCACCTCACCATTGTGGGATTTACTTGTCAATCCCTAAAAATAGAGTCCGGGTGGGATCCTTTTTGTGGGCCAATGCATATTACGTAAACTTACTATGTTCATGAAAACTTTGTTAGATGTTAGCCAGATTTTTATTTAGAAAGACATGAAAGGTCCGAGTGGTCCTGCGCATATATTGCAGGCCACAAGGGCACTGCAATAGATATACAACACTATGCATAGCAAAAGTGATAAATGACTTACGGTGGAACTTTAATCAGAGGATTAAGTCTTGCTAGATCACTTCAGGCTGGCCCCTTTTGCAGGTATAGCTTTGTAAAACAATAAAGACAAGTGCCTACACGTCCATGGATGTCCTCGGGTTGAAGTAGTTAAAGTGCACCAGTTAAAGCGGTTGTATACCCGCACAGAAATTTAAAATTTTCTTTTAACTGCTTGCTGACCGCTGGCTGTCAATTGAAGGCCAGGCGGCGCAGCTCCCGTTGCGGGCAGGCGTCATATGACGGTCGCGCGTTCCCGGACCACCAGGGGGCACGTGCGCCCGCCGTGTCACTGGGCACCCGATGCGTGTGCCCGGCGGCCGCGATGTCCACCGGGCACCCGCGATTGCCCGGTAACATAGCAGGACTGTGGATCTGTGTGTGTAAACACACAGATCCACGTCCTGTCAGGTGAGAGGAGACCGATGTGTGTTCCCAGCACAGAGGAACACCGATCGGTCTCCTCCCCTTGTGAGTCCCCGCCCCCTACAGTTAGAAACAGTCCCTAGAAACATAATTAACCCCTTCCCTGCCCCCTAGTGTTAACCCCTTCCCTGCCAGTCGCATTTATACAGTAATCATTTTTATAGCACTGATCGCTGTATAAATGTGAATGGTCCCAAAAATGTGTCAAAAGCGTCCGATATGTCCGCCGCAATATAGCAGTCACAATAAAAATCGCAGATCGCCGCCATTACTTGGATCCCTGACTTCTGGCCTGGCTGATTACCCAATCTGGTTACTGAACTCTGGCTTGGCTGATTACCCGATCTGGTTACTGAACTCTGGCTTGGCTGACTACCTGATCCGGTTACTGGACTCGGGCTATCCTTTGACTACACTTACTCTATTTACCTTTTTATTTTTATTAATAAACAAGTGTGATTTTACTGTACTTCTGTCTCGGTCTGGTTCATGGTTTCTGACAGGTTTTAAACCATTGGGTATATTGAAAACATTGTACTATCGATTTTCGGGTATCTGTAGGCAAGGTTTGAATGAAAGATTCCCAGATATCAAAGAATTTTTGGACCCGTCACTCCTTATGTAGGGAGGCTTCCACCCATTCCACACGGAAAACATAAATGAGTTTGTCTATGAACAAATAGATGGTGAGGGGTTCTGGGTAGATCTACTTATGTAAAAAATTGTGGTACAAGGGATATGACAAGTAGAAGTTGTTTACATCCTCTTGAGATTTTATCACCTGGGATGTTAATTAGGCCAAAGAGTGCCCATTCAGGGGTTAGAGGTAAACAGTTTACTAAGGCTGGCCATACACAGTTCAAATCCCAGCCGGTTCAGCAGGAACCGGCCTAGATACAAACTGATAATAGGCAGGCTGACTGTACCAAGTTTATCGATTGATCAACTTGGGTACAATCAGGCTGCTGGATTCTCTTCCTAGTGTTCGCTAGCTGCTGCTATAGCTGCTAGCAATACTGTCTTCTCCCGGTCGTTTAATCTTGGGACATGCCCAGGAGGCATGAAACACATCTCCATCTAATTGTCCACATTTCAGGCAGCAATAAGAGAAGTGTTTAGGCCCATAAGGTATGAGCGATCTTGTGGTACATTGTAGCTTTGACTGTTCCCCAAGATAAACAGAATGATTTTAAAAGTGTGTCAACTTAAAGTTGGGGCAAATTCTTGGTCCATTTGGTAAGACAAGCTGTAATGGAGGTATAGTCCAACGGCTGATGAAGAAAATTGTATAAGGTGGAGATAGCTTTTTTACTTGGGTTTAAAAAGTCTAAAAGTGTGTCCAATGAATTTGTCCTGTCCTTTCAACAGAATTTCTTAATCATAGAGACAATGTATGATTTCACTTTTAGGAATAAGGAACAGTTTATTGAATAAGTGTGGACATTTCTCTAGGGCTATATTTGAGGGGAGGAAAGGTATGCATGGCTATTGAGCATGTAACGTGTGCATATTTTATGCCATGCTAACCACGTGCAGTGTAAGTTGAGTCACTGACTTAAACAAGTATACAGATCATTGGTTCTGACTTCATTTACTACTTTCTTATTCCAGGTTAGTGACTCTGAATGTTTTTAAATTCTAGTCACCTAGCGTAGAAGGTGAGCAGAAACATACTGTATTTATCTCAGTACATGTTTACTTTTTAAAGTTTGCTTTTCTGACATACGCTTTACTACCCTAAAAATGTAATATCAATAATCCTAAAGACAGACTCCGATTTGTATTATAATCTCTAATCTGTAATTAAAATGGGAATGCTGTGCAGAACCTGTTGTGAGAATAAAGAAAAGTTATATACAATGTAATATATTGTTTGCTTGTTGAATAAATTGCATTTTCAAGTTAAAATGTTTATTTTAAATGTGTTAAACTATGCATAGTCTACATTAACTCATACATATTTTCAAAAATTGAATGGTCCATGCAAAGGTATGTTACAAGCAATTATAACACATAAAAAGTACAGGTAATTGCACATTAGAAGGCATCTATGAAGAGACAATCAATGGAATGGTAAAAGTAAAAAGTGTCATTCATGAAATGTGAATGTAACAGCAGAAACGTTAGCCCTATTATATGGACTTTTTAAATTGGCATAAAAGACATCAAATAAAGCTGAAGTTTAACCAAAAAAACATGTTTTCTTTACAGTTTTAGTTACATTATTTACCTGTAATGAAGTATGTTCCACAATGTGCAGGGCTGCAGGATTCTGTTAAAAGCTTCACTGCAGGGATGCACTGTCCTCTTCCTGCTGCTGAACTTCTGGAGCTGTAGGGGTTAACAGCTTCGGATCTCCAGGCTCATCTGCACTAAAGATTATTCTTATGGGAACACACCCCCTCCTGCCCTCCCCTCCATTGGAAAAAGTTCTTCCACTGATTATACTGCCTTTAACACACTCTTTGGAATTTCAAACAGTCAAGGGATTTTCTACCACATTCACTGATAGTGTTACAGGCAGTGTATTCTGTGAAAGAACTTTCCCCAATGAATGAAAAGCAGTAAGGGGCATGTCCCTGTCAGATCTTTAGTGCATCTTTGCAGACCCAAAGCTGCTAACCTCATAGTGCACAATGTTCAGGAGCAGGAAGAGAACAGGGCAACCCTGTGGTGAAGATTTCTACAGAATCCAGCAGCCTACTCATCGTGGGGCATACTTCATTATAGCTAAAAAATGTAACTAAAGCTTTTTTAACCAAAAATTTTAAGATGGTGCTGATTATCATCAAGGGTTGCTGAATATGGGATTAAGTTGTTGGGTCACTCTAATAAAGGTTGTTCTGCGGCTTAGCTCCTTCAGCTTGCCTGCCCCTACGTATGTGCAGGTAGAACGAATTCCTCCAAGTATATCTTTAATTGTTTCTTCTACATCACCCCGATAAGGAACTTCAACAGTTTTCCCCTCAGAAGCTCTGAATGATAAAAAAAGTAACAACTTAGGTTCATAATGTTTTGTTCATCAGCTTTAAAGTGACTGTCGCCAAACATTTTCTTGGAAAAAGCACCCTGCTAACACAGAACATTAAAGTGTATCCAGACCCAAGAAAAATGTATTATGTTGCAGCTTAACCAGTCCTTAGATGTGGTGGCTGCATAAGGTTTCTCCCACGGTAATTGTGCAAAAAATACAATTCCTGTTCTAGGGTGACAGGTGCACACCTATGAAACTGTATATTATGAAAGAACAATGTTGTCACCATAAGATAGGAAGTGTGTTAGGACTACAGAACCCCCCTCCCCTTCTTCTTCATAATAAAAGGAGAGAGGTGTAATCCACAGAGCAAACTGGAAATAATACTAACTGATAATAGTCAGAATAGGCAGAGAGAACAGGAAGTTGCTCTCTGGATTTCTGGCAGGATCAACATGTATTTCCTTGAAGTTATTGAACAGATAGAACACAACACTTTCAATGCTACAGTATCTCACAAAGGTGAGTACACCCCTTGCATTTTTGTAAATATATTATTATTTCTTTTAATGTGACAACACCTGAAGAAATGTCACTTTGCTACAATGTAAAGTAGTGAGTGTACAGCTTGTATAACAGTGTAAATTTGCTGTCCCCTCAAAATAACTCAACACACAGCCATTAATGTCTAAACTGCTGGCAACAAAAGTAAGTACACCCCTCAGTGAAAATGTCACAGTACATGTTGGCATGCATGGTTCCCTCAATGAACTGTAGCTCCCCAGTGCTGGCAGCACTCATACAGCCCCAGACCATGACACTCCCACCACCATGCTTGACTGTAGCCAAGACACACTTGTCTTTGTACTCCTCACCTGGTTGCCACCACACACGCTTGACACCATCTGAACCGAATAAGTTTATCTTGGTCTCATCAGACCACAGGACATGGTTCCAGTAATCCATGACCTTAGTCTGCTTGTCTTCAGCAAACTGTTTGCAGGCTTTCTTGTGCATCATCTTTAGAAGAGGCTTCCTTCTGGGACGACAGCCATGCAGATCAATTTGATGCAGTGTGTGGCGTATGGTCTCAGCACTGACAGGCTGACCCCCCCCCCCCACCCCACCCCTTCAACCTCTGCAGCAATGCTGGCAGCAATCATACATCTATTTCCCAAAGACAACCTCTGGATATGACGCTGAGCATGTGCACTCAACTTCTTTGGTCGACCATGGCGAGGCCTGTTCTGAGTGGAACCTGTCCTGTAAAGCCGCTGTATGGTCTTGGCCACCGTGCTGCAGCTCAGTTTCAGGGTCTTGGCAATCTTCTTATAGCCTAGGCCATCTTTATGCAGAGCAACAATTCTTTTTTTCAGATCTTTAGAGAGTTCTTTGCCTTAAGGTGCCATGTTGAACTTCCAGTGACCAGTATGAGAGAGTGAGAGCGATAACAGCAAATTTAACACATCTGCTCCCCATTCACACCGGAGACCTTGTAACACTAACGAGTCACATGACACCGGGGAGGGAAAATGGCTAATTGGGCCCAATTTGGACAAAAGGGAGCAAATAAGATAAGTTAATTGTTAGGGTTTACATGCACTTTAACATTTACCTCTTCAGCTGGCAGTGAAACCTATCTTTGGTCTGATGAAGAGTTACTGTGCTCAGCATCTTACACAGTACCAGTCCCTCGCAGCACGCTGTGGTTCCATCCATTGGCCCTTTGTCACTACTGTGTCCTAGTGATGTAGGGAGCAGTGAATGGAACCATGGAGTGCAGTGGAAGACCAGGCATCTGGCACTCCTTGACCTTTTAGATGCTGAAGATTCTCTGGTGGCAGTAGTTCTTTAACAGATTGCATATCAGACAGATACATTTTAATGATCTTTTTCACAGGGTGCTTTTTTCTTCATGAATCCTTTTGGTGACAGAGTCGCTTTAATCAAAGGCTTTATTAATCATGAGCTAACAGAAAAGAAGTTGATAGTCACCTGTACTCTGCCACTCCACCTGCATGTCTCTTCATTGCAGTTTCTGAGCTCATGCCATAGAAAAGCTTATATTTCTTTCCATCTTTCTCAATGATTTCTCCTCCAGACTCTGTATGTCCAGACAGCATGCCCCCTAACATGACAAAATCAGCCCCCGCTCCTGGAAGAAAAAACACAATAAAACAACACATTCATTTCACCAGCTATAGTAAATTATGTTCATTTTCAAAGGATATCCAAATATCTTTTATCTAATGTGAAAGTAAAGTGTAACTGTTCTGTACCTTTTAAAGCATCACTTTTTGCCTTTTTGTAGATTTGAAAACATTGCCAAACGTTTGGTACAGATTTCAATTATCAGATAATCTAAGGCACAACAGCATTTTACTGAAACAAAAATCATGGACAGGCAATACATTCTTTTAGATTGTAAGTTCTAACAAGCAGGGCCCTCTGATTCCACTTGTATTGAATTGTATTTTAACTGTATTGTCTCCCTCCATTTTGTAAAGCGCTGCATGAACTGCTGTCGCTATATAGTTACATAGTTGGTAAGGTTGAATCAAGACAGCAGTTTAACCTGTGTGGTTGTGTGCATGTGTTTATGTCAATAATAATTCCTATATCCCTGTATTGTGTTCGCTAAGATACCCTGCTCTGAATAATAATACCCATACTGAATCCCAAATCCCCCACTTTCATACCAGAGCATGTTCTATCATCATTTTTCCTTCCTGTAAAAACTCTTTCCTCCTGTAGCAAGAAGCTGCTTTTATTACGCTCTGTGACATCATTACCAGGCTTGTGAAATTCTTGCAGGGGCAGCTGCTTAGAGCTCAGTTCATATTGACATAGACAAGTCTCTAATCTCCTAAAAGCCCTATCTATACACAGAGTAGGTGGAAAGTAGTGATTCATCGAAATTACGGCCGCCTAAAATTATTGTCCGATAATAGGGTTTTCAGCGTTGTGCTGAAAGCAAAAAAGGTGCCGATAATGGCTGCCATGATTTTACCATGATTTTGCCATGCTTATGGTGTGTTTTTCATAGGTCATGTGACTCAAGAAATGCATCAAAAACAAAACATGGATGCATTTTTGATGGATTCTTGCTGCATTTTGATGCATTTCAATAGGGAGGTGCTGACCAAATATGAACCAAAAATGCAGCAAGCAGGATTTTCAACACTGCTTCAAAAGGTGCCGATATTGGCCGACAATAAATTTATATTCATTTAAATTCATGATATTAATAAAAAAATAAAAAAATTGAATATAATACAATTATTTATAAATATATATATATATTATATATATTTTAAAAAACTGTGTTTCAGTTTCCGCCAAGTGCATCCTGAATTTTTGGTTTCGGTACCGGGATTTTCGGTGTTGGTGCACCAGTAGTGAAAAGGCTCTTGGGAGTCCCAGCAGCAGCATGGGAAGGAGTATTAGCGGGAAACATACCAACTTGCTACTCAGCATACAGAGGCAAGCACTCTGCCTGTCTCTGTATACCAACTAAAGCTGGCTATAAATGGCTGTTTTTTTTTTTGTTTTTTTTTAGGCAGTAGGAGGGAAAAAAAACAGATTCCTCCATTCGCACAAATGAGGTGGATGGAGGAATCCCCCTTGCCAGGACATTGCATTCTAACAGTGGCACCCACTGCTGTCAGAATACATAGATCAGCGACTGCAGCCCCTGATCATGAAAAGTTTTACAACTTATTGGTTTGACAGCAGTTAATCAAGCGGTCAAATTCTTGAAATTTGATCTGTCCCTACAATACCAGCCAAATTGTGATCTGTCTATGGACAGCTTAGCTTTAGAGCTTGTCCTAAGCCGACCACAGACAGTTTGAAAATCGGCCAGTTCAGCAGGAACCGGATGAATTTCAATCCATCTATGGGCAGGCTGGTTTTACTGAAGTCAAGCTATTGATCGACCAGCCTGTTGGGTTTCTGTCATTTTATTTTGACGGTAGGAAAAACTCCCACTGTCCCGACATGTACAATAGGGTAGTGGGAGGTATTCCCCCATCAATAGTGAATGTGTTCATGGGGAAATCAAGTGATTTTATGTCGTTCAATCCATGGTTGAAGGAAAGAAAATTGCTTAATCTATGGACAGCCTTAATTACCTCCAGTTTTGTTATCTATGAAATTAAGGAATTTATTTGTGACGTTGGTGCTACTTTGTAAAGCTAAGATGCAGGAGCAGATGAAGAGTCCCAGAAATGTCCCAGCAATTTCAAGCAACAGCCTGATGGAACTAGGGCGCGGAGAGGAATATACAGTAGGTACATATTTAGTTCTTGGCTTCTGCTCCTGGAATCCAACTTTCTAGATGTCTTCTAACGCTTTTGCCTCATCTCACCCTGCAATCTAAACTATCAATTACACTTTTCATAATATACCACTACCAGCATTTATTACTCTTTGTTTTCTTGGTGTCCTCCTAAAAGTGTTTCCCCAAGAATATTTTAATGTTATAAGCATGGTAGTTTTTGCATATTAACATGGTTTCATTTTTCTAACCAAAGTTATCTTTTTTCCTATAGCTTATCTAGTAGGACCCAGCTGCCTCCCTACTTCAGAGACACTATCTGTCTGCACAATCAGCATAAACTGTTACTGTCTTTGAAGCGGATGTTCTCAATAAAAAAAACAGCTTTATCTGTGACATATTTTCCAACAGTAGTTTTTGCCATGCATGGTTTCCTTACTTAGAACAGTAAAGTCGGGCAAGGGGACCTTGTGCTTTGAAAAAGATTTGTTATCTTTTGTTATTTGATCCACAAAACCATGACCCATATTTTGAAGTATCCCTTATTTTGCTGTGAATAAGATTAAGGAGTTTCTGAATACATTTCATATAAAATACACAAACCTATCATATACAGTTGCAATAAAAAGAATGTGAACCCTTTTGGAATTATATGGATTTCTGCACAAACTGGTCATAAAATGAGATCTGATCTTCATCTAAGTCACAACAATAGACAATCACAGTCTGCTTAAACTAATAACACACAAAGAATTAAATGTCACCATGTTTTTATTGAACACACCATGTAAACATTCACAGTGCAGGTGGAAAAAGTATGTGAACCCTTTGATTTAATAACTGGTTGAACCTCCTTTAGGAGCAATATCTTCAACCAAACGTTTCCTGTAGTTGCAGATCAGACGTGCACAACGGTCGGGAGTAATTCTTGACCATTCCTCTTTACAGAGGAATGGACAGATGGCCTTAAGTTCTTCTGCAAAATGTCTTGATAAACTTGGGAATTCATTTTTTCTTCGATGATAGCAATCTGTCCAGGCCTTGACACAGCAAAGCAGCCCCAAACCATGATGCCCCCACCACCATACTTCACAGTTGGGATGAGGTTTTGATGTTGGTGTGCTGTGCCTCTTTTTCTCCACACATAGTGTTGTGTGTTTCTTCCAAACAACTCAAATTTGGTTTCATCTGTCCACAGAATATTTTGCCAGTACTGCTGTGGAACATCCAGGTGCTCTTGTGCAAACTGTAAATGTGCAGCAATGTTTTTTTTGGACAGCAGTGGCTTCCTCTGTGGTATCGTCCCATGAAATCCATTCTTGTTTAGTGTTTTACGCATAGTAGATTCGCTAACAGGGATGTTAGCATATGCCAGAGACTTTTGTAAGTCTTTAGCTGACACTCTAGGATTCTTCTTCACCTCATTGAGCAGTCTGCGCTGTGCTCTTGCAGTCATCTTTACAGGATGCCCACTTCTAGGGAGAGTAGCAGCAGTGCTGAACTTTCTCCATTTATAGACAATTTGTCTTACTGTGGACTGATGAACAGCAAGGCTTTTGGAGATACTTTTATAACCCTTCCCAGCTTTATGCAAGTCTACAATTCTTAATCGTAGGTCTTCTGAGAGCTCTTTTGTGGGAGGCATCATTGACATCAGGCAATGCTTTTTGTGAAAAGCAAACCAAGAACTAGTGTGTGTTTTTTATAGGGCAGGGCAGCTGTAACCAACACCTCCAATCTCATCTCATTGATTGGACTCCAGTTGGCTGACACCTCACTCCAATGAGCTCATTAGTCTAAGGGTTCACATACTTTTTCCACCTGCACTGTGAATGTTTACATGGTGTGTTCAATAAAAACATGGTAACATTTAATTCTTTGTGTGTTATTAGTTTAAGCAGACTGTGATTGTCTATTGTTGTGACTTAGATGATCAGATCACATTTTATGACCAATTTGTGCAGAAATCCATATCATTCCAAAAGGGATCACATACTTTTTTTTCAACTGTATAAGGTTTTCTTAAATTTATCCAAAACATAGCTTAAATTTGTCATCAAGTCTTAGAAACAAGCAGCTCTCAAGCTTCCCACTGGAACAGAAATTCAGATCTAGTGGCGGGATGTTAGAGGGAACTGTTTAGGAGCTGGATGAGTGCATGTTGCCCCTCTTCTCATACTCCTGATGCATTGACTGTTGCCACCAAGGATATGGTATCCCTTCTAATTTACCTTAAAGTGGTTCTAAAGGCAGAAGGTTTTTTTACCTAATGCATTCTATGCATTAAGTTAAAAAACCTTCTGGGTGCAGCTCCACCCCCAAGCCCCCCTTATACTTACCTTATCGAGCAATGTGCATTAGAGCAGTGGTCTCTCTTCTCATTGGCTCACACAGCAGCGGAAGCCATTGGCTCCTGGTGTTGTCAATCGCAGCCAGTGGACCAATGAGGAGAGATTGCGGGTGGGGCCAAGCTGCGCTCTGTGTGTGAATGTCCATTCACAGGACCGAGGCTCAGGAGTGAGCCTGCTCGAGTGCTCCCATAGCAAGAGGCTTGCTAGTGGGGGCCATTGCCGGGACAATACCCCCCTCCCCTCACAAATTCCCCTTCCTTCAAAAATCTTCCCCTGCAAACACAAATGGCCCCCCAAACATCCCTACTAGCACAAATCCCCCTCCCATAAAAATCTATAATAAGGCTTACTGGTAGGTACTGGAAATATCTCCTAAACCTGCACGATTTAGGAGATATTTACCATATACGCTTGCGCCGTCATTGACGCATGAGCACTGAAGAAAGGGCACGATCATGCCGTTTTCTAAAGGGTCCGCGACGCTACGTGACTCTGGCCAGTCACAGAGCCGAAGTCCACGGCCCCGGAATGAAGAGGGGTGAAGATGGATGCGGCCACCAGCGGGGACATTCTGGGCTTCGTTTGCAGGTAAGTGCAACATAATGGGCTAGTATGTGATGCATACTAGCCCATTATGCTTTTGCTTTGCAGGGGGAAAAAGAGGAAGTAAAACCTATCAGCTTCCTGAAACTCACTTGAGCAACCTGTGTGCTGCTAAATCTTTCAAAATATAATGTGTATGTTCTACTTTCATTTTGCGGTGTGTCACGGGTGGATTCAGCCTTCAGTCTTGAATTTAGTTGAAAAAAAGCATATTCCAGCAAAATGTCACACCTCCATCACACACATTGGTCTTTCCCCAAGAGATCCCACTTCTAGCACACACATATCGAACTTTACTTCCACCTGAGATCCCACCTTCCACACACAGATCATTCATAGTTCAGTAGGCATATGGAATGCAGTCCCCACAATCCACCACACAAATTGCATTTTGAACAGTGTCCAACACACACACTGGTCTTTTCCCTGATTTCCAGTTTACACACGGCACGAAGTATCCACAGTCCACCACACAAATTGCATATGGAACAGTTTCCACCAAACGATAAGAAATAAGAAATGATTAGCATGTATTCCTATATTATTGAGAATCCTCTGCTATGGTTTGCACCAGTTCAGCAGGGTGTCTTTTGCTCCTGTTCAGCCAACTTCAGTATAACCTGTTGGACTATAGTTTGTCCCAAGATGTACTCCATAGAAGCCATTTTATTCAAGCATTGCATTGATAATGTCCAACAAGCCTGAAACAGTTGTGAGCAGATTGGAATCTGTGCTATAAATGTGCACAGCAAGATGCACAGTTGGCTAAACCAGCATAAAGAAATGATTTGCATGATTTTCCCTGATATCCCAAAATGAGAATAAATGTCAATATTTTTGGGATTGTGATGGAATAAGAAATGCATATACCTTCTGTACTAAGAATGCTTTTTTGTGCTTTGCACTAGTTAAGCAGAGTCTTTTTTTTTTTTAGGTATATTTTGGTCCACCTTGCCATAACCCTTTGGGTTATACTTTTTAGCCAAGCCCTACTCCATAGAACCCATTGATTCCATGCATTGCACTGATGATGGCCAACAGACATGAAACAGCCAATCTGTAAACCAGCAGCTCTCGGTGTATTGTCAGGCAAATAGACATAATCCTCTTATTTTTAGCATTTATGATAGAATGAGACTGTTAAAGACATGTACAAGACATTGTTTTCATGCATTTGAAAAGCGCATCAAACACAGGTCAGCAAATTTGCATCGACTCCAAAGGAGCAGTACATGACAGTGAGGATAAGTTTATACTGATTTGCACTGTATTATGCTTCATTTCTTTGAAAGCAGCATGTCCTTTGCGGTAAAGCAAGTTAAACGCAGCCTTTTTTCTTTTTGCCAAATGGTACATTTTCCTTTTGGACACATGCAACTGCTTTTGAATAAAAATGGCAGCATTGAATGAAAAAGGCTCTGCTGTGGTTTGCACCAGTTCAAGGAAGGGCTTTTTGTCCCACCTTGATATAACCTATTGGGTGTTTGATTGGTCACCAAGCCCTACTCCATATAAGCCTCTGTTTTCTTGCCCTGTCTTTCTGATTTCTATCTTAAGTAGAGGTCGACCGATATATCGGCCGGCCGATATATCGGCCGATATTTGGCGTTTTTTACTTAATCGGCATCGGCCGATTGTGCTGATAAAAAAGGCCGATTATAACTTCAGCCGTGACTTGCAAATGACTTCTGTAATAGAAGTTAATGCAAGTTTCCCTAAGTTATCTGTGGAGAGGATTCTCCCCTCCTCTGGGCAGCCTGCCAAGTCTGATAAGAAGATACATTTGTATCTCTTTCAGGTTCTTTTTATCAATAGACTGAACTCCGTGTGTAGAAGTTTTCAGTTTAACCATTTAAAGACTAAATCTTTTCTGACACTTGTTGCTTACAAGTAAAAATCCTGTATTTTCTGCTAGAAAATCACTTAGAACCCCCAAACATTATATATATTTTTTTAGCAGAGACCCTAGGGAATAAAATGGTGATTGTTGCAATATTTTATGTCACACGGTATTTGCGCAGCGGTCTTTCAAACGCAATTTAAAAAAAAAAAATACAGTAATGAATTAAAAAAAAAAAATAAGCAGTAAAGTTAGCCCATTTTTTTTCGTCCAAAAGTTTTGATTACCTGTTTTTGTGTATTTATTATTTAAGATAGGGTTTTTTTTTTTTTTTTTTTTTTTTAGGTTTTTTTTCTAAATTATACATACAAGTGAACTGATTGAAGGTTTGTTTTGTTTAATGTTTAAATGAAAAAAAATTTCTGTATTACTTAAGGCTGCTTTCACACTGGAGCGGGCATGCGTTGATGGTAAAACGCTGCTAGTTTTAGCGGCGCTTTACCGTCATTTTAGAGGCGCTTTTCGGCTGCTAGCGGGGCGCTTATAACCCAGCTAGCGGCCGAGGAAGGGGTTAAATGCGCCCCTGAAGCGCCGCTGCCAAAACGCTTTGCAGGCGCTTCGGTAGCGGTGCGCATTCATTTCAATGGGCAGGAGTGGTGGAGCAGCAGTATACACCGCTCCAAAGATGCCGTTTGCAGGACTTTTTTTTACATCCTGCCAGCGCATCGCCTCAGTGTGAAAGCACTCGGGATCTCACACTGAGACTGCAGGGGAGCCGTTTTACAGGCACTTTACAGGTGCTATTTTTAGCCCAAAAGCGCCTGAAAAACGCCCCAGTGTGAAAGGGGTCTAACTGTTAGATTTTATGAGATGAAGGGAAAAAAGAAAGGAAAAAAAAAAATCGGCCAAATATATCGGCCCAAAAAAATCGGCATCACATATCGGCCATCGGCCACCACGATTTCTAAATATCGGCATCGGCATCGGCCAGAGAAAAACCCATATCGGTCGACCTCTAATCTTAAGCTGGACACACACTATACAATTTTCTGTAGATTCCTTCCTTCAGATTTACCAAAACCATATAATATGAGGTCAAACCTTATTGCCCCGTACACACGATAGGATTTTCCGACGGAAAATGTTCTATGGGAGCTTGTTGTCGGAAATTCCGACCGTGTGTAGGCTCCATCGGACATTTTCCATCGGAATTTCCGTCACACAAAATTTGAGAGCTGGTTCTCAAATTTTCCGACAACAAAATCCGTTGTTGTAAATTCCGATCGTGTGTACACAATTCCGACGCATGCTCGGAATCAAGCAGAAGAGCCGCATTGGCTATTGAACTTTATTTTTCTTGGCTCGTCGTACGTGTTGTACGTCACTGTGTTCTTGACGTTCGGAATTTCCAATAACATTTGTGTGTGCAAGACAAGTTTGAGCCAACATCCGTCGGAAAAAAAACATGGATTTTGTTGTCGGAAAATCCTATCGTGTGTACAGGGCATTAGAGTTTCAATTTGAATGCAATCAGGCAGACCCTTGTACTACATGGTTTTGGTAAATCTAAAGGAAATCTGACAACAAAAATGTTATAGTGTGTATGGGGTCTTAGAGTGAGGAAAAATCTTTTTCGGAATTTGTGGTGGAATAAGACGGCTCCAGAGCAATTCTTTTCTTTGTCACATACATGTAAAAATCCTAATTTTTGCCAATAAAATTACATAAACCCCCAAAACATTATATATTTTCTACAAGCAGAGGCCCATAGAATACAAAGTAGTAATAATAATAATAGTAGTAATAATAGTAATAGCATTTTTTTTTTCCACGTGATATTTGTGCAACTGTTTATTAAACGCAAATTTTCCAGAAAAATATAATAAAATAAACTTTTGCGCAAAACCACACGATATAATACTCAGTTTTGGTTAAAATATAAAAGATGAGGTTGCATTGAGTAAATAGATACCTAACATACCATGTCTTAAACCTGCGTGCGCCTGCGATATCAGCAAAAACGATGGTGCCCAAAAATCACCATAGGTGATGCTTTAAAAGCCGTTACAGCTCATCAATTTACAGTTAACTAGGAGCTCTTGTGCTAAAATTATTGTTCTCACTCTGATGTTCTTGGCGATATGTCACATGTGTGGTGCGACCACGGTTTACTGACACATGCCCACCCTGGGCTTACATTTACATTGGTGTTATTTTTTTTACTTTTTTATTTGATTTTTTTAATTTAATTTTACGTGATTGCTATCACAAGGGGTTAATAAACCACTATGTGATAGAATTGGGCAGGTGACAGGTAGTCTTTATGGAGACATTAGGGGTATAATAAACCCCAATGTCTCCCCTGCCCTTCACACCATCTAATTAAGCACAGATTGGCTTGGTTAGATGTGTCTCCTGGCTGTACTGGCCAGGAAAGTGTGCATATGAAACCGGAAGTGACATCACTTCAAGTTTCATTGTTTGCATGGGAGATCGAGGCATGGATTTTCCTCGGTCTCACTGCCATCTTTCTACCCCAGCTGGTGGATGTGTTCCTGGGCACCGGTAAGCACGGACAGCCCATGAACGACAGGAGGAGGGGGCGCCATGCTGCTGGCTGTGTGAAAGTGATCAGGAGCTATGGAGCTGCCGCATCACTTTCACTTTGAAGCCGGTTGCCGGCTGAACAAAACCCACACAGGTTGATGGCTGCTGGTGCAGCCATTAGCTTGTGTTTAATGGTTCACTCTTTGGACGTACATAGTACGCCCAAAGAGTTGAACTGGATATCATCTTCTGTTCTAAGATGGCTCCATTGTACTTCACTGTTTTTTCTGAAGTTTCAGTAAGTAATATGTTGGAAGAAGAGAGAGGGGTGGTTTGTATGTAAACGTCTGTAGTACAGTATTGTGTGTAGTGCCTGAGGGTGAGCTTTGTAGTGTGGAATTGTGTGTTTGCGATCCATTTTGTCTAACCCCCCTTTTCATCCTGGCTTGACCTTCTGTGCATCTGTTCTGTTACCGCTCTTCCTATAGCTATATACTCTACACAACTCTGTTTCCTCTCTCTGGGGTCTTCCACAGCTTGTCGCACTAGCTTAGTGAAAGGTCTACTCTCACCAGTGGCTGTACCATTGTAAGTAAATCACATAACAGTACCAGTCACTGTTTAAAATCTCCCACCAACTGTCATATTAGGCTCAATACACAAAACTAACACACCAGAATATGGATATTTTTAGTTTTAATAAAATAGTCCAATGAGATTTAAAATGCAGTCAATTGCATCAAAAAAGCACCAGAATGCACTGGAATGCATCAAAAACACAATGGACCCCAGCACAGTGGGAAAAAAAAAAAAAAAACAGGAAAAAAAGAAGATAGAAAAGGACCTGGAATGCATCTGGAAACATGTTGAAAACGCACCGGATCGTGTCTAAATCGCACATGCAGAAACACATCAATAACAGATCTGGAGTGCGTTTCTGTGATGTGAACCAGCCCTAACTGTCACAACTGCTAAAACCGCTGTAAATAATCTGTCACCAACCAACAAAAGTATTCAGCCACAGGAGATCAGCACCATTTATCCCAGGGACACTTCTAAGAACTCTACATGTTCTTATGAAATGTACTTTTTTTAAAGGCTATTAAAACATAGAAAACATAAGGAGGCACCCAGCTAGATTTCTTTCTCTCAAACCAATAGGTCCTGGTATTTATTATAATCAGATCAAATAGATTAATCTGCTATATATCAATCAATGTCTGGAAGTGTACATCTGAAGATATGTTGCTACTCTCCTATTCATTCTATACTGAACTTTTTTGCTCACATTACGTTAGTATTACTGAATATATTGTGCAAAAATGTCACAATCTGCTCATTTAATGGCAAAAGCTGTTTTACTGTCCTTCCAAGACTATGCCTGTCAGTGGCCTGATCTGAAACATTCTGTGTCACAGAATATTACAGAAACAGAAGGGGAATTTTACAGCTGATATTCCCAACGATATGTGTGTGTGAAAGCAATGAATACTGCTTTCGGTATTAACTTACATTAAAGTATCATTAGAGAAAAACAAACGTCAGTTTGGCATGGTGGGGTTGATTTACTAAAACTGGAGAATGAAAAATTTGGTGCAGCTGTGTATGGTAGCCAACTAACTTCTAACTTCAGCTTGTTCAATTAAGCTTTGACTAAAAACCTGGAAGCTGATTGGTTTCTATGCACAGCTGCACCGGATTTTGCACTCGCTAGTTTTAGTAAATCAACCCCAATGTGTCCACTTTATACAAAACTCACCAAAGGCTTTTGCAACATCTCCTGGACAAGTGCAGCCTCCATCCTGAAAAACACAGTATGTGTACAATTATTTACATGCTACCTGCATAAAAAATATTAAAATGTATGTGAAGAACCAAGAATGCTCCTTAACATGGGGGCTTTACTTTTATCTATATGAACTAATAAATTCTAATATTTTACACATAGGTATTATACGCTGTTGACAGTTTACTTGTAGGTGTCAGAAGTAAAGTCACATTTTATACTTACCAAAAATCCAGAGTTTACCAAACTGTTATTTTTTTTTTTTTTTGCGCTTACAATTTAGTACTTCTGAACCGAAACTACGAACAGTGTTAACAGCCCTGCCCAGTTCTCTTTGACTACAGAACACCTCCCCCATATGTTATAGAGGAGAGGGGAGGTGTTCTGTAGTTTAGCATAGAAAGAACTGACAATACTTTCCAGGATTTCAGTACATCAGAGGTATTGTATTGTCAGCAAAACATGAAGTTATGAGCTCAATTAATTTCTTGCAGGTTAACAGGCATTTTTCTGTTCTTGCAGCATTTATAAAGGGATAAACATGGGGAAATGTGCATGTATTACAGAAATGTACTGAATATGCTTTCTTATTTATTTTTCCCAGATATGCACTTTAAGTCTTCATATGCATTTAACGGTCACCCCTAATTACATGTTTTTTTTTTAATTGAATAACAGTGATAGAAGTATGTATTAATACTTTCTTTATACGTACTGATATAATATGACCATTGAGCCCATGTGCTGCATCTGCGCATTCAATGACTGCACTTAGCTGTGGGTACCCAACACCTGTCTTTTTTCTGGTGGTGCAGACAGAACCTGAAAAAAAGTAAAATTAAAGGATGAATGGCAAGACAATCACATGTGATAGGAAATCATAACTAGGACATCCAAGTGATGAGCTATTCCAGTACTTAAAACAATTATTAAGCTCCTTTGAGGCACATGCAACATTGAAATGTAAGGTGCTGCTGCAATTCCTCTTCTTTTATGTGAAAAAAGCTATAGCCCTGCAGTGGAAAAAAGTCAGACCCTCTTAGTTTGCAAATGTGGACTACCTTAGTCAATAAGGCTTTACCTACATACAAACTGACCTATACAGCCCAAGGGTGTCCGAAGAGGTCTAATTTTGTCACTTCGATTTTTCTACTAAAACGTTCCATTATATTGCCTTGTTGGCACTAATTGGGAGTTGTCATATATGTGTTCTACTTGAAATTATATTTGTATGTATCATGGATTGTACCTTCACCAGCTGCTTGTTTTTGACATTTGTATCTCTGATGGGATTTCAGGAATGTACAAAAATGTCCCTGTACTTATGTAAGCCTGTGTTTTTTAATGATATGTATGGCTGACTCGTCTGGATGTACCCTGATTCATGCCATCTTTGTTTTTCTTTATAAAATTATTAAAAGTATCTTTAACCCCGTTACGCCTAAGGGTAAAACAGATCTTAATGCCTAAGCACAATTTAGACATCTGTTAGTAAAACCATACATATCATCACAACTACTTTGTGCATCCAGGTGGATTATACCTTGTTTAATTTTCAGGACAAATTGGGCTTTCATTTGGTAGTAAATAGTTATGGATATCTCCTGGTTTTTTCTTTATTACCAAAGGAAAACTGGCCCAAAATAGTAGAAAAAAATGTATTTAAATTTTGCTGTATTTTTCTTGTTACTACCATAACCTATCACCAAGAACAAAGCAAAATAAATTCTCCTGCTCGTAATGAACACAGCGATACCACATATGTGTATGTCAGTTGTTGTTTGTACCCGTAGCACAGCCCAGAAGCAATAGTGCGCATTTTGCTTTTTCTAAAATTTTTGTTCTACCTAAAACCAACTGATACTAACTGACACTGATGCTAATTTAAAAAAAAATCCTGACCAAAATATACTGATCCTGACCTTTGACCCTTACTTGACCCAAGCACTAACCCTGGCAGTGTCCTAGATCAAACCTTGATCTAGGTATTTATTTTTTTACACACTTTTTTCCCCCTCTCTGCAAATATACATTGCATCTTTCCTCGCCATTCACAGAGGGGGAAAAACACAGGGGCGGGCTTCACAGTGACTGATCACTGTGGTAGCCAATCAGAGGCTACCAAAGCGATCAGGTGACCCAGAATCGGGAGATCTGGCTCCTGTTCGTTAGTACGGGGCCCGGGGCTCTTGGTGAGACCTGGGAGCGCGCTGTGCGGCGCCCTCCCAGCACAAAGGGAGATACGCATATATGCGGCCCCACTGAGGAAATAGCCCAGTGCAGTGGGGCCGCATATATGTGTTACGTTGGCATGAAGGGGTTAAAAAAACCTGAAATTTAATGATATAGTTTCACTGTATGTAATCTTTTGTAGAGTACAGCATGATGGAGTACTTAGTTCAATAGATGATTTCTAATTGCGTTGATTTAAGCACAGCGACCAACAGGAGAGTATATTATACTGTTCTATGACTAGAAAAAAAGTGTAACCACATGAACTACATTACCTAATGAAATCAAAGGTGCATTAACGCCATTAGGTGTGTATAAACTACAGTAATATATGTACATATATGATGCTAATCCCGGAAATATAGAGTTAAACTAATCAATTTGTTAAATAAATTAGATCAGTGAATGCAATTAAAATATGCAACTACAACTCGATTGTGCAGTTCAGTCCTAAAACCCTGCAAAGAGATGACTGCAAAATGGAATCTTTATGCTACCTGAACATGCTACAGTTAAACAAGTTAGTACCTGGCCCTATTCCAACTTTGATAATATCTGCGCCTGAAAGAATTAACTCCTCCACCATCTCTCCAGTAACCACGTTTCCAGCCTGCAGACAGAAAGCACCTTGTGAGTAAGTAGAAGTCAGAGCAAAAATAGTGAGCATTTAAAACTTGGACAGAGAGAAGTCATGTTTTCTCACCATGATTGTATGCTTAGGGAACCTGGCTCTTACATCCTTCACATGTTGGACAAACTGCTCCGAATAGCCATTAGCCACATCCAGGCATATATAACGAACTTGAGGGACAGCAGACAAAACGTCCTCCAGATGCTGAAAATCTGTCTGCCCAGTGCCAGAGCTCACAGCCACATTCTGCAGAACATGCAGAACAAAATGTTCACAACTAAATCAGTACATAAGAGAAAAAGGTGCTGCTGATTTGATAGAAGGTCAGTAATAGACTGCAACCCCAAATATTTGAAGAAAACTAGAAGAATTTTCACTCACATCTAGACATTCTGGGTAGTCACAGGCAAACTGCTTCCACTCCTCAGGTGAATAATGCTTATGTACTGCCGTGAACAAAGAAAACTGAAGGGAAATAAGCAAAAGATTAAAGTGAATTCACAGTGCTGATTATATTCAGTTATGTGACTGCATAGCATCATCATTGTCACAGGGGTTAAAGAACATGAAAATAAACATTTAATTCTAATGCCCCGTACACACGGTCGGACTTTGTTCGGACATTCCGACAAAATCCTAGGATTTTTTCCAACGGATGTTGGCTCAAACTTGTCTTGCATACACACGGTCACACAAAGTTGTCGGAAAATCCGATCGTTCTAAACGCGGTGACGTAAAACACGTACGTCGGGACTATAAACGGGGCAGTGGCCAATAGCTTTCATCTCTTTATTTATTCTGAGCATGAGTGGCACTTTGTCCGTCGGATTTGTGTACACACGATCGGAATTTCCAACAACGGATTTTGTTGTCGGAAAATTTTATCTCCTGCTCTCCAACTTTGTGTGTCGGAAAATCCGATGGAAAATGTCCGATGGAGCCCACACACGGTCGGAATTTCCGACAACATGCTCCGATCGGACATTTTCCATCGGAAAATCCGACCGTGTGTACGGGGCATGAGAATTTTATGTGTGTTGTATTGTTTTTGCATAAGCAGTAACAATTCTTCCTGCTGAAAAGATTGCTCATTCCCATAAAACATGTTTTTTTTCTGTAATCATTCAAAATATCTTTGGTAAGACCACTTTTTCCTCTATCTTTCTAAAGCTCACTACACATGTCACAATCTGATGGTATAATCTCTATTGATCCGCCACAACTATGTAGTACAAGGGCCAATCTGATTTGGATACAAATGAATTGTATAGTTTAGGTAGGTCCTCAAATTCATGAAAATAGTAAAATTTGAGCATTTGTCACAAGTTAAAGCCCCATCAAAGCCTCCTTATTCATTACTGTAATGCAGTCAGCACATATACAGTAATAATATTGATTTTTTTTTTTTTAAATCCTTTTTTTTTTTTTTTTGGAGCCTATTGAGGGACATAGATCCCACCCCTTTGTGCTTATTATCATGCTCAATGTAGTCATTTGCAACAAAACCAAGGGATGCTGTTTGTTTTGTTTGCCAACCGTCCTGGGGGTAGCAGTATAACCCAAAGGTTTAGGACTTCCTGTGTCCCTCAATGGACTCCTGTTTTCATTTTTGTCCATTATGGAACACAAGTCTTAAAACTTCAGGATATCCAAAAGCAGTCCAACTCAGGGGTGAGCAATGCAGCAACTACCGATATCAAGCTCAAGAAAGCAGAAAACTGGAGACTGCCTGCAACTCAATGAGCAGCCTAAAGGACCTTACATCCAAAGATAGATGAGGCTGTAACAACCGCTTGGTGAAACTTGTGAAAAGGTAGACCAGATAGCAACTGGGAGTGTGTTTAAAATCCTGTTCAACCAGCCGCCGTTTATAAACAGTAGGCAAGCGGTTAAAGGGATGGATATTGGGCCCTTGCAGAATCTAAGCTGCACAACTGGGTGCCAAAAGACACAGTGCACTCTTCAGGGTAAGGGTAGAGGCAAGCAAGAAAAGGAAAGGAAAAGGAGGCACAGAAGGTGGTAAGAAAAGGAGGATGGGAAGGATGGAGCGGATGGATGGTCCAGTTGGGAAAAGGGAGCAGGGAGAGAGGAAAAAAAAAGGTTGGGGGGGGGGATAAGGGAATGCAGGGGCAATGTTAGTAATGATATAAAGCATATTTGTGTTGGTTTAAGAATTCCAGATGCCAGCATTCATTCTTCCTAAGGAAGCTGAACCTGCTGCAACAAACAATATATAAAAGTTACACAAAAAAGAGCATATTCCTACTGTACACGCAGCTTTAATGCATTATAGTAGTAAATAGGGAGGCTTCAACTGGGCTTTAAGAACCAATACTCAAGATGCATTATTTTCATTTGTTGGGAGACAATAAACTCACTTTGTGGCTGATATTAGGAAAACACTGTGCCCTTGCAAGTGCCTTCTGTAGATTAAGCATGAAGGGTAACAAATTTGTTTTTATATTTTTGCATTAATATGATGAATTTCTTTCCTTAAAAATTAATAGTTGTTGTTTTAATTCTTTGATGACTAATAAAACCATGACAGTACGCAAATTAATCATTTAAGCCTGTCCCTCACTTTGCACAAGGCTCTTGCCATCTCAAAAGTCCCCACAGTGTCCATATTAGCAGCAATTATAGGAATCCCTTGGTAGCTTTTGCCTGAGTTCCTGAATGTAAATGCACGGGTGAGCTCCACCTGCAAGACAAAAAGTATGAGTATACAGCAGGGAGAAAAAGATATTTCATGATTATATATTTTCAGTGTCTAACAGTTTATGTTAAACAATGTTATGATTAGAAAAACACAAAGCAAACTAGAATTAAACCTATGGCATGTGCAACAATATATATATGTGCAATTCAGCCCCATAATTATCCTTATAACTCTAGGGATTACCAAAGTTTCTTGTAGATAACACCTTCCCTATCAATCTATGTTTAGTGATAACAGATAAAAGAAAAGTGATTGTGTTACAGTATGTCTTCAGAAGAGAAGGTAAAAATATGGAAGCTAGCTAAAATCTTTAATAAAATATAATTTCATATGACACCTCTTCAAAAGTGTAAATGAAAGCGAATCTATGGTTTGCTAATCATTAGACCCATGTGTTGTCATGTAGGGGAGGGGGGGTATGGGTGGAGAGTGTAAGCTCTAAACAGAACAACTTGGAGCTTACACCCGCATCCAGGCTGCTTTACCTAGTTACAACGGGTTAAACCACCTTCTAACGGAGATGGTTCTGGTGGCTAGACTTTACAACCTCCTCAGAATACATTCAAAACACTGACTTCCAACACACTGGGACTTAAAGTGATAGTAAATTGTAAAAAAAAAAAAAAGTTCCCCCTGTAGGTTAAGGTCATAATGTGCTAGTATGCATCACTAACTAGCACATTATGAAAGACTAGACTTACCTTAAAATGGAGCCCTCCAGCGGCACACTGTCACCGCTGATAGGGCTTTCATCTTCACCCTGTATTCTTTCCGGGTTCGAGTGCTCGGCAGTTTGAATGATGACATCACTCCTGCGTACGTGGGAGTCACGGTCGCAGCACAGCATGTCATCCACTGAGAGCACAGTGCGTATGCGCCAGTGATGTCAACGGCTGCTACTAAAGTACAGTGCATCCAGAAAGTATTCACACCACTTCACTTTTTCCACATTTTGTTATGTTACAGCCTTATTCCAAAATGGATTAAATTCATTATTTTCCTCAAAATTCTACAAACAATACTCCATAATGACAACGTGAAAGAAGTTTGTTTGAAATCTTTGCAAATTTATTAAAAATAAAAAACGAAAATAAATCACATGTACATAAGTATTCCCAGCCTTTGCCATGACACTCACAATTGAGCTCAGGTGCATCCTGTTTCCACTGATCATCCTTGAGATGTTTCTACAACTTGACTGGAGTCCACCTGTGGTAAACTCATTTGATTGGACATGATTTGGAAGGTACACACCTGTCTATATAAGGTCCTATAGTTAACAGTATATGTCAGAGCACAAACCAAGCCATGAAGACCAAGGAATTGTCTGTAGACCTCCGAGACAGGATTGTATCGAGGCACGGATCTGGGGAAGGGTACAGAAATATTTCTGCAGCATTGAAGGTCACAGTGGCCTCCATCATCCATAAATGGAAGAAGTTTGGAGCCACCAGGACTCTTCCTAGAGCAGGCCGCCTGGCCAAACTGAGCGATTGGGGGAGAAAGGTCTTAATCAGGGAGGTGACCAAGAACCCGACGGTCACTCTAACAGAGCTCCAGTGTTTCTCTGTGGAGAGAGGAGAACTTTCTAGAAGAACAACCATCTCTGCAGCACTCCACCAACCAGGCCTGTATGATAGAGTGGCCCGACAGAAGCCGCTCCCCAGTAAACGGCAAATGACAGCCCACCTGGAGTTTGCCAAAAGGCACTTGAAGGACTCTCAGACCATGAGAAACAAAATCCTCTGCTCTGATGAACCATAGATTAAACTCTTTGGCCTGAATGGCAAGCGTCATGTCTGCAGGAAACCAGGCACTGCTCATCACCTGGCCATCCCTACAGTGAAGCATGGTGGTGGCAGCATCATGCTGTCAGGATGTTTTTCAGCATCCGGAACTGGGAGACTAGTCAGGATAGAGGGAAAGATGAATGCAGCAATGTACAGAGACAATCTTGAGGAAAACCTGCTCCAGAGCACTCTGGACTTTAGACTGGGGCAAATGTTCATCTTCCAACAGGACAACAACCCTAAGCCCACAGCCAATATAACAAAGGAGTGGTTACGAGACAATTCTGTGAATGTCCTTGAGTGGCCCAGCCAGAGCCCAGACTTGAACCCGATTGAACATCTCTGGAGAGATGTGAAAATGGCTGTGCACCGATGCTCTCCATCCAACCTGATGGAGCTTGAGAGGTCCTGCAAAGAAGAATGGGAGAAACGGACCAAAAATAGGTGTGCCAAGCTTGTAGCATCATACTCAAAAAGACTTGAGGCTGTAATTGGTGCCAAAGGTGCGGATTTTTTATTTTTAATAAACTTGCAAAGTTTTCAAACAAACTTCTTTCACATTTTCATTATGGGGTATTGCTTGTAGAATTTTGAGGAAAATAATGAATTTAAGCCATTTTTGGAATAAGACTGTAACATAAAATGTGGAAAAAATTAAGCACTGTGAATAATTTCCGGGTTCACTGTAAATATCTCCTAAACAGACTTTAACTTATCGCTACTCAGCTGTCTCATTTTTACAATTTTGACAAGATCGATCTAGGGAGATATCAAACTTTAGTATGCAGGCTACCCTCCCACCCAGTCCATACTCCAATACAGTTAATATTTTGCAGAGTTAGAGGTACCAACTTTCCACATACCTGAGATAGTATACTATTTTATTATCGATGTATCTGGGAATTGGCTCTATACAAGATTGAGAACCCTCTTTTTCATAACCACACAGTACAATCACCACTTACCGGAATTACTACAGATCTCTGACTTGGTTTTATGGGCCTCAAAGGGTATTTTATATTTAGATCAGATATTTATTTATTTTTTTTTATTCTTTTAATTGACAGATATATAAAAAACAACATATTGGTACAACAACCAATGCACTCAACATGAGCGTAAAGAGTCATAAGATTTGGTACACAGATACATGAGAAGTACAAATTTGCAACTGTATATACTTGAGTGTCCAGTCTCAATAAAGAACATTTACATATAAGTACAGAGTAGGCTGTATTCCTTATAAAATGATTCCCAGTACAAAATTTTGTTCTCCAATTCTCACATATTGTAAGTATAGAAAATAGATTACTCACAAATTAGAAGAAATAGTGAGAGTGGAAGAGCACCAAGTGTTCCACACCTTGTCGTATTTGCTGGGACAACCCCTATGCTCAAAAATGATTTTTTAATAAGACAGTATCTGATTCACCATCTGGATCCATTGACGAGTAGATGGGGGAGAAGCAGATTGATTCCACTTAAGTGCGATAGCCTTTACGAGCTAAAAATACTGTTTCTCTCAGCATTATTCTAGTCAATTTTGGCCATTGTTCCTCATCTAGTATACTCAATAGACAGATGGCATGGATCACATGGCACTGGATCAGATATTTACTGAGGCAGGCCTTAAAACATTTACAAGGGAGGTGATTACAAGCTGAGTTCTCTGTCCCTAATTTTATGGGGTTTTTTTTAGATATATACAGCTGAGACATGCAGTGAGAGTACAGATCACAGACACAGATCCCCCACATACTTCTTTGACTTTGACAAGTGATTTTAGGCTCAGAACCCGCAAAGTTCATCTTCCTATTAGATAATAGCCTTCAGACACCTTCTGCGACCAAATTGGCTTACCAAACTAAGACCAGATGGGAACCTGATTTGGGAGTGGTAGGGGATGAGTGGGAGGAAATACTTGATAATTATAAAATGGTCTCTACCAGAGTCTCTGATTGGTTAACTCAGATGTATATTTTACGTAGGGCTTATCTGACTCCAGTTTGTGTCTCTTAGTACAAATCTTCTTACAGTCCTCTGTGTCGGCAACATACAGGCACTTTTTTCCACCCCTTTTTGGTCCTGTCCAATAGTTCAGATGTTCTAGGCTCATGTGGTACGATTTTTACAAGACCAAATGGGATCTCCCTTATCACTGGACCCCAAACCCTGTTTGCTATTTTTCAATGTGAAAAATATCTCCTAAACGGTGTACGCTTAGGATATATATTTACTGTACCTACAGGTAAGCCTTAATATAGAAATATGTGTAACCTCGTGCCAAAAAAATTGGTTATATGTGACTAAATAAAAATTGTGAGCTGCTAACCCCCGAACTAGATAGGAATTCTAGTGCAAATGGAAGAATATATGTGATGGGGGGTGCTGAAACTATATAGACTGTGGGCTGAATAGCATCTAGATACTTATACGTTCTACTGGGGGAGAGGAAGAGGTTACTCACAAGGCTTATCCACACCATGGTAGCAAGCCATTTCTTGCTAAAGGCTATAATTGACCTCTTTTTAATTAAAAAGGTCAACATCTTCTGGTAAGCGGACATCCACTTACAGAGCACTTTAGGTGTATTACACAACTGGGAAGGTCGTCCATTCACACAGAAGAAGACTCACCTATATTCATTTTGTTCATTTTATATATTTTGCAACAGTGGAAGATTAATGCATATTGAGTTGCACCATTTTTAATCGCATGTAGACTCTATTTTAGTATATTTTCTATTCACTTTTTTTTCATTATTAGAACTTTCATACTGTTTTTCACAAAGATATTATTTTGCCATATATGCAGAGATTGGATAGTTGTCATTCTCTTGTAATATACAAGTTTAATATATATATTTTTATTTTTCATTTTTTTTTTTTTTTATTTTCAATTTTTTTGTGTATGGTACACTGTAGTGTTCACATTCAGCTTGTTTGAACATAAGTATCTAGATGCTATTCAGCCCACAGTCTATATAGTTTCAGCGCCCCCCATCACATATATTCTTCCAAGCCTTAATATAGGCTTACTTGTAGGTATAATAAATAATAGAGGACTTTACTACCGCTTTAAGCTGGCCATACTGTAGATGGATCAAAATTTGGCCAGTTCAGCAGGGACTGGTAAAATTTTGATCCATCAATATTTGTTCCCGTTTGAGATCTAGTTATTGACTTTTCTTGTGCGAGACTGCTGGAATTTTTTTTAGCTGCAGCGTTAACCAGTGTATTCTGAGCGGAGTCCCACTATCAGAATACAATAGTATTCTGTAAAACTCAAATGTGTGGATGAGAATCAGTTCCTTTTTTTTTTTTAATAAAACAAAACAAATGATGCATCTATAGCCAGCTTAAAGGATAAGTACAGCCAAAGCTCATTTGACTATACTTCTCCTGTGTATCACAGGAGTGCAGTTGATTCTGTTTTCAGCAGACAGCATGCTGTTGAAGCCCGCTATCAGCCGATGTCACAGTGCCGGTCCAGGTTCGGGCAAGATCGCAACAATGAAGTCAGGATTCGCCCACAGAGAGCCTGAGCCGCCAGACGCTCCTGCCCCCTCCACAGCCCAGTGCTCCAGTGAGCACGGGGGGCAGAACAGAGAGCTGCTGACTGACAGATAGCAGCTCTCTGCTCGGGGAGCTGTGAGAACCAAGCGATCAGCGTTGTTTGATCACTTGGTTCTCAGTGTTAGAGGTGCCAGGGGACAGATGCAGCATCAGACTGATGTTGTATCAACCTAAGTATGAGTCTTAAAAAAAAACAAAAAAAACACATACACCTCTTTTAAGGTAAATTTACTGCTGCTATGGACATCTACCATGCTGCAGAATTGAGACACATCTTCTCCCTTCCCAATCTCCCTCCACTCCGCAAAGAATAATCTTAAGTCTATTCCTAAATAGTTCTTTCCTCTGACCTTTCTCTCCTCACCAAGCCATTACACTCATCAACCCTCTGCCCCAGCCCCTACCCCCCTCCTGCACATATGTGTTTGTTCAGTGCAATTTTGATTCAAGGCTGGGTGTAGAGCTGTCATGATATATTTACCTCACTGCGGGATTTTAGAGTACTTCGTTTTGGCCTTAGTAGCACATCTTTGAAATCCAGCTTGATGTCATTGTCTATTCGAGGCATGATGTCCTAGAAAGGAATTGAAAGACTCAATAAACCGAGGAGAATAAACTGAGACGAAGAAATCGAAAGAGAAGAGTTCTCTCTGAGCTCCGCAGAGTGAAATTTCAGCTCCCCGCCCCCCTGCTTTCTGACCTCTCAGACAAGCTTTAAAAATCCAGTTTGAATGAATATAAAGACTGCAAATAAAACAGGTACAACTTGTGTAGGAGGATTTGTTTCACCTGAGGCCAGTCACTTCACTGGGTATATGTAAGAGTTTACAACCACTTTAATTTATTATCTGTATTAAAGTGGGAGTAATATAAGGCTATAATAAGGCTTACCTATAGGCACAGTAATTATCTCCTAAATGTGCACCGTTTAGAAGATATTTACTTGCAAAGCTGCCAGTGACATCACCGGCACATGCACTCTGAGGGAACGGCATACCTCCGCCGTTCCTCCAAAGTTCTCTGCCGTGAACAGCGGCTTCCGCGCGAATGCGTGGGAGTGACGTCATCACGGCTCATCAAATCAAAAGACCAGAGCCTGCCAACCCGGAAGGAAGACCAGGTAAAGAAGGAAGCCCTGTCAGCGGTGATGGCGCACCATTGGAGGGCTTCGTTTTAAGTTAAGTTTCACATATTAAAACTTACCTGAGCACTTACCTGAGCGAAGTTGCCCAAGCGCCTCAGCTGACTGGGACTCTCCCACCTGATTGGCTGAGGCCATTGGCAACCGCTGCTGTTAATCAAAGTCTTTGAGCCAATGAGGAATGAGAATGGGCCGAGCCACAGATCCGTGTCTGAATGGACACACAGAGCAGCAGCTCGGCTACCCCCATAGCAAGCTGCTTGCTGTGGAGGCACTCGGCAGGGGGGAGGGGCCAGGAGCGCTGGCAAGGGATCCGAGAAGAGGAGGATCTGGGCTGCTCTGCGCAAACCCACTGCACAGAGGAGGTAATTATAACATTTGTTATTTTTAAACAAACAAAAAAAAGACTTTAATATCACTTTAAAGTGATACTAAAGTCTTGTTTTTTTTTTTTTTGTTTGTTTAAAAATAACAAACGTTATAATTACCGTAAACTTCATGGTTGCTATCACAACGGGCGGTGGCGTCGAAATCCCGCGAGAACTCGCGGCATGCTTCCGCAATGACTCCTGGGAATAATGACAGGAGCTCCCAGGAGACACTGCAGGTAAAAAGGAAATTGCGTAATACCTGCAGTTGACCCATCCATATCCGCAGATAACTAAGACAGGAAGCAGAGAAGGACATTGCAAAAACACAGGTACAAAAGAAAAAAAAAATATCCATTTATAACTAAATACATTCATGGCATGTGATTGAGCAAAATATGTAAAATAGGGTGGAGCTCCGTTTTAAGATAAAAAAAAACCTTCTGCCTTCAGAATCACAATAAAGTGGATGTAAACCCGAATTTTTTTTTTTTTTTTATCATACTGTAGAGTATAAGATTTGCTATCATTTGAGCCCAGTCTTGCCACACAGAGTTAATCCATCTCTGAGCAATCCTCTTTTATTGTTCAGTGAGACAATTCTTGACAAACAGACAAAAACTTTGTCAAATCCTCCCCCTTGCTGTGAGTGACAGGTGATTTACATCTCGTGCACTAGCCTAAGACATATGCAGTATTTTTTAATTCCCTCCCACTCCTTTCTTCAGCAGCTCTGCAAGGATTGGATGTTCCACACCTCAGCATGATTTGGCATGCTGAAGTCATGTGGTTACTTTCCTGTCTTTTCACTGGATGTTAGAGATCATAGCAGAAGTTCAGTGTAAGTAATACACAGGAGAAAATGAATATTGACAAGGGGAGTGTAGAGGTGGGCGGGGAGTCTACTGACATCACGACTCCACCCACCGAGCTCCAGACAACAGACCCACCCACAGAATATGCAGTTTTTCGGGTCTAATAACAGACAGAGGGGAGACATTTGACAGGTAAAGATACATGCAGGAGGCATGTATATCCTTATAGATAACCCCTATGGCAGTAGTTTAGAAAGGATGACATTGGGTTTACATCCACTTTAAGGTAAAAAAAACACCCCATTACTTACCTGCCTCTTGCCCATCCAGTGTTGTCCCTGCTGCAGTACCACTCTCCCTTCTTTCTGGCCTCACAGAAGGCACAATCAGCCATTGGCTCCTTCTGCTGTCAGTTAAAACTTCTGTGAGGAGGGAGCGGGGACATTGCTTATCGGTGCGGTGTGTGTCTATAGATCCGCACAGTCCAGCTCGGGAGCACACCCACGTGGGTGCCCCCTCAGTACTGTGCTAAGTAAAAAATTCCACATTTTGGGTTGTCCCCAGAACAGTAATAGAAGGGACATATTCCAAGGGGCGGGGGGCAATAGTTCTGGTGAATTTTTGCTCACTTTGGAAGGATTTCTCCTCACTTCCTGGCGATGGGACAGGAAGTGAGGGGAAATCTCTGGGTTATAACCCTTCTCTATTAACCCTTCGTTTTTAGATTGTAAGCTCTAACGAGCAGGGCCCTCTGATTCCTCTTGTACCAAATTGTAATGTAACTGTACTGTCTGCCCTCATGTTGTAAAAAGCTGCGCAAACTGTTGGCGCTATATAAATCCTGTATTATAATAATAAAATATCCAAAATGAAAAAAGTTTAGCCTTTAGTTCTACTTCAAACATAGGGCAAGCCCCACTTTAGGAGTAGATAAAGCTTGCTCCACACATTACATTCATCAACTGCCTGGCTTGGATAGTGATTGTATAGTTCTATGGAGGAGACTGTACAATCAGATTGTAATGTGGAGGCGCCCCGCATGGTGAATGAATGACAGCAGATAGAGACAGGCTGCAGAGGAGCACGTGACCTTAGGGAAGACTAGTGCCCAGCCACACACACCCCTCCCCAGGACTGATAGCCCCAGCCATGGCCTAGCACAACCCATGTGACGCCCATACACACCTGTTATAGATGACCGCTGTCTGCAAGGAATCAGGGAAGACGCATTGACGTCACGTGACCTGTCCGCTGCCGCTTCCTGTGTCGTTTCCCGCCGCGCCGGAAGTGAGTGGAGGCGGTCTGTGCTGTGCTGTGACTGAGAGGCGGGGAGAGCGAACACATACCGGCAACATGCTCATCAAAGTGAAGGTAGGTACCCGGAGCTCGGGTAGAGGATATGTCCAGCCCGTTCACCCGTCCCTGTAAGGCTGTAGAGCAAAGCATTAAGGGAGACGCTGTTTTCTGATACATTCATCTTCTCAGAGATCATTGTGGGCCAGGAAGCCGATGGGACGGATGGTGTACGTTTATTCTCTGCCTATGAGCAGTGTAGGAAGAGGCCCTGTCACCACATTCCTACTATCACACAGTAATGAGACTGTGAGTGGGTGTCATCACCCCCTGGATGGAGGAGAGAGGCCTGTGGGAGACTGGAAAATTTGAAGTGTAAATAAAGGCAATTTTTTTTTTTTTTGGAAAGCGCAAAGGAGGGCACCTCAAATGCATTGCAATCACTGTGCGATCTGGTTGGGATGGTGCCCCATCATTGGCATCAATGGGAGAAATGGTGCCCCATCAATGGGAGAAATGGTGCCCCGTCAATGGGAGAAATGGTGCCCCATCTCTGGCGTCAATGGGAGAAATGGTACCCAAAGGGCTGCATCCAGCCCCTGGGCCACAGCTTGTCTACCACTGTTCTAGAGCATAATGCTTGGTGCTTTCCAATGCCCGGGAGCTGCAGGCGCTGCATACAGCCACCAATAGAACTGGTAGGCAGATTGCTGCAGTCCTTGTGTAAACACCAGTGGCTTCTGCGTCAGCGTTTACCCTCGTATGGCGCATTTTCCAAACTTGAAAGTTGCACATTCTGGGGTATTATGCGATATGTACATGCACAGGTTAACAAAGAAGCCATCAGCAGCCATGTACAGCCTATCACTTGTATTGGTGGCTGTGCATGGCTTCTGCAGCTATTTAGGTGTGGGAAAGTGGACGGGACTTTACTCTAGAACACTTTCACATGTATGGGGCTTAAAGGATAAGTTCACCTTTTGTAAAATAAAAATGAATGCACATCTTTTGGCAAGTAAAAAAAAAAAAAAAAAAAGTGTATTTATTATTTTATTTATTTCAGGTACTTATATAGCGCCGTCAATTTACACAGCGCTTTACATATACATTGTACATTCACATCAGTCCCTACCCTCAAGGAGCTTACAATCTAAGGTCCCTAACTCACATTCATACATACTAGGGACAATTTAGACAGGATCCAATTAACCTACCAGCATGTCTTTGGAGTGTGGGAGGAAACCGGAGTACCCGGAGGAAACCCACGCAGGCACAGGGAGAACATGCAAACTCCAAGCAGGTAGTGTCATGGTTGGGATTCGAACCAGTGACCCTTCTTACTGCTAGGCGAGAGTGCTACCACTGTGCCGCCCCATTATTATAATAAAGCTTACCTATAGGTACAGTAAATATCTCCTAAACATGCACCATTTAGAAAATAGTTACTTTAGATGCAGCCGGCTTGGCTATTTATATTACCGAAGACCAAGTGAAGATGGAAGCGCCTTCAATCGTGACATCGTGCCGCTGGAGGGCTTGGTTTTCAGGTAAGTCTGTCATAATGTGCTAGCATGCGATGCATGCTAGCACATTATAACTTCAAATGCCCAGTGCCTATTTTTCCCTTGACTACAGATGAGAGATTATGGTTCCCAGCTTGTAGGAACTCATGATCTCTCTCTCCTCACAGAACTGGGATGTGTGTGTTTACACACACACATGTCCCTGTTCTTCCTCTCGTGCCCACGATCGCTTGTGCCTGCTATCCTGCTTAAAGGGACCGACGTATAGCTACGACGGTTCGTGGGATCATGCCGACCTGCCGCAATATAATGACAGCGGCTGGTCGGTAAGTGGTTAAACGAGCCTTTACAATCACTTTAAAGCTATGCACCTCTGGTCAACAGATCACAGGTGCAATGCTTGGATCCTGCAGACTGTCAGTAAGCTGTCTGCCCGTACCTTCAATAGGGGTAGTCAGTTACTGAAGTGTCACATGACACTAAAAATAGATATCGGTAATTGGTATCGATGAGTACTTGAGAGAAAGTATCGGTACATACACAAACTGGTATTGGTGCAACTGCATCCCTAGTGAAAAAACATTGTTAAATTGACCCGACTGTTGTATGCACTCTGCTGGAGTGAAGCTGTCATTTAAAGTCCCATAAATTAACACATCAGCATATTTGAAAGTTTTTTTTTTTTATTGTTTATACAGTATATTACAGGTATTTATATAACTCCTGCCACCGAGAAGCTTACAATCTTAGGCCATAGACAAGTCGAAAACCAAACATGCATCAAAAAACAAAAACGAAGCATACAATTGTGCCATCGTTTGTTTTGTTTTTCTAAACAAAATCCAGCATATTGGGTCAGGCACTTTCAATTGTGACACGAAAATCATGTGTTGTGGCTGGCACACTAATGGTAGTGGAATGACCAATTTTAGTTTGGTCTTTAGTTATTCTGTGGCCTGCTTAAGGTCCTTATCCCACATACACATACTAGGGCTACTTTAGACAGGAGCCAGTTTACCTACCAGCAGGTCTTCAGAGAGTGCAAGGAAACCAGTGTACCCCGGGGCAACCCATGCTGCTCTCAACTGCATTATGTGTGCAATTGTTTTTCATATGTAAGAAATTCACCACAATTGGTAGTGTTAGTGCTTGATACAGTATGACATTTTTACCATGTTCCATACTAATAGCTGAAGCAGTAGGTGATCTAAGGGTCAGTTCACACTAAGGAAGCACGACTTGCAGCGCGACTGCCTCAGGCGACCTGCACACGACTTCAGCGGCGACTTGCAAAACGACTTCTGTATATAAGCCAATGCAAGTCGCCCCCAAAGTACTACAGGAACCTTTTTCTAAGTCGGAGCAACTTTGTCGTTCCTATTAGAACGGTTCCATTGTACAGAATGGAGCGCGACTTGTCAGGCGGCTAAGTCGCCTGACAAGTTGCCCCAGTGTGAACCGAGTCTTACTGTCTGAAAGTATTCTAAAGCCTCATACACATGGGCAGAATGTCGGGAGACATTTGCCAGTACAAAAAATACCGGCCGACATTCTGCCCATATGTATGTCAGATGTGCATGCTGGAAAACCAGCAGCCGACCGTTCCCGATCAGCGTTCTCAGCCAATGGCAGAGAGCACTAATCAGAGTGTTTTGGGGGGGCGTCCCCCTCTCAGAAGACAACAGCTCAGCGTGGGGAGATCGCTGGACTAACCTTGCATGGTTAGTACAGTGGCTCACGACCAGAGCTGTCAGGTTTTTTTTTGTGTACCCAGCTTTAGTTCAGTTCTCTTGTCTATCTTGCCCCTAATAATTAGCAAATTAAACGAACACTCCTTTTTTTTTTTTTTTTTTTAACTCTACTAGTGTTTAGCCAGCTTAAAGTGATACTAAAGTGTTTTTTTTTTTTTTTTCTTTTAAAAACGACAAACCTTTTTCTTCTATACTGCTCTGTGAAATGGTTTTGCACCGAGCAGTCCATATCTCCCTCTTCTCAGGTCCCTCGTCGGTGCTCCTGGTCCCTCCCTTCTATTGAGTGCCCCCACAACTAGCAGCTTGCCTCCATTCAGACATGGAGCTGCGGTCCATTCTCCCTCTCCCCTGATTGGCTAACTGAATTTGATTGCCAGTAGCGGGCACCCATGGTGCTGCTGCTGTCTCTCAGCCAGTCAGGAGGGAGTCACAGATGGCCGAGGCACTTGTGTACATCGCTGGATAGAGATAGGGCTCAGCTAAGTATTAGGGGGCTGCTGCACACATTTTTTTTTTTTTTTTCCTTCATGCATATAATGCATGAAGATAAAAAAAACATTCTGCCTTTACAACACTTTAAGCTCTTTTAAAGCTGATAATACATTTAAATTTAAACTTCAAACAGTGAATCAAAGAAAACTGGATTAATCTGGCAAAAATCAATGTTAAAGTCTATTATTTAAACAGATGTGCTTTGTCATGTCAAGTCTAATGATTTGTTCAATTACAGACACTGACTGGGAAGGAGATAGAAATTGATATTGAACCAACTGACAAGGTATGTTTTTGGTTTATACTAATGAATTTTACAAGCAAAAGAGAAAAAAAAAATGATGCTTTGGTCAAGGTAAAAAAAAAAAAAATGTTTTTCTTGAACGTTTTCACATCTGTTTTTTAACATACAATCATTTCAGTAGCATGCGAAAGAAACATGTCAGCACGTGTTTTCATACATTCATTTTGGTGAAACATTCTCGTGGCTACATATAGGGACTGTTATTACAAAACCAATTGTATTCTGTCAAATGTGATAAATGTATACATTTGATTAAAGTAGGAGTATATTCAAAGCTATTTTGGCTGTACCTTTCCTGTAGGTCACAGGAATGCAGTTAGTTCTGCATTCCTGTGACCACTGTCGGTTGACATCATTCAGCCGATCCAGGCTTGGGAAAGATCCCAACCAAATGGTTAGGATCCACCCAGATGCCTGGACCTGCAGCTGGCTCAACCTCTAAGCGATTCACTGAGAGGCAGCCAGACCCTCCCATCTTTTCTACAGTCCAGCACCGCAGTGACCGCTGGATGGGAGCGCAAAGAGCCAGAGACTTACAGTCAAAGCTTTCTGTTCAGAGCAGAGGGGGTGAATTAAACGATCAGCGGTCTTTGATTGCTCTGTTACTGCAGAGCCAGGGTGGGGAGAGGACAAATGCAGCATCAGAGCGATGTTGCATCCACCTAGGTGAGTATAAGGCTAGGTTCATTTCTAAGACAAATGCGGCTCTCAGCAGGGGTCTGGTACGTCCCTGTTCAGGGACGAATCAGGGCCAAATTTTTGCCTGAATTCAGCCGTAAAACAGACGCAAAGATGCACAGGACCCCTGTGCAAGCCACACCAGAGCCGCCAAGGAGATGTATGAACCGGCTCCATTTCATTGAGAGCCGGTCAGTCTCCTGTTATGCGAATTGGATGCGTTGCAAATCCACATCCAAGTTGCACTAGTTTGAACCCAACCTTTTAATGATAGATAGATAGAGATATATATAGATATAGATATATATAGAGAGAGAGAGATAGATATAGATATATATATATATATATATATATAATAATTTTATTTTTTTTTAGGCAATACTTCTCTTTTAATGAATTCCTGTAATGAATACTATACTTGTCTTTATATTTTTCTCAAGTCATCTTCCAGGACGGCACACCTGAGAGATGAGAGGCTCCTCCCCACAGGAAACACAATCAACAGCTGTTTTAAGTCCACACCCTTCCCCCTGATCCTCAGTTTTTGATTGTGTTTCTCCCCACACGGCGAAACTGTTTGTTTTTTTCCAAATGACCGAAGCCTGGGGCTGGTGGTCTCCCCCTGGGAGCCGGACCAAATGCCTGGGAAGCCTCTGGGTCTGGCGGGATATATTTATCCTTCCCGGGGGGTTCCCCTATCCTTTCCTCAGGGGGGGGCAGCAGAAACTGGGAAAGCCCCCCTGAGAGCTGAAGGCCCCTGGGTACAGTGGTGTCCCCAGAACTTCAGGGGCCTTTATCCTGTCTCCCCCCCCCCCTTACCTGTCCGGAAGTCCTTTCAGATGGGGGTGCTGGCCGTCGGTTCTTTCCAGGGGGATCGTATCCCCTGACTCCTGGGTCCCTGGTAGCTCGCGTGGGCTGCTGGGGAGGGCACCGCCTGAACGACCCGCGTTCTTACCCAGAAGGGAAGGCTGAGAGTCAGCAGGAGCAGGCGCCCACATTAGAGGTCGACCGATATGGGTTTTTCTCTGGCCGATGCCGATGCCGATATTTAGAAATCGCGGTGGCCGATGGCCGATATATGATGCCGATTTTTTTGGGCTGATATATTAGGCCGATTTTTTTTTTTTTTTTTTCTTTTTCCCCCTTCATCTCATAAAATCTAACAGTTAGACCCCTTTCACACTGGGGCATTTTTTTAGGCTAAAAATAGCACCTGTAAAGTGCCAGTAAAACGGCTCCCCTCCAGTCTCAGTGTGATATCCCGAGTGCTTTCACACTGAGGTGATGCGCTGGCAGGATGTAAAAAAAAAGTCCTGCAAGCGGCATCTTTGGAGCGGTGTATACCGCTGCTCCACCACTCCTGCCCATTAAAATGAATGCGCACCGCTGCCGAAGCACCTGCATAACGTTTTGGCAGCAGCACTTCAGGGGCGCATTTAACCCCTTCCTCGGCCGCTAGCTGGGTTATAAGCGCCCCGCTAACAGCCGAATAGCGCCGCTAAAATGACGGTAAAGCGCCGCTAAAACTAACAGCGTTTTACCGTCAACGCATGCCCGCTCCAGTGTGAAAGCAGCCTTAAGTAATAAGTGATACAGAAAATTTTTTACATTTAAACATTTATTGAACAAAACAAACCTCCAATCAGTTCACTTGTATGTAGAATTTAGATTAAAAAAAAACTATATCTTAAATATTAAATACACAAAAACAGGTAATCAAAACTTTTGGACGAAAAAAAAAAAATGGGCTAACTTTACTGTTTTATTTTTTTTTTTTTTTAATTAGTGTATTTTTAAAAAAAAAATTGCGTTTGAAAGACCGCTGCGCAAATACCGTGTGACATAAAATATTGCAACAACCGCTATTTTATTCCCTAGGGTCTCTGCTAAAAAAATATATATATAATGTTTGGGGGTTCTAAGTGATTTTCTAGCAGAAAATACAGAATTTTTACTTGTAAGCAACAAATGTCAAAAAAGATTTAGTCTTTAAAGGGTTAAACTGAAAACTTCTCCACGGAGTTCAGTCTATTGATAAAAAGAACCCGAAGAGATACAAATGTATCTTCTTATCAGATTTGGCAGGCTGCCCAGAGGAGGAGAGAAAACAAACTTCAAACAGCTTGCAATTGACTTCTATTACAGAAGTCATTTGCAAGTCCCGCTGAAGTTATAATCGGCTTTTTTTATCCGCACAATCGGCCGATGCCGATTAAGTAAAAAAAGCCAAATATCGGCCGATATATCGGCCGGCCGATATATCGGTCGACCTCTAGCCCACATCCTCCTTTCGAGGAGGCACCAGTTTACTATGGTGAATGTCTGCCTAAACCACCTCCTCGTGGACCATAAGGATGGAAAAGCAAGCCCGGTGGCTGTGGAAAAAGGGGAAGACGACAACGGTGAGTCAAAAATCCCCAATCCCAGCCAGATGGTTTCTGGGCATTTGAGATAATCTCCCCTGGGGTCTGGATTCAAATAGCCCAGAAGCTTTTGCTAAAGACACCAGCCACAGCTCCCTCCTACATCAGAGATGCTGTATGGTGGACAAGTGGTGCAGAGGAGCGAGTGTGCCTAAACCACCTCAGATGGGAAAGAGGTAGGTAAGGCATTTTTTCCCCTTCCACCTGTATTTACTGAGTGGTGCAGTGCAGGACCTGGGGGTCTCCATAACAAAATAGCCCAGAAGCTACTGCTAAAAACCACCAGCCACAGCTTCCTCTTATAGCAGAGACACTGTGGTTATCACAACAGTAGGTTGCCAGCCTCTCCCTACATACCCGGTTGTGGTACATTAGTAGGGGTGAATACAGCAAAGAGGGTGACCTGGTAGAACAAAGAGTTCCTTACTGGCCAGGTATACCACTGAACAAGTTATTAATGGTGCAATGGTTGAAGGATTCAGGAGTAAGCTCCCTTGCTCAGCAGGTGCACTAGGTTATCTGGCCCTATTTGCCCAGCTGCTAGGAATCTGCTTAAAGTTGCTCCAAGATGCTTAAAAGCTGACCTAACTTTCAACAATGTGGCAGGGACCAAGCTTCTGTGTGGCACAGTAGGGGTTCCCTTGTGACAGATCCTCCTTTTGGGGGTTGCTTGCTATGGGTAACTTTTCATAAGCTCCAACCTCCCACTCCACTCTTACATTGTGGTTATATTTTAATGCAGGGGGTAAGAAAAACCTTTTTGTTGGTTTGGGCTACAGTCCACTCAGTGACAGATCTAAAAGCGATTTACCATAAATCGTTTTTCCTATATCCTTTGATTAAGGATTTTCTGTGCAAACATATGCAAGAGCTAGATGGCTATATGATTGCTTCTTTAAGGGCTGCAGGTGGCTATTTACCTCCAGGCTAAATTGGTAACCACCCTTTTTAGAGGTCTTATATTGGTCTCTAGGGCTGGGCTTATTGAGACTTTAGTTACTGATCAGCCCCACCCGTGTATGAGCTGGCTAGCGTTTGCTCAATCTACGGAGGTAAGGTAGGACAACAGCTACTATAGTAAGGTGTCCAACCATTTTAGGATTGGTTCCTTCACTGGTGGTGAAGGATTAGTATCTACAGCCCAGGCTATGCCTATGAAATAATTTACTCCTGTTTGGTTATTTCATAAAGGGATACACCATGACTCCTTCTTGGCTGCTCACCAGTAGACCTCAGTAGTGAAGGTTTGTCCTTGCTGGGGTGTTTGGTGGCACAACTAAAGTACACATTGAGATTTGTGACATCTCTGCTGAAGCTTGTTGGGTGTCCTTTATATCCTAAAGGTACTGCTTTGTTTGGCTACAGATCAGAAAATACAACAGGGAAGGTGGTCTGTACTTTCTGGTTTTGTGCCGCACGCCAGAAACGCACATCATTGAGTCTGGTGATGACATTTCTGCTCATAATTGTTATATTGCTGCACATCAGACCTACACAAGATTGGGGTCTGTCTGTGGGGTTTTTGTGTGTCCTGTATTACTGCCTTATTGGTTGCTTATCAGAAAGGCAGCAGGAAAGATTGATGGCAGGGGTAGTACATATACTGCCTTTGGTAATCGGTACAGCACCACAAGGTGGCGTCGTGCTGATTCAGACAGTGCTATTAACGGCAATAGCTGCTGATTTTAGGCATGCGATTTGACATGTGAGTCGCATGCCAAATCGCTTCAATATGGATGTGCTATGTCTAATCAGAATTGTTAGATTGTTGCACATTAGAGATATACACGATTGAAGTTTGTCTGTGGGTCCTGTATTACTGCCTTATTGGTTGCTTATCAGAAAGGTAGCAGTGAAGATGGATGGTCCTGATTTTGTTGGAAAATACAAATTGAACCTGTGCCATGGGTAGTACACATACTGCCATTTGTAATCAGTGCAGCACCACAAAGTGACGTGCTGATTCAGACAGCGCTATTAACAGCAATGGCTGCCGATTTTAGGCATGCGACTTTGACATGTTGAGTTGCATGCCAAATCACTTCAATATGGATGTGCTATCTCTATTCAGAACTGTTATATTATTGCACATCAGACATATACAAGATTGAGGTCTGTCTGTGGGTCCTGTATTACTGCCTTATTGGTTGCTTATCAGAAAGGCAGCAGTGATGACGGATGGTCCTGATTTTGTTGGAAAATACAAAATTGAACCTGTGCCAGGGGTAGTACACATACTGCCATTGGTAATCAGTGCAGCACCACAAAGTGGCCCGGGCTGATTCAGACAGTGCTATTAACGGCAATGGCTGCCAATTTTAGGCATGCGATTTGACATGTTGAGTCACATGCCAAATCACTTGAATATGGATGTGCTATCTCTATTCAAGATTGTTGTTGCACATCAGACACATACAAAATTGAAGGTTTACTGCCTTATTGGCTGCATATCAGAAAGGACACAACAGTGAAGGTTGTTTGTCTTTTTCTGATTTGTTTTTGCTGCTCAGCAGGGAGACACATTGAGGGTAATGACATCTCTGTTCAGTATTGGTATATGCTACACATCAGACATACACAAAGATTGAACATTGTTTGTGTCCTGTATGTCCTATATTTACTGACTTATCGTCCGTATATCAGAAAGGCACAGCAGTAAGTGGTGTTTCTCATTGATCTTCCTTGCTGTTTCTTAGGTATATACAGTAGGGGGTTGTTGGCTGCACTCCTCCAGGGAGCCACAGCATGGGGACCCCTTGTTTGTTCGACCCGAAAACTGCTTTTCCTGCGACCTGTGCAATCTTGAGGTCTGTGGTTCCGTAAGCAGGGACTGCTGGATACGCTGCGACCTGGAGTCGCACAGTCACGAATGATACCCTTTGGAAGCCATAGTATGACTTCTCATGCGTCTTGCAGTCCCAAGTGGCAGGTTGGGTCGCACGGGTGTGGGAACCCTAAGCTTATCTGTCCCTTCTGGTTCAGGTTTTGCAATGCTGCAGGAATACTCATTGTGGAGTTATTGCCTTATTTTGCAGTAGACCAGAAAGATCGCAGCTGTAAAGGCTGTCTGTTGTTTGTTTTTATGTTGCTGCACAGCAGAAGTACTCAACATTGAAGCTTGTTGGTGCTTTCTGTTTCATATTGCCTTACCTTATGGCACTTCAGAAAAACACAATGCTGTAGGTTGCTTGTGTTCTTTCTCTGTTGGTTCTATGTAACTGCACTACAGAACTGCATAACAGGAAGGATTGTCTTATAACTGTACTTGGTGGTTCGTCATAAATACGCAACATAGAAGTTTGGGTCTTTCTGTCTTCTCTTTATAGCCTTGTTTTGCTGTACATCAGTAAAACACCACTGTAAAAGGGGGTTCCCGTCCTTTCTGTATTTACCAGTTATGACCTAGCTAGCTGCACTTCAGAAATGCGCAGCATTTAAGGTGTGTTTGTGTCTTAATGCTTACATATTGGCCGCACATCAGAAAACCAGACTGTGAGGTTCAGATTTGGGTCTCTTCCCATATTTGATATTTTGGTTTAGCTAGTCACACTCAGATACACAACATTGATGTCTATGCTTGTGTCCTTTCTGTCTAAATCTATTGTGCTATGTCCACAATCTATGATTTTTTTATTTGTGATATTAATAATACATGTATCACCTTTTTGTATTTCAGCCTTCTCTTCTGTGAAAGGGCCAGGAGTTCTGGTGCAGATGTCACATGTCAGAAAGCCTCGACCCCTTACATTCAGGGATGCCAGAGCCATTTCCTAGGGTTGAAGCCCAGTAGAGTTATGGGTCACTGGAGGAAGGCGATAATGAATCGCCCTGTTTAATAAGAACTTAGGAAGTTCGGTTCAGAGGAGTTTTATGGCCTGAAGATGAAGTATAAACATGTATACCCGACCAAATAGGTTACAGCTCTGTGCATGGCCTTCATTTTGCCCTTCTAGCAAAACTAGATGTAGCAATATGAGTGTTCTTCTCCTGCTATAGATGTTAATCTCCTGAGTAGGCTCTCAGGCGTAAGTAAAACTATAGATTGGGCATGCCTTAAACCCAGGGATTAAGTTTTTGTTAATCTATTTCCCTTAAGTAGGTTTCCCTTCAGTCTTTGCTGACGTAAAGCTAAAAATGAACAAAAAGGGGTTGTCTGTCAGGGGCCCCCCCTTTTTTGGCAATTTTATTTCCCTGGACAGGGTTGTGTTAAGACAGGCCCCCTTATGGATCAATGTAGTGTCCTTGTCTTACAACACAGGTCTCCGATTAATCTTTTTAGTGGTTCTAAACAGCACCTATAGGCAGAATAGGCCATTGTTGGTAGATGTGTGACAGGCAACATTGATAACCTACAAGTTTAACATGTTTTCTGATTCCATCTTTAAGAGCCCACTCCACCTAGATCCTGCATCCGAAACAGAGAAGGCAGGGACACATGTGGAGTAGACCGGCAGATCAGCCGCATGATCCAGCTAAGATACCTTCATCAAGCATATGGAGTAAAGGTAAAGCTTACTGCAGAACCGAGGTTCGCCAAGAGTCTTGCAGTGGTCCCACCCTAAGGTAGGCCTGAGGTACTTGATTATCCTCTCAGGTGTGCCGTCCTGGAAGATGACTTGAGAAAAGTACTAGTTACTTACCGGTAACTGTCTTTCTGGGAAATCTTCCAGGACGGCAGGCCTACTTCCCACCCGTTGGAGGAGGGAAAATTTTAGAACACTAGAAGGTGAGTACCTATGAGGAATGATTTCCCTTGTGAACCAGGTTCAGGAGTTACAAACTGAGGATCAGGGGGAAGGGTGTGGACTTAAAACAGCTGTTGATTGTGTTTCCTGTGGGGAGGAGCCTCTCATCTCTCAGGTGTGCCGTCCTGGAAGATTTCCCAGAAAGACAGTTACCGGTAAGTAACTAGTACTTTTCTCCACAATTACATGCAGACTAGTGGAGCAAAATAGAAAACTTCCAAAGGTGCTTACAACTTATACTTGATTGTTTGTTTTAATTCTCTTTAAGCTGAACTACAGGCAGAAATAAGACCCAAGTTAATGCAGCTCAATATTTAATAAAACTGGCGTTTGAGCTGCCTATATTTTGTCTTTACTGGTTCCCCCAAGAACCATTATCTACAGGATAATCAAATTTGTATATTCTTTTAAAGATAAGTTTCACATTAAAGGGGTTGTAAAGGTAAATTTTTTTTTTTTTTTTTTTTTAACCACTTGCTTACCGAGCACTTAAACCCCCCTCCTATCCAGACCAATTTTTAGCTTTCAGCGCTAACGCATTTTGAATGACAATTGCGCGGTCATACAACGCTGTACCCAAATGAAATTTTTATCATTTTTTTCCCACAAATAGAGCTTTCTTTTAGTGGTATTTGATCACCTCTGCGGTTTTTACTTTTTGTTAAAAAAATTTAAAAACCTGAATTTTTTTTAAAAAAAAAAAATTTTTTTTTTTATATTTTGTTATAAAAAAATTTTAACGGGTAATTTTTCTCCTTCATTGATGTACGTTGATGAGGCGGCAGTGATGGGCACTGATAGGTGGCAGTGATGGGCACTGATGGGTGGCAGTGATGGGCACTGATGGGTGGCAGTGATGGGCAGCACTGACAGGTGGCACTGATTGGCACTACAGGTGGGCATTGGTAGGTGGCACTTGTGAGCATTGATAGGTGGCACTTGTTGGCATTGATAGGTGGCACTGTGGGCACTGTTAGGTGGCACTGTGGGCACTGTTAGGTGGCACTGTGGGCACTGTTAGGTGGCACTGTTAGGTGGCACTTTTGGGTGGCACTGATGAGAATGTTTTGTGCTCTTACTTTGGGACTGATGTCCCTGGCATCTGAGCCGGTGATCGGCTTTTTTCTTTACTCGCGCTGTCAGCGCGAGTAAAAAAAAAACCGATTACCGATCTTCCTGTTTACATCATGTGATCAGCTGTCATTGGCTGACAGCTGATCACATGGTAAGGGGCCGGGACCGGCCCCTTACTCAGATCGGTGATCAGCCGAGTCTCAGTGACTCGGTGATCACACCGCGCCCGGCGCGCGCCCTGCAGGGCGCGCGCAGGGAGCGTGCACAGGGGAGGCCGTCATATGACGGCCTCCCGGGAATGTAGGTCCGCGCTGTGGCCGTCATTCGGCCATAGCGCGGATGTCAAGTGGTTAAAAATAACAAACATGTTATACTTACCTTCACTGTGCAGCTCGTTCTGCACAGAGTGGCCCCGAACCTGGTCTTCTGGGGTCCCTTGGCGGCTGTTTCAGCTCCTCCCCGCAAGCATTAACCACCTTAATGCGAGCTCCCTCGCATGGTGGTTAGTGCTTGCGGGCGCGCTCCCGTGATACAGCCGGCGGCTATAGCCGCTCACTGTATCACTCGGCCCCCGCCCCCCAGCGCTCCGCGTCATTGGATGTGATTGACAGCAGCGCGAGCCAATGGCTGCGCTGCTTCCAATCCATCCACTGTAGCCAATCAGCGGCCAGGGTGAGCGGAGGAATAGATGTCGGGAACGAGAAGCTGACTTTCGAGGCGTCAGGTAAGTAAAACGGGGGGGCTGGGGGGGGCCGGTATTGTCAGAAGTTTTTTCACCTTAATGCATAGAATGCATTAAGGTGAGAAAATTTTTACCTTTACAACCCCTTTAATCGAATCTCCTGCACGGCCAGGCAAGGCTTTTCTGTTAACTGTATCCTAGCTGGGTACTTTGTATGGTCTTTGGCGTTGTGATTGCTAATAGAGGACTCGTGCTTGTAGTAGAGTAATATTTTTGTCTTTTTATAGGTGGAGAGGATTAAGGAGCGGGTTGAAGAAAAGGAGGGTATTCCTCCACAACAACAAAGGCTGATCTATAGTGGGAAACAAATGTAAGTTCTGTAATTGATCCATGACCTTTCGGCACTATTTACAAAGAGAAATCTGCTTAAATGTAGATGATAGTTTAAATGGCCAATCCTCTTCAGAACCATATGCATCATAAGGGTTTCAGCAAATTTTTTTTTTTTTTTTTTTTTTTTTTTTTTTTTTTTTTTTTTTTTTTTTTGCAGGTTAGTGCATTTCTCAGTTAAAGGAATTGTTTGGCTCACTTTTTTTTTTTTTTTTTTCCCCAAATGGGAGGGGTCATGCTTCATTATAACCAATTCAGATGTCTTAAAGTGATTGTAAAGTTTTTTTTTTTGTTTTTTTTTTGTTTTTTTCTTTGGTTAAAAATAACCCGTTTTGTGGATTTACACAGGGCAGCCCAGATCCTCCATTTCTAGGGTCCCTCTTCGGCTCTCCTGGTTCCTCCCTCCTGACGAGTGCTCCCACAGCAAGGAGCTTGCTGTGGGGGCACCCGAGCTGCAGCTCCTTGTGTCCAGACAAGGAGCTGCGGCCCGCACCCTTTCTCTCCTCATTGGCTGACTGACTTTTATGGCAGCCAATGATGCCTCCGCTGCTGTCTCAGCCAGTGAGGAGGGGAGTTCTGGCAGTTGAGACAATCCTACAACATCGCTGGATAGTGAGGGGGCTCAGGTAAGGGGGGGGGGGGGGGGGGGGCTGCACACAGAAGACTTTTTATCTTAATGCATTAAGATAAAATAACCTTCTGCCTTTACAAACACTTTAAGCATCACTGAGCCTAAAGCCTCATACACGCAATCGGACTTTCTGACAGGGATTGTGTGATGACAGGCTGGATTTTCCGACAATTTTCCGTCTGTTGGATTTTTCCAGCATGTTGCGCAAAAGTCCAAAGTACAAACACGCGTGCTCGGAAGCAGGGATGAGCCAGAAGCGGTCAGTCTTGTAAACTAGCGTTCGTAATGGAGAATTAACATTCGTGATGCGGCAAATTAAGAAATTTTGAAATGCAGCGCACATTCTCTTCTTTAATGGGATAATAATGAAGCTGCTTTGCTGGTGATACTGATGGAGTTATTGCAAACACATTTTTTTTTCTAATGATATCAAGAATAATATTATCTTGTAGTTTTTAAGATCAAAGATACAACTATGTTGGCGTCCCTTGTTAATTTTACATTGTATTTTTTTTAAATGTAACTGCCTACTCCCAAACTGTCATTTGAAGTAAAACACATAGCCAAGTATTATTCTCCACAATTTTTTTTATTGCGCATTAAAAAAAGAAAACAAATAAAATTAGACATGCTATCTGCCAATAGAACTTAACCAGAAAGGGCGTTCTATGCATTAGGGCTGAGGAAAAAAATGATTTGAATCTTGAATCGAGTTGAGAGGTCAAATCGATTCAAATTTTCAGCAAATCGATTTTTTTTAGATAGAGATATATATATATATTCACCAGGACTGGCACTGACACAGCATTGGTCCTGAGGAGCTGCGGGCAGGAGTTTTTAGGCGAAAAAGTTTTTCGGCTAAAAACTCCTGCCTGCAGCTCCCCAGGACTGGCGCTGACCACGCTGGTCCTGAGGAGCTGTGGGCAGGAGTTTTTAGGTGAGGCCGTAGCTTCGGCCTAGTCCGCGAGGCCGGACGCCGTGGACTAGGCCGAAGCCGCAGCCTCACCTAAAAACTCCTGCCCACAGCTCCTCAGGACCGGCGCGGTGTCCATCCAAAAAAAAAAAAAAAACCTCTTGCTTCTTAATATAGGGGGTCAACAATGCCAAGAGTTGGTGAAAGCAGGGGTCCGTCAGCCGGAGATAATTTCCGAAAATCATCTGTATTATTCTCCTGGAGCTCCCGCAGCAAGGGCATATGACATAATTGGTCACGATTAACAAAGCAACCAATTTTTGGTCCAAGAAATCCTCCTCCTGTTCTGGACTGGACTTGGGTCAAATTCCAAGGCCAATAATAAACACGTTATCTCCTCCGATTCCGCAACATGGCTGGTTGACGAACGGCCATTCAGAAACTAAATGAAAAGCACAATTCAACACTCACCAAACTTCTACTAACACGAAATTAGCAGAAGGAGCCCAAAGGGTGGCGCTAAAGAGCTGAGAAAACACGTAGTACGTCACTATGTTTGTTTTTGTTGGCCGACAATTCCTTGCCGTTTGTATGCAAGACAAGTTCCTGGCCAATGCCCTTTGGACAATTGTCCGAGGTTTTGTTTGTGGAAAATCCGATCGTGTGTACGAGGCTTCAGGTCACTTTTACATGGACACGAAGTGAATCCAGTGTGATTGAGGCATTTGTTTATGTGTTTGGAAAGCACCCGTATTTGACAGTTATTTTGTGCAACTATGGCCGAATCTTCCCACACATAGCAGAAACCATAGACATTTGTTCAGGCACAAATGCATGGCCCTGGAAGCATTAACAAATGCCTCATTCAAGCTGGACAGCCCACTGCACCCATGGTAATGAGGCCTTAGAGTATCTTCTCAAAAATTATTCTATTGTAGGGGGTGACTGTACCTTGATTTACAGCTCAGTGCAGACTTCTGGGAGAAGTACTGAGCTAATTCCAGAAGCAAGGGATGATAGATTAGGATTTTCTACACTTAAATGTACATCCAAACCAGAACCAAGTTGAGCTCTGCCCCACTCAGAACCACCAACTGGCTAGTAAAGCTGCCATTACATTTACTTTTACTGGCCAGTTGTGAGGGAATCAAAGTCCAATCTTTAAGGAATCTTTTACATATATTATACAGCCCTTTAGTGATGTCAGAGGGTCCTACCTAAGTAAGTTGGTCACCCTTGCCCTCAATTCTTTTGTAAATAGCAGCATATCATCTATTTTGTTGGACCAGCTCTGCCTCATTCTGTAGTTTTTTTTTTTTTTTTTCTTTTTGGTGCAATGCTTTTGAAGCTTCATCCCAATGTGTGGCTGTAGTGTGCTAAAGTGATATACTTTTACAGATTCTGGGTTGGCAGAAGGAATTGAAAGCATATCTAAACTCAAAAACAAAATGTAATCTATTGCCTTAGATGTGGCTTTTTCAGATTTGGGCTACCGAGGTGCCTTTCTCTGTTCATTTCCATTACATCGGGGGAGGATAATTGGTAGGTTACAGGAGACGGCTTGTAAGGCACGTCAAAATTTTGTGCTTTCTCTTTAGCTCATAGGAAGTAACAAGGACAGTGCATTTCTGGTATTATCAATCGGTATTTTCTTTCTTGTTTTTCCCTTTTGAGAGATATACCACTAGACTGGTTGATGGTGTTCTAACGTTATATCTCAACTCTCTAGATTTCTACAACTTCCAAGCTTAAATTAAGTCATCCCCTTTATATCTGCTTGGAACAGGGAACTGGACACAGAGCTCACCTCCAAGGATTGGTTTAAAGCCTTACTTTTTCTACACTGTGACAAAATACGTCCCTTCTGGCAATCTATATTTGCAGTATCTAATGATATTTGTAGTGAATTCCTTACGCCAACCCCACACATGACTGCTCTCGGTACTTCCTGGATCAGTTGCTCTTGCGCCATTTCCTGTCGGCTGACAGACAACTAATCTCCCAATATTGGAAGTCCATCATTACCCCTCCTTTGAAATTGGTTGCTAAAGTTAATATTGAGCTCCATTCACAGAACCAAATTGCATGCGGTATTTTGGTGGGGTTTTTTTTCCCAAATACCGCATGGAATCCTGAAAATGTCAATTCACTACTGCTTCATGCGGTATTTAATGCATAAAGCAAAAATGCTCAGTAAATAATGCATAAAACAGGAGTGAAAGTCAATTCACAAAAAAAAAAAAAATAATGCAGTAAATAAGTAGTGGTCCCGGCATGCGTTTTTTTTTTTTTTTTAAGGAACCAGCAGCTTGTCAGCATCCTTAACGCCCAGTAAATAGCATCTCCACAATAAAAGGTGGAAGAAATCAGAACCTTTGAGGCATAGGATTTTATGCAGACTGTACATACTGTAGCATGTTTTCTAAGGACTGGTAAGCTGTAATATATTCCATTTTTGAGTTAAGATATTGTTTAAATGCCATTTTAATTCTTTAAACATTAAGTAGCTGTAATGATAATAATATGTCTCCAATCCTTTTATTGTATGTATTTTTACAGGAACGATGAGAAGACTGCTTCAGACTATAAGATACAGGGTGGTTCAGTTCTACATTTGGTGCTTGCCCTAAGAGGAGGCTGCTGAAAGACGACTAAAGTTTTTTAGCATTGTCCGTTATGGATATTATTTGTGGAGGAACCACATCCCTTTGGTTCTGCAGCATGGGACTGCCCTCCACAGACATTTGCCAGCTTTTTCTTTAAAATATTAAGGTTATGTTGTACATTGTTTTTGTTTACCCCTTAAATAAATAATCCTCAAAATACCCTGTCTTGGCACTGAAACAAGATTAAGATGCAGTGAACATTGTAGGTGGTTTGATTAAACAACACTTGGTTGAAATTAGCCCACACCTATTTGCAGCAATGAGCACTTTGGATCATATGCAGCTTCCCCTGGACCAACAAGGTTAGGAAGCGCATGGAATTTTCTAGATGATCACCACAATTGCCCTGATATATGGCTAGGACTGGGTGTGCTTACCAGCATGCATGTTTATATTGCAATTGCGTATACTAAATCACACTGCGTTCTCCATCTTGGATCAAACGGTTTGTTTCAAGTATTAAAGGGGTTGTAAAGCTAAATTTTTTTTTTTTTTTTTTTTTTTTTTTTTTTTTATCAATATCTGATCTATATGCAGCATAGATCAGGAATATAGCTGTTATTTCTGCAGAAATGTTCTATTTACCTGTTATATGCATATGCTTTTTCTGAACTTCCTCCTTTAGTGCATCTATGATCTCCTCAGCTTCCGGTTTTTAGAGCGTGCTCCGTGCAGCAACGTCGCGTTTTCAAACAAACTACAATTCTCTTGATGCTTAGCGGCATGCGCAGTGCCGCTTTTTCGCTGTGTCAAAGAATGAGTCTTGTTCTCATTTCTCACCGCCCGGCAGCCAATCCCATTCCCACCTCCCCAGCACGCCCATACACTGAATAAACATAAAGGAGGCGGAGTAAAGGCTGTGCTGCTGAGATCGTCATTCTGATTGCAATAACATGGGAGGCGGAGCTACAGCGTCTTAGACATGCCTGTGGCTCCCACGCCTGTGAACGTACACAGCGTCTCCCCGCAGGGATGTAGTACCAAGGGAGGGGGCGAGGACGCTTACTAACCCCCAGCCAGAAAGGCTCAGATGATGGGGGCAAGCTGACAGAGGAGGAACAGGAAGTGAGAAATTCAGACAAAGAAAAAATACATTTAGAAGAGAAATCGAAGGAAAAAGGAAGGAAGAACCAACAATGCACTAGCTTAAAGGAACCTAATTAGAAAATAAAAAAACAAACCTTTACAACCCCTTTAACTATTTTTCACAAAAAAGTAGCTTTGATTCTATTGTATCCTAGACACTACAAAACTGCAATAACAATTAAGCTTTAATAAAAGTATCCTGTTGTATCAACTGGGAGGAACAGAAAGTAAAGTCTGTAGCAATGTACTCGCAGACCTCTATAGGAAGAGAATCCTCTCATGCAGATGAAAATGTTGTTTCTAAGTCCTAAGGAATAGATGTTTTCTTCGTTTTGCTGCTAATAGAAATTTCCTGCTGGATACCAAACTGATTTACCACTCACTCAGTACAAGCTTATGCAGTGGAATCCAGGATCTGTAAATCCACATTCCAGTAGCATAGCCACGCTAAGGCTTCCTCTGTGGTAGTGGACTAAGTTCCGGTTCTCCCTGATGCGAGTTCATAACGAATGTGATGCGTCAAAAACATTCTAAATTTGCATGTCATCCATAAAGTCATTGTTTTCAATGACCGTCGTTCACATACATGCGTTGCGATTCCCCTACGAATGTGATGCGATAAAAAAAAGGGTCTTGTGTGAGTTTACAGCGTTGCGTTGCGAATTTAGCCTCTATAGACATCAATGTAAATCGTTCTGGAATCGCATTGATGGTTCAGATCTGTGCAAATTCCACCACTCTACTCTCCACAAAAAACAGGAAATACACAGGAAGTTAACAACACTTCTTTTTTTTTTTTTTTTTTTTTCCCATTATGATTCCATTGGCTAGAACATCAATCGCAGCTATGACCAACTCCTGAAATTCGCGGTAAAATCGCAAGGACAAAAAAACTGAACAAATTCACAGCGCAGCAGTGTGAACCGGCACTAAAAGTCCTCCAAGTGGAACTCGCTGCAAGCAGATTCCCTGAAAAAGCTAAATCTATAGGGGTATTGCTTTTAACTTTAATTCCAAATGCGAATATATTAAAATGTTTAATAGCTATACCCTTGGGTCTGCACTAGGGCTGCAACGAACGATTATTTTCATAATCGATTAGTTGGCCGATTATTGTTTCGATTAATCGGATAATAACCTTAAAAAAAGTGTGGTGTATAATTTAATATGTAAAGTTTAAAAAAAGGCAATTTATTCTTCAAAATCTATATGCAGTGGTAAATATAAATAATCAACTATATGATTAGGGAGCAAAATCTCTAATCCACTCTGAATATAACAGACAGAAGAGATGTACTGTATATACTATTGGAGGTTGAATCTGGTAAATATCATCAGACTCAGAGATCACATTTTTTATTTAGACCCCATTCACACTGGGGCATGTAATGTGCCATGTCTCCTTGAAATGTGCCCTGCTCCTACGTAATGTGGCTTACCTCCATGTAAAAGTTTACTTTACTTTAAATGTAATAGTAATGCCTTCTATTACCTCCAGTTTCTCAGCCTCCACCTTCTCTGGGTTCAGATGCTGATCTTCCCTGCACAGTCTTTAAAAAAAAAAAAAAAAAAGAAATATGACTTTAAACCAACATCGTATACTTACCTGCTCTGTATAATGGTTTTGCACAGAGCAGCCCTGATTCTTCTCTTCTGGGGTCCCCCCACCAATGCCTCTGGCTCCTCCTGCTTTTAGGAGTGCCCCAATAGCAAGCTGCAAATTATATTATAGCGTGCCCCTATAGCAAGGTAATAATTTCTGCTTTTAGACCCACTCACTTTCTGCCCAGGACTACATGTTCCATGAGGCATTGCTCCTCACACATTCACAAGTTCTCAGGCACTTCCTGACATGTATGGATGGTGTACTGAGCTGTATGTGTGCTGCACTGTATTTCCGGATATGTAAACAAATAATGCATTCTGTATGCAAGCCAAATAATCGGCTGGCCGATTAATCGATTATGAAAATAGTTGGCAACTATTTTCATAATCGATTAGTTGTTGATTAATCGATTAGTTGTTTCAGCCCTAGTCTGCACTATTTGTGCTTTGATTCTGTTACAGTAACATCCAGCTGGCGAACTAGCAGTCCTTTACTGAAGAGGGAGCTTGAGAGTGGATGTACTGAGTGCATGGAAATGCAGATCTTGGGTTCCACTGTGTAAGTTGCGCACAAACTAGATATTTTTATTATTTAAAAAGCACAAGTTAATTGTGTTGTCTGATATTAAAAGTATCAAGGTGACTGTGTTTGTGGAAAATAATACATGGCGCAAGCAGGTCTGAGGTGAGGAGTGCAGTGTGTTTTTAACCTGTGTTTTATTTAAATACATTGTTCTACATAATTGTGTGACATTTTTGATTTTCTGTGGGTAGCACAATATCAGATTTACTTACAAATTCTTGGCATGGGCACAGACATTAGAGGATTTGTCATGATTAAACAGCCCAAAGTTTTTGGTTTTTCGGGTTTTTTTTTTTTCACAAACAGATGCCATGATATGCACCTAGAAAAAGGGAAACAAAATATTTTTCATGCCCTTTCACCTCTGTGTGCACCTCAACACATCTCAGCAGATGGGAAAAAAAAAACCCAACTATTTTCCATTGCACAAAACATGTGTGAACCAGACTCGCTGAAAACAATGGGATGCCATGTAACCTGTGCTTTGATGTGCCTTCATGCATAGGTGTGAACAGGGCCTAGGACTGGATTCCCAGCTTTGCATCTTTGGTTGGTTTGCATAATCCGTAAATGTATATATCAATGCATGTGTTAAAACACACTTCAATTATTCAAAATGTACAACGTGTATTGACATTCAATACAAAGCACATTGCATTGTGTGACAATTCACAGTATTGAGTGTAAACATGCATTTTTATGTTTCCATAAACTTCAATGGAAAAAATGCATAGGTGTGAATAGGCTCTTAAGAACCCCGAGGATTTCTGCATATAAAAAGAAAATGCCAATTATGGTATTAAAATACATACTGGATCTCCAGCTTTTAGAATTCTGCAAAATAATTTTGACATGTTGCATAGGCATTTCAGTTGAATTGACACATTATAAGTGTGAAATAATATTTTAATAATGTTGTCAGTTTATTTTATGCTGCATTCAAAATAAAAACTGTCACAGTTATAGTTGAAGTTTAAGAATGGGTCGTGTTTTTGACTATCAAATTCAGCCTTCAGAATACAAGCTTGTTTTATTTTGTGCTGCAATAAAGTGCAAAGAGTAGGTGTGTGGTGGGAGGGGTCTTCAATGAAGGAAGATGGGTTCGCTGTGCCCCCTAGAAACACAACTTTGCCCCACTACTATCAAACTTCTATTTTATGCTTAAATTAACCACTTGACCTCTAGAAAGGTTTTACCCTGTTCATTTCATCACCAGACTTTATTTATTTTAACTTTACTTTCTGTTTATAGAATTTTGCAAATAAATACTTTCTTCATAAATGTAGTCTGCTACATTCCCTTGGTAAAAAAAATCACCCATATCTGTGTATATTACTTAGTCTGTGTGACAGAGTCCACAAACTATGGTGTACATATATTTGGAAATCGATTAATCCTGATATACTAATGGCCTGTCTCATTTCTTGAGCCCCTAAAATGCCAGGACAGTACAAAAGGACCCGTTCTTGGAAATTCCAAGGTATTTATTAAGAGGCATGGTGCGTTTTTCTTAAGTTGTAATCACATAGTACAGGGTGCCAGGTACCGCGTGATAGCTGTGGGCCAATCACGGCATCCCAATAGTAAGCAAGCTGTCATAGAAGCTACAGTGGGTATAGAAAAGAATCACCCTCTTAAAATAATCACATTTTGTTGCATTGCAGCCTGAAATGAAGAGTTTTTGTTTTATCTAGCTGTATTTACTCAGTGCAAATTATAACATCCAAGTGAAAGATGTATAACACCAACTTGTCAGAAAATTAAATCAAAAACAGAATCGCTGACTTGGAAAAAAGATCACCCTCTTTATGTCATTATTTTGTTGGGCTACCCTATGCTTTCATTACAGCCTGTTGGGATATGTCTACTAACTTTGCACATCTAGACTGCAATATTTGCCCACTCTTCTTTGCAGAATTGCTCAAGTTTAGTTAAATTTGATGGTGACTGATTGTAGACCGCAGCCTTCAAGTCATTCCACAGATTTTCAGTGGGGTTTAACCACTTGCCGACCGCCTCACGACGATATACGTCGGCAGAATGGCACGGGCAGGCAGAATCATGTACCTGTACCCCCCCGGTGCCTGAGGCGGTCGGCATTTGTCCCCCGGCGATTGGAGGTGAGGGGGAGGTCCCCCCTCCCGATCGCTCCTGGCCAATGAGATCATTTCTCTGCTGCTGTATGGTAAACAGCAGCAGAGGAAGTGATGTCTTCTCTCCTCGGCTCGGTATTTTCTGTTCCGGCGCTCAGGAGAGAAGACATCCGAGTGAGTGCACCAACACACACAGTAGAACATGCAAGGCATACATTACACCCCCCACCCCTCCGTCACACTGACACCAAGCAGTTTTTTTTTTTTTTTTTCTGATTACTGCATTGGTGTCAGTTTGTGACAGTTAGTGTGGTAGGGCAGTTAATGTTAGCCCCCTTTTAGGTCTAGGGTACCCCCCTAACCCCTCCTAATAAAGTTTTAACCCCTTGATCACCCCCCGTCGCCAGTGTCACTAAGCGATCGTTTTTCTGATCGCTGTTTTAGTGTCACTGGTGACGCTAGTTAGGGAGGTAAATATTTAGGTTTGCCGTCAGCGTTTTATAGCGTCAGGGACCCCCATATACTACCTAGTAAAGGTTTTAACCCCTTGATTGCCCCCTAGTTAACCCTTTCACCAGTGATCACAGTATAACTGTTGCGGGTGACGCTGATTAGTTTATTTTTTATAGTGTCAGGGCACCTGCCGTTTATTACCGAATAAAGGTTTAGCCCCCTGATCGCCTGGCAGTGATATAACTTAGGTTTTAGGGTCTGCGTCGCCCCAGGCAGCGTCAGGTTAGTCCAGTACCGCTAACACCCACGCACGCAGCATATGCCTCCCTTAGTGGTATAGTATCTGAACGGATCAATATCTGATCCGATCAGATCTATACTAGCGTCCCCAGCAGTTTAGAGTTCCCAAAAATGCAGTGTTAGCGGGATCAGCCCAGATACCTGCGTTTTGCCCCTCCGCCTGGCCAAGCCCAGCCCACCCAAATGCAGTATCGATCCATCACTGTCACTTACAAAACACTAAACGCATAACTGCAGAGTCAGGCCTGACCCCTGCGATCGCTAACAGTTTTTTTGGTAGCGTTTTGGTGAACTGGCAAGGACCAGCGGCCTAGTACACCCCGGTCGTAGTCAAACCAGCACTGCAGTAACACTTGGTGACGTGGCGAGTCCCATAAGTGCAGTTCAAGCTGGTGAGGTGGCAAGCACAAGTAGTGTCCCGCTGCCACCAAGAAGAAGACAAACAGGCCCGTCGTGCCCATAATGCTCTTCCTGCTGCATTCGCAAATCCTAATGTCTGCAGCAAGCGCGGATATAGGCGTGACACCTGCTATTATTGTCCCTCCTGTCCTGACAATCCTGGTCTTTGCATTGGTGAATGTTTTGAACGCTACCATTCACTAGTTGAGTATTAGCGTAGGGTACAGCATTGCACAGACTAGGCACACTTTCACAGGGTCTCCCAAGATGCCATCACATTTTGAGAGACCCGAACCTGGAACCGGTTACAGTTATAAAAGTTACAGTTACAAAAAAAAGTGTAAAAAAAAAAAAAAAAAAAGTTGTCTCCGTGTTTTTCTCTGGCTCTCCTGTCTCAACAGGGAACCTGAGAATGCAGCCGGTGATTCAGCCAGCTGACCATAGGGCTGATCAGAGATCAGAGTGGCTCCCAACATCTCTATGGCCTAAGAAACCGGAAGCTACGAGCATTTCATGACTTAGATTTCGCCGGATGTAAACAGCGCCATTGGGAAAGCATTTTATCACACCGATCTTGGTGTGGTCAGATGCTTTGAGGGCAGAGGAGAGATCTAGGGTCTAATAGACCCCAATTTTTTCAAAAAAGAGTACCTGTCACTTAGGGCTGGGAGATTTTCTTTAAAAAAAAAAAATTTGATCCACGATTCGAATCGAGTTTTTTTTTTTTGACACCGCGCCGGTCCTGAGGCGCTGCGGGCATGAGTTTTTAGGCGAGGCCGCGGCTTCGGCTTAGTCCGCACCAGCGCGGTGAAAAAAAAAAATCTAAAAAAAATCGATTTGCTTAAATTTTGAATCGATTTGATCTCTCAACTCGATTCAAGATTTACCTGTAAATCGATTTTTTTCCCCAGCCCTACTGTCACTACCTATTGCTATCATAGGGGATATTTACATTCCCTGAGATAACAATAAAAATTATTAAAAAAAATAAATGAAAGGAACAGTTTAAAAATAAGATAAAAAAGCAAAAAAAAATAAAGAAAAAAAAAAAAAGCACCCCTGTCCCCCCCTGCTCTCGCAAGCGTTGGTCTGGCATCAAATGTAAACACCTCACATGCATGGTGCAATTGCTATCACCGCGAAGGTCAGATCGAGAGCAGTAATTTTAGCAGTAGACCTCTGTAAATCTAAAGTGGTAACCTGTAAAGGCTTTTAAAAATGTATTTATTTTGTTGCCACTGCGCAATTTTAAAGTATGTCATGTTTGGTATCCATGTACTCGGCCTAAGATCATCTTTTTTATTTCATCAAACATTTGGGCAATATAGGGTGTTTTAGTGCATTAAAATTTTAAAAAGTGTGTTTTTTCCCCAAAAAACGCGTTTGAAAAATCGCTGTGCAAATACTGTGAAAAAAAAAAAATGAAACGCCCACCATTTTAATCTGTAGGGCACTTGCTTTAAAAAAAATATATAATGTTTGGGGGTTCAAAGTAATTTTCTTGCAAAAAAAAAAAATATTTTTTTCATGTAAACAAAAAGTGTCAGAAAGGGCTTTGTCTTCAAGTGGTTAGAAGAGTGGGTGATGTGTGACATAAGCTTCTAAATGTTGTGCATAAAATGCCAGGACAGTTCAACCCCCCCAAATGACCCCATTTTGGAAAGTAGACACCCCAAGTTATTTGCTGAGAGGCATGTCGAGTCTATGGAATATTTTATATTGTGACACAAGTTGCGGGAAAAAGACACTTTTTTTTTTTTTTTTTTGCACAAAGTTGTCACAAAATGATATATTGCTCAAACATGCCATGGGAAAATTTGAAATTACACCCCAAAATACATTCTGTTGCTTCTCCTGAGTACGGGGATATCACATGTGTGAGACTTTTTCGGAGCCTAGCCGCGTACGGGACCCCGAAAACCAAGCACCACCTTCAGGCTTTCTAAGGGCGTAAATTTTTGATTTCACTCTTCACTGCTTATCACAGTTTCAGAGGCCATGGAATGCCTCCCAGGTGGCACAAACCCCCCCAAATGACCCTATTTTGGAAAGTAGACACCCCAAGCTATTTGCTGAGAGGTATACAGGGGGTCCCCTACTTACAAACATCCGACTTACAAATGACTCCTACTTACAAACGGAGGGAGACAACAGGAAGTGAGAGGAAATCTACCCCTAGGAAAGGAAATTCACTCCTGTAAGAGTTAATATTGGAAAAAGGTGTCTCCACTGATGCTTTATCACCTATCCTTATTTCCCTAATAACCCCAAATTTTAAAAATCCAATTGTCATTGGGACAAAGTGAGGTGAAATCTTCTGAACAGGGACACACACAGCAAAACAAATGTTACAGGGGTGATAACCCTTCCCTATGCTATCTACAAAACTTAAAAACAGATTTTTTGGCTGGAGCTACACTTAAAAAATGTACCTGTTCCGACTTACAAACAGATTCAACTTAAGAACAAACCTAAAGTCCCTATCTTGTTTGTAACCCGGGGAACCCCTGTAGTGAGTATTTTGCAGACCTCACTTTTTGTCCCAAACTTTTCTTGTCTTTCTTCATTTTCAAAAACAAATGAGAGCTGCAAAATACTCACCATGCCTCTCAGCAAATAGCTTGGGGTGTCTACTTTCCAAAATGGGGTCATTTGGGGGGGTTTGTGCCACCTGGGCATTCCATGGCCTCCGAAACTGTGATAGGCAGTGAAGAGTGAAATCAAAAATTAACACCCTTAGAAAGCCTGAAGGCGGTGATTGGTTTTCGGGGCCCTGTACGCAGCTAGGCTCCCAAAAAGTCTCACACATGTGGTATCCCCATACTCAGGAGAAGCAGCTAAATGTATTTTGGGGTGCAATTCCACATATGCACATGGCCTGTGTGAGCAATATATAATTTAGTGACTTTTTGTAATTTTTTTTTTTATTTTTGTCATTATTCAATCACTTGGGACAAAAAAAATATAATAATAATATTCAATGGGCTCAACATGCCTCTCAGCAATTTCCTTGGGGTGTCTACATAGTCATAAACTAAAAGCTGTGTAAATTCAAGAAAATGTACCCTAGTTTGTAGACGCTATAAGTTTTGCGCAAACCAATAAATATACACTTATTGACATTTTTTTTTTTTACCAAAGACACGTGGCCGAATAAATTTTGGCCTAAATGTATGACTACAATTGAGTTTATTGGTTTTTTTTTTTTTTTTTTTTTAACAAAAAGTAGAAAATATCATTTTTTTTTCAAAATTTTCGGTCTTTTTCCGTTTATAGCGCAAAAAATAAAAACCGCAGAGGTGATCAAATACCATCAAAAGAAAGCTCTATTTGTGGGAAGAAAAGGACACAAATTTCGTTTGGGTACAGCATTGCATGACCGCGCAATTAGCAGTTAAAGTGCCAATCACCAGTGGCAACCAGTGCCACCTGCCAAAAAAAGAAAAACTGGCTGAAAATATTGGCTGCAAAAATTGGCATCATATATCAGCTGCCTAGATTTATAAATATCTGTGTCGGCCAAAGAAAAACCCATAGCGGTCGACCTCTAATTTAAACAAAACATTGTGTGTATACACAATGCATGCTCACACGCTTGTGTAGACTAAGGAAGGCTTAATACCTCAGTTAAAGGTTTTTTGTTTTTTTTTTACTCTATCTGCTATACTTGTCACTTGAACAAGAGCTTAGGGTTAATCTTTTTCAATGAGGAACACCTGTTCCAGGGACAACTACCTAAGAGGAGAATGACACTCGCTTTGTAGAGATTTCCAGTTGTCTCAGTGATGGGAAATTTCCCTCAACTGACAGTTTTGGTTATGTCATACTGACTGAGATTCATCGAGTGACTCTGTTGCCAAGGACGTGGCAAAAAAAACCTATTTCATGTGTCTTGGCTCTTTAAAGAGAAGTTCCACCTAAAAGGGGAAGCTCTGCTTGTCTGACTACCCACCCCCTTCCCCAGGCACCCGTTCCCACTTTCAGTTCGCCGTGCCTAAGTTCGGCCCCCCTCCTTTTCCTGCAGCATTGTGGGACACGTCACAGGTCCCAGAAGACTGTGGCCCATTCACAAAGCGCAGCACGCTTCACGCATGTGCAGTAGCAAATCCGTTGTGAAGCTGCAAGGCTTTGCTGCCGATTTCCCTTACTCAAGATGGTGGTGCCAGCACCCAGGAGCTGATTAAAGAATCAGCTTTGATGAAGACACCTCTTGATGGACGGGTAAATGCCCTAATAAAAATCAGCAGCTACATTATTTAGGTTAGCCTGGAGCTCCTCTTTAACAATGTGAAGGTGGGACTCTTCTCCCAATGGACAGGTAGGTATAGCTAAAGGCAAAACAATTTTTTTCTTTCAAGTTTTGGATAGATTGGAGAGGAATTAGAACACCTGTCATGTGCTTTTTTTTTTTTTTTTTTTTTTTTTTTGCTGAATGAGACACCTTTAGGGAGATTCACACTATTTGTCCTGTCTACCATTATGCCAGAGAGTAAAAGAAATGTCCACATTTTGGGTTCTCGCCAGAACAGTGGAGGGGAAATCCTCCAGCTGGGACAGCCAGAGATTCACTTCCTGGTTTTGCTAGGGGACAGGAATGAAGGGAAATCTCCCTAATTGGATGCTGATCACAAAAAGAGAAAAATTTACAGGAGTTCTAACCCTCCATTACACTATCCAAAATAATAAAAGGTTTGTCTTTAGTTCTACTTTAGCCCCCGTTCACACCTGAGCAATTTTCTGCCTTGAAGTTTGTAGCTCTAAAACACTCCACTAGCCAAATCCTATTCATTTTAATGGCCTCTGTTCACATCTGCGCGTTCTGTCGCCTGAAGCAAAACAGTACATGAGCTTCTTTTAAGCAAATTACAAGCATTTCTGGCCCTATAGACTTCAATAGAAAAGCCTGAAAAACACCAGTAAATCGCTACACGCACGTGGGAATGGAGCTTTAATGTTTGTTTTGTTTGGTTGCTTAAGGAACTGCTTTGGGCCTAGAGGATGTGCTGTATAATATTTGCTTCACAGAAGCATATTACAGTATATACACCATATTCCCAGAAGCTACTTGCAGTATTTCACAAAAGTGAGTACACCCCTCACATTTTTGTAAATATTTTATTATATCTTTTCATGTGACAACACTGAAGAAATGACACTTTTTGCTACAATGTAAAGTAGTGAGTGTACAGCTACAGTAGTGAGTGTAAATTTGCTGTCCCCTCAAAATAACACAACACACAGTCATTAATATCTAAACCGCTGGCAACAAAAGTGAGTACACCCTAGGTGAAAATGTCCAAATCGGGCCCAAAGTATCAATATTTTGTGTGGCCATCATTATTTTCCAGCACTCCCTTAACCCTCTTGGGCATGGAGTTCACCAGAGCTTCACAGGTTGCCACTGGGGTCCTATTCCACTCCTGACAACATCAATGACAACATCACCAAGCTGGTGGATGTAAAGACCCATACACACGATTACATTTTCTGCAGATTTTTGTCTTCAGATTTACCAAAATCATATAATAAAAGGTCAAACCCTAAGCATTTCAATTTGTATGCAATCAGGCAGGCCCTTGCACTGCATGATTTTGGTAAATCTGAAGACAAAAATCTGCATAAAATCTAATAGTGTGTATGGGCTCTTAGAGACCTTGTGCTCCTCCACCTTGCGTTTGAGGATGCCCCACAGATGCTCAATCGGGTTTAGGTTTGGAGACATGCTTGGCCAGTCCATCACCTTTACCCTCAGCTTCTTTAGCAAGGCAGTGGTTGTCTTGGAGGTGTGTTTGGGGTCGTTATCATGTTGGAATACTGCCCTGCGGCCCAGTCTCCGAAGGGAGGGGATCATGCTCTGCTTCAGTATGTCACAGTACATGTTGGCATTCATGGTTCCCTCAATGAACTGTAGCCCTAGACCATGATACTCCCACCACCATACTTGACTATGGGCAAGACACGCTTGTCTTTGTACTCCTCACCTGGTTGCCGTTACACCTGCTTGACACCATCTGAACCAAATAAGTTTATCTTGGTCTCATCAGACCACAGGTCATGGTTCCAGTAAGCCATGTCCTTAGTCTGCTTGTCTTCAGCAAACTGTGGGCTTTCTTGTGCATCATCTTCAGAAGAGGCTTCCTTCTGGGACGACAGCCATGCAGACCAATTTGATGCAGAATGTGGCGTATGGTCTGAGCACTGACAGGCTGACCCCCCACCCCTTCAACCTTGGCAGCGATGCTGGCAGCACTCGTACCTCGATTTCACAAAGACAACCTCTGGAAATGACACTGAGCATGTGCACTCAACTTCTTTGGTCGACCATGACGAGGCCTTTTCTGAGTGGAACCTGTCCTGTTAAAGTGCTGTATGGTCTATGGCTACCGTGCTGCAGCTCAGTTTCAGGGTGTTGCCAATCTTCTTATAGCCTAGGCCAGTGATGGCGAACCTTGGCACCCCAGATATTTTGGAACTACATTTCCCATGATGCTCAACTACACTGCAGAGTGCATGAGCATCATGCGAAATGTAGTTCCAAAACATCTGGGGTGCCAAGGTTCGCCATCTTTATGTAGAGAAACAATTCTTTTTTTTTTTCAGATCCTCAGAGTTCTTTGCCATGAGGTGCCATGTACCATTATAATAATTGTCTTTGTGCCGGTGTTCTGTAAAAAAAAAAAAACTGCACGATTGTACCTGTATGCGCTTTATTTATTTTTCAATTGCCCACAAAATCCCATAAATTGAGGTTTATTCTTATATTCTATTTCAAGGGACAAGGGATAGTGGCAATTACATGTATAGCCACATGAGTCTTTTGTTTGTTTTTTTTTCTAAAGCATTTAGCCTTTGAGAAGTCCCAAAATATGTTTTAAAGAAGAATTCCAGGCATGGCAATGTCCAACTTGGACCAATGTACTGTAGCTATGTATATACAAAACCTTGCTGATGCCCCCTGGAAGCTGGAAATCATGAAAGTAGACACCAGTACCCTGTGTCTCAGCATGTTCTCATTTACTTCTGCTTGTTACTCTATGTACCCACTACCCCAGTACTGTAAGAGTCTCACCTGCTCTCAGTTGCGGCCTGCTTGGAGGAGTCGGAGGACTGCAACCTGGACACCACCTACAGTGCAACATCTTCAACTCTAGAAGCTCTGGTGAAGACCAGGCAGTGTCTAAGATTCTGCGCCTCAGCCCTTTTGAGGGCTCTCACCTCTGCCAAGCAAGTGGCCAGCCAAGTCTTCTGTTTTAACTCTGTGGCTTTCACCACCATCTGTCCAGCTTTTTTTTTTTTTTGAAAGCCTATGGCGTGCATAACACACCCAAAAAACTTCACCCGGTGCCAAAAAAATGTGCACACACAAAGAGTGAAACACAAAAAAGAGCAAACGGGTACACAAGAGTGCCTTTCCCTGAATCCCCCGGGGCGTTAGGCTCTAGACACAGACAAGGGTACTTTACAATGGTACATCTGGCCGAAACCAGACAGACCCCGTTCTCTGGAGGGCCTGCCAAAACAGACCCACCTAAGTACTAGGTGAGGCTCCCCCGAAGGGAGACCCCATGAGAGAGGGTGAACTAAGCCAAAAGGCCATGTCCACCCCTTCCCAAGACTTTCAGGGCTGGCCCGAGGACCCGCAACCCTACTCATCACACAGTGCAACAAACCGTGTACAAACATAAAAATACAAAAAGTGACAAAAATAGGCTTAATAACTAAAATAAAGTGGGGAAGGGATAGTGAAGGGGAGAGTGAAAAAGGTGGCCATTGTGTAAAACAATGACCAGGCCCTCTGGCCAGGAATAAAAAATTCCTCTGATCCCAGCCAAAAGGCCTGGCCCAAGAGGCAGGTGCTAAAAAAGCGTGTTCTATGGTGCAGTGACCATGGTGCCTCAAATCAAAGTGACTGCCACTCACAGTGATTTTATGGCACCCCTGGACTGCCACTCCAGGGGCACATACTTCATAGGCTTTCAGGACCAACCCTGACCAACGACCCAGACTACAGCCGCCCCCACTCCAAGCAGAAAGGCATGAAGTTCAGGGAGCTTGGTGAGAGCCCTTTACCATCAGGCTCCACCGTCACCCCATCACTCCTTCCCAGTGGCAGCTGGTGAAGTTTTAGGATGGGGGGGCGCCAGACCCCGCCCTTCCTTTTTGACCCCTCCCACTTGGTGAAAATGGGAGTGGTTTCAGCAAAATAGTGGGCGTGGCTCTAAGGTGGTGTGGTTAGCATTTGAGATGAATGAGGGATGGAGGGAGAGAGGGATGGAGGGACAGCAGGCCCAGATGCTACACAACAATAGAAATATGTGTATTCTAGAAAGTTTAACAATCAGCAGATAAAGATATTCCAAACACCTGGTGTTAGCACTTCAATCATCCCGGCACCATGATTGTTATGGTGTCAGGATAATTGAAGCGCATTAATTCTATTATTACATTGTAATATAAAATGAAATCATTCAACTCACCATAATGCAGAATCAGTGGGAGCCCTGAGCGTGTCACTAGCCACGTCGCCTGCCACCAGATGCCATCAGGTGTCCCCAGCGGAGTCCGTCCTTACATGCAGCCTGTGTCACACAAAATGCAGCCTGTGTCCCACCAAATGCAGCCTGTGTCTCACCAAATGCAGCCTGTGTCCCACAAAATACAGCCAGCCTATGTCCCCCAAATGCAGTCTGTGTCTTACCAAATGCAGCCTGTGTCTCACCAAATGCAGACTGTGTCTTACCAAATGCAGCCTGTGCCCACCAAATGCAGCCTGTTCCCCCCAATGCAGCCTGTGTCCCCCAATGCAGCCTTGCCTGTGTCCCCCAATGCAGCCTTGCCTGTGTCCCCCAATGCAGCATTGCCTGTGTCCCACAATGCAGCCCTGCCTGTGTCCCCCACTGCAGCATTGCCTGTGTCCCACAATGCAGCCTTGCCTGTGTCCCCCAATGCAGCCTTGCCTGTGTCCCACAATGCAGCCTTGCCTGTGTCCCACAATGCAGCCTTGCCTGTGTCCCCCAATGCAGCCTTGCCTGTGTCCCCCCAATGCAGCCTGTGTTCACCAAATGCAGCCTGTGTCTTCCAAATGCAACCTTGCCTGTGTCCCCCAATGCAGCCTTGCCTGTGTCCCCAATGCAGCCTAGCCTGTGTCCACCAAATGCAGCCTTGCCTGTGTCCACCAAATGCTGCCTGTGTCCCCCAATGCAGCATTGCCTGTGTCCCCAATGCAGCCTTGCCTGTGTCCCCAATGCAGCCTTGCCTGTGTCCCCCAATGCAGCATTGCCCGTGTCCCCAATGCAGCCTTGCCCGTGTCCCCCAATGCAGCCTTGCCCGTGTCCCCAATGCAGCCTTATCCGTGTCCCCAATGCAGCCTTGCCCGTGTCCCCCAATGCAGCCTTGCCCGTGTCCCCAATGCAGCCTTGCCCGTGTCCCCAATGCAGCCTTGCCCGTGTCCCCAATGCAGCCTTGCCCGTGTCCCCAATGCAGCCTTGCATGTGTCCCCAATGCAGCCTTGCATGTGTCCCCAATGCAGCCTTGCCTGTGTCCCCAATGCAGCCTTGCATGTGTCCCCAATGCTGTCCCCCAATGCAGCCTGTGCAGCCCCCCCCCCCCGGGGGTAGTGTACTACTTACCTTGCCGTTGTCCTCTCCAGCGGTGTCTTCTTCATACTTCCTGTTTCCTTTCTCCCGGGCGCAATGGGAGAATGAGAACAGGAAGTGACATCAAACTGAGATGTCAATCAAACCGTCCGGCCGTAGTAATATATACTACGATCGCTGGGCGGAAGCTAATCGGCGCTTCGGAAAGCGCCGCAAGGCGGGCTCAACGCCCGCAAATGCAGCGCCACGTCTGCAATCTTGTAATTGCATAGACGTGGCGCTTCCCCTTAGTGCAATGTGTCCGGCGTCGCACTGTGTCCGGCGTCCGCACACAGTGCACTAAAGGACCTTTTATTGTTTTGTTTTTTTAAAGGGCCGGTATTAAAAATTTTTTTTTTTTTTTTGACTTTTTTTTTTTTTTTGGTACTGCCTGGAGGGGGGGCGGCGCCCATGTGCCCCCTATGGACGGGCTGCCACTGCTCCTTCCTAATTACATTCGGAATTACTAACCGCTCCTCCCCCCCAGCTAGGGAGGAGACAATGTTCTGTTCCGAAAAACTCTCCGTAGCTAGAGCTACCACAATCTAGGCCAGAAGGCCAGGGACCCGACCCTCCTCCCAGACCCAGATGCAGCACCCATCCTCAAGAGGAGCACCCTTTCAGATGGCTCAGTCTCAACCATTGGCCGGTCCCCAGTATCTGTCGGGCAACTCGGCATAGTCCCTGCTGGAAACCGCCTTTCCAGGCACTATAACACCATTGGAATTGCTGGCCCCCCCCAACGAGAGTAGCACAGCGCCTCCTCTGGAAACTGATAAGAACAGATATTACACTTGATCTTAGCCAAAAGGCCATCCAGCTGCTACACCTAGTTCTGGTCAGCCACTTCGCCCCCAGTGGGAGCTGATTTAGAAGTCGTGACAATATTTCAGTGTGGTCAACATTAGTGACATCAGAGTTGTTCTTGATGAGGTGCAATAGGGGTTCTATTTCAAGCGTGATAAAGAGGGGAGATAAAGGGTAGCCCAGTCTTGTTTCCTGCATACTGTTACTTGAACAGGATTTAAAGCCTTCTTATTTATGTGGGCTATGGGGGAGCAGTTAAGAGTTGGGACTCAGTTGCGGAACTTGGGACTGAAGCCCCATTTCTGCAAGATAAAGAATAGGTATGACCATGATAGTGAGTTTTGGTGAGAGTAACTTGAATGGGATATTGTGTTACTTTGCTGCCTCTATTCGAAGGTAATTTGACAGACACTGTCCATTACTTTCCTGAAGAGCATAAAGCCCAAATGTTGTTTTCACCTATTTTTCTTCCTTTGTTGCATCATTGTTGAGGATCCCCTGAAGTCTCTTATGCTTTATATGCATTCCAGAGATAGCTGCATGGCATTTCTTAGGGCAGGTTTTTGCGGTGGTGACAACGGTGCATGAAACCTATGTAAAATGTAGCAATGCAGGGTCACAACTAGGAGACAGGGACAAGGATCTTCATGGCAGGATCACCAGGGGTTATTCCAATGAAAGCTGCCGATACAAAAATATTGTAAATTACATATATTTTGAAGTGACTCTGTTGCAGAAATTTTCTGTGTTGACATAGAGGTCCGTAGATGGAACCACAGTACATAGTGAAGAATCAGGAACTAAACCCTCTCAGAAGTGTGCTGGACAGGTATGATTGTTTGGTGGCTGTAGTGTGACAGATGCAAATGTCCCCTGCTGAACTTTGTGGTTATATCTGCTGAACCTTACAATACACTACACTACAGGATACCCTCAGCAGAAGAAACCACAGGGTGCAGCAGGGACCAGGCATTTAACACACCAGTAAGACCTCATGCACACAGGCTGTTAAAATAACGTTATGAAAACGCCAGTATCTTTGCAGTGATTTTTTTAAACTTTTTTCAGCTTTTTTCAACGTTTTTGCAATAGCGTTTTTGAGTGTTTTTTCGCATTAGCGTTTTTAGCGTTTTTTAGCGTTGTTTTTTTTTTTTGTTTTTTTTTTTTCCAATGGATCAAAAACATTAAAAAACGTTGGTGAACAACGTTTTTGAGCGTTTATCAGCGTTAGAGCGTTTTTACAGCTGAAAAAGGTCTCTCAGAACCCACTGGTCCTGGGTTTTTTTTACAGCTTAAAAACGCCTATGCCATTTGCAGCTCAAAAACGCCTAGGTGGGCATGAAGCCATAGACTAACATAGACAGGCCTTTTTAAGCTGCAAAAAGAGCTAAAAAAAGCAGCTGTAAAAACGTCCGTGTGCATGAGGCCTAAATGTTGAATGTAGATCTTCAGTGCAGCAGAATTTGGTGGTTCAGGCAACGAGAGTGGTAAATATAATCTGTTACTTTGCAGGGAGCAGCTAATTTTAGGTTTTAAAAATCTTGACAGGGTAGAGCCAATGATTAATAAAATGTTACAATGATATTTTATTGTTGGGATAGAGCTCTCTGAGCTGTGTTCTCTAACAGTAAGGAAGTCATGCATAAACAGAAGAAACCATGTCACTTTGACCCTTATCTAGAAAATCACCAGGATTTATGACCTGAACTTATAATACAAAGGGTGCCAGCCAAAATACTCAGAAAGTGACATCAGCACAAATGAAAGCTGCTGGATTATGCTAAAAATGTCAATCCACACACATTAGGACATACCTCCCAACTTTTCGAGATGGAAATGAGGGACACCTATTAGCAAAATTATGTAGGCATAGGACACACCCCCGGCCACGCTCCCTTAAAGGAGAATTATACAAAAATAATTATTAGTTAAATCCACAAGTGCTTTTTTTTAACACTTCTATTCCTTTATATTGGCTTTTGAAATGCACAAATGCAACAATTTAGAAATCAGATGAAAGGTTTAGCACTAGGAAACACTTTTTAATAGATAAATAGTGCATTTTATATACAGGTATATGCATCAGACTAAAATGAGGGACAAATGAGGAGGAATCAGGGACAGAGGGACATCGTTCCAAATCAGGGACAGTCCCTCTAAATCAGGGACAGTTGGGAGCTATGTTAGGATTACATAAATCTTGCCTTCAGCAATTGAAACTATTTTACATTTACTGTATGTTAAAAAAACTTTCTTGTTGGGGTAAGTAAATAAATGTGTAAAGTGTGATAATCCACAATGAGACATTCAGTTCAATTATACCATATTTTAGAGAGTCTGTAAAAGGGAACCTGTGCTGAGAAAACATGGAGGCTGTCAATCTTCACTTTTCCTAAAAAAAAAAATTGTTGCCTGGCTGTCTGACTAAAGGGCTAGTCCACACTTGTGAAGAGCTGTGTTGTTCTTATATCCAGAAGGGCACACAGAAAACAATGGTTTTATGTGTGTCCCATTTTCAGTTCCTTACAGCTGTCAGCTGCAGGGTAGAGAGGTGCAGAAAAATGCAACATGTCTGCATTTTTCCGCAACGCTCGGCAGGTCTCTGCTGCTGCCATGCTTAAAAATGAATGGAATGTCACTCTGTGACATTCAATAAAAGTTTATGAAAAAAAATGGTGCACCAACCACCCTTTGTTGGCTGCTTCGTTCACTACCTACAGGAAAAAATGTAACGTTTTTCTCTACGGTAGTGTGAACCTACCCTAAATCAATGGCTTTGACCTAGAAGAAGTGAATCCAAAACTTTTTTTTTTACATTTTCGATTGAGTGTGAAGTATCTTGATAATGCTGTGGGCGATTTATATTATGTTTGTGCATATGATTGATTATTGGGAACAGAAGTTTAATTTGCAAGCTATTGGGACAGAGCTTGGATTTCTAATTACAAGGCATTCAAGGAGTCTAATGCTGAAGTTTAGTATAATTTTTTTGTTGGGGGGGGGGGGGGGGGGACTGGCAGAGGGATACAGCATACACAATGGTTATGTGTAATGTCGTGTATCCCATGTCCTACAGGTGACTGCTTCTGCTACAAATCACCTTTCCATGATCATCTTGAGCTGGACCAAGTCAAGTGCCAAAGAGATCAAAGTATATAAATTCAACTTGCAAAGAATTCACATGCAAAAATGCCTGCTATCACACCACAACCAAGAACAGCAAGTGTGTTTTTTTTTGCTTTACCTTGAAGTGGAACTTTAGTCAGAAAATGCTAGATCACGCTTTACTCCATTGTTTGATCCAAGGCCTTTTCTCCTATCAACCCTTTTTATTCATTGCAGCCAAACGTACTATAGCTAAGGCCTGGAAGAAGCCAGTGGTCTTGTTCATGGAAGTGAAGAGCATCTTAACGACTCTCATGATTAATGAGAAGATGACTAGTATCTTCCATGACTCCCATGCTAAATTTCTTAAGGTATGGGGCCCGTGGTGGTCTTACGCACTTCCTACCTTTCACCCGACCAGCCTGGGCCTTCCAATTTGATCTTTTCTACCCCTGGCCTGGGGGAACCCATTCCTCTTCTACTCTGCGCTTCTTTTCTCTCTTCTTGTTCTGCGATCTCCTCTCATTTCCCATTTCCCCCTCTGCCATCTGATCCTTTCCCCTTTCCCTCCCCCCTTCTCCTTTTTTTTCTTTATTTCATTTTTCTTTATTTTTTTTGTTCGTGAGTTTTTGGTTTAAGATTTATTTCCCCCAATTTTTGTGGACTGTCCACACCCAAACCCTGAGCAATTCTGCTCAGACACCTTGTGTTGACCCTTCAATAGTTACTCTTAGAAAACTTGTTTATATGTGTATCCTATGTTATGTTGCACTATGTTATGCTCACTGTTCATATCCCCTGAGTGGGATTATTATAGCGATATATATCTTTTTTGTTTATTTCAATAAACATATTGTACCAGAAAATGCTAGATCACTTCAGGCTGGCCCCTTTTGCAGGTATATCTACGTAATTCAGTAAAAATAAGTGCTTTAAGACCCCTTTCACACTGGGGCGGTGGGGGCATCGGCTGTAAAACAGTTATTTTTAGCGCTGTTTTACCGTAGTTTTTGCGGCTGTATTCGGCCGCTAGCGGTGTGGTTTTAACCCCCGCTGGCAGCCGAAAAAGGGTTAAACCCACTCGTACAGCGCGGCTATAGCCACGGTATTACCGCGGTATAGCCGCGCTGTCCCATTGATTTCAATGGGAAGGAGCGGTTTAGGAGCGAACACACCGCTCCTTCACCGCTCCAAAGATGCGGCTCGCAGGACTTTTTTTACCGTCCTGCCAGCGCACCGCTTCAGTGTGAAAGCCCTTGGGCTTTCACACTGAACAAACAGCGGAGGCTGTTTAGGGGCGGTTTGCAGGCGGTATTTTTAGCGCAATAACACCTGCAAACCGCCCCAGTGTGAAAGGGGCCTTAGTGTTTAAAATTCAGTAATACACAGTCTCACCCTGTTCTGCACATGCTCAGTTGCTCTCTATTTTTAGAGAGCAACTGAGAGCAACTGCCGAATTTGTAGAGGCCGGTCTGTTGACAGTTTTTAAAGTGGAACCTACCTATTCTTTACAGCTAAGGAAGCTGCTTCTGTTTGATTTGCAACTGCCATAGTGCTGCACATGTGATCAGTTATGACACCAGCCATATGATGGTTTGACAGTTTTGTTGAGGACACAAGCAAATGTGACAGTTAGAAATCCCGGCATTCCAGGAATGTAACTGTTTTTTGAAATGGTTACATTGATGGGTTTAGTTCCGCTTTATGATTTACTGTTGAGGTTCTTAGCTTCAACAAAATGGCAGCCTCCAGCAAGATGAAAGACATTTTGAGTTTATAATCACTTTCCCCTAGTAAAAACAACCCTTTCATGGGTGTTTAACAAACTTTCTTGCTGCTTTTTTAAGGCTTCAAATACACAACAAAAGCAGGTTATAAACATTATCGGTGCATTAATGAGCTTAGTATCGTTTTTCAATATCAACATGTGTGAACGAACTCTTATTGAGAATTAACTCTCACAATTTGTCTTGGTGACCGTTATCACTAAAGAAAATCCCAAATGTTGGGTTTTATTTCAGCTACTTATATACAGCTGATATGTTATGCAGCGCTTTACATGTACATTGTACACGCACATCAGTCCCTGCCCTCAAGGAGTTTGCAATCTAACGTCCCTAGCTCACATTCATACATATATTAGACAGGAGCCAGATAACCTACCAGCATGTCTTTGGAGTGTGGAGACTCACACAGACACAGGGAGAACTTGCAAACTGCAGGCAGGTAGTGCTGTGGTTGGGATGCAAACCGACAACCTTACTGCTGCTAGGCGGAAGTGCTAGCTACTTAGCCACTATGCTGCCCACACAATTCTGCTTGTCACCAGAGCAGGAATAAAGGGAAATTCTTCCAATGGGGGACACTAGTTCTGGTGACAACCAGGTATCCCCTCACTTTGGAGGGATTTCCTCTCCTGTTTTGGCTATGGGACAGGAAGTAAAGTGAAATCTCCCCAATGGGACACACACATGGTTAAAAAACAAAGCTAATCAGGGTTATAGCCCTCCCTTACATCATCCAAAATGAAAGGTTTTGCCATTAGTTCTACTTTAAAGCAGAACTCTGGGAATTTTTTTCCTCCATGCAGTGGAGCTCTGCCCACACGGCATGGGTTAATGGCTCGTTTTTGTCTAGGTGATTGTAGAGGGGAGACATACTTACCTAATCTGCTGATCCTCCCAGCGTTAGACCGGTCCCTGCCACTCCTGCCCCCCTGTGGTCTTGTTCACTAGACTCTTTCTGACGTCATCATGCCCATAGATGTGAGGACGGCAGTGACAGTCCACCACTGGACATGGAGAAGCTTTGTTTTCTGGAGGATCGAAGGAGTGACTTCTGAAGGCAATTGGTTCCACTAGATTTTAGTTAGTCACCTAATTAGTAAATAGAGTCCACCTGTGTATAATTTAATCTCAGTATAAATACAGCTGTTCTGTGAAGCCCTCAATGGTTTGTTAGAGAACCTTAGTTAACAAACAGCATCATGAAGACCAAGGAACACACCAGACAGGTCAGGGATAAAGTTGTGGAGAAGTTTAAATCAGGGTTTTGATATAAAAAAGTATCCCAAGCTTTGATCATCTCACGGAGCACTGTTCAATCCATCATCCGAAAATAGAAAGAATATGGCACAACTGCAAACCTACCAGGACATGGCCCTCCACCTAAACTGACAGGCCGGGCACGGAGAGCATTAATCAGAGAAGCAGCCAAGAAGCCCATAGTAACTCTGGAGGAGCTGCAGAGGTCCACAGTTCAGGTGGTAGAATTTGTCCACAGGACAACTATTAGTTGTGCACTCCACAAATCTGGCCTTTATGGAAGAGTGACAAGAAGAAAGCCATTAGTGAATGAAAGCCATAAGAAGTTCCATTTGCAGTTTGCGAGAAGCCATGTGGGGGACACAGCAAACATGTGGAAGAAGGTGCTTTGGTCAGATGAGATCAAAATTGAACTTTTTGGCTTAAAAGTAAAATACTATGTGTGGTGGAAAACTAACACTGCACATCAACCTAAACACACCTTCTTCACCGTGAAACATGGTGGTGGCAGTATCATGGTGTAGCAATAACTCACGGTGGAGCTGCTGGTTTAAAACGGACTGTTACCTTCACTCTCGCCACCTCTGTTTCACCGGCACCGGGTCTAGGGTCCTGTTGAGTTTACCTCCAAACAATGTAGTCACCAAACACTTGAGTATCTTTTCCAATGCTTTAATGAACATGTAATAAAGGAAGTAGCAGGAAAGAGGTAGAAGGAAAGTTGCAGGGAAGCTCAAATACCTTTTCGTAGTATTCTTTAGCACATTGTTAGGAATTGAACACTTGTAGTTCAATGCACTCCCCTGGTGGGATTCAATCTTTGCCCGCCTGGATAGGCCTCTCTCACTTGCCTAGCAGCCAGTACGTAGCATGAACAAAAGTCTCTGCCACAGACTTGTTTGAAACAGAACCGGTACAATCCTCTGCCACAGGATGTAATGTTTTACAATGAATATCAGACACACCACTTGAACCTTTAAGCCAACCCGGCAGTACTATGCAGTAAGATTACTTCAGGATACATCCTCCAACTGAGTCACCAGGCCCCTCTCCAGACCAGCACTCTGCGTGATCCTTCCATGACGGGTCCTCCCCTGGGATCTCCTCAGTTGTCCAGCTTCTTCACTCAGGTTAGACAGCTCAGGACCATTCCTCTGCCGCTGTGGTAGGCCCAAGCAGGCTTCTGGGCCCACCCACGCGCTGCAGTGACGTGGGCCTCCGGAATGGAGGACCACGAGGTGGTATTCCTAATGCATACCTGTCGGCCAGGAGGGCCAGCAGGTGGACAGAAAAAGACCCCCAAACATGGCGTCTGTCCCATAAATACCCTCTCCCAGAATGCAACTTGGAGGACCACCTCCACCGAGTTGTCTCCGGGACAGAGGAGCACTCATACGCTTCAACATGTTGCCTTTCCAACACCGGCCCATGGGGACAACGACACCCACCGGCGCAGTGTGGAACTACGCGCAACTCAGCCAAGCTGGAACAGAGGCAAATCTAACTTCACCTAACAAATAACCCACTAAATTTACCTATCAGTAGTAGATTAAAAATCTACCAGTGCTACAATGGTATGAGGATACTTTTCTTCAGCAGTGACAGGAAAGCTGGTCAGAGTTAATGGGAAGATGGATGGAGCCAAATACAGGCAATTTTAGCAGAAAACCTGTCTGCAAGACTTGAGACTGGGGCGGAGGCTCATCTTCCAGCAGGACAACAACCCTAAACATACAACCAGAGCTACAATGGAATGGTTTAGATCAAAGCATATTCATGTGTTGGAATGGCCCAGTCAAAGTCCAGACCTAAATCCAATTGAGAATCTGTTGCAAGACTTGAAAATTGCTGTTCACAGACGCTCTCCATCCAATCTGACAGAGCTTGAGCTATTTTGCAAACAAGAATGGGCAAAAATGTCACTCTCTAGATCGTCTCGTAGAGACATACTCAAAAAGACTTGCAGCTGTAATTGCAGCGAAAGGTGGTTCTACAAAGTATTGACTCAGGGGGGCTGAATACAAATGTATGCCACACTTTTCACATATATATTTGTAAAACATTTTGAAAACCATTTATCATTTTCCTTCCACTTCACAATTATGTGTACTTTGTGTTGTTCTATCACATAAAATCCCAATAAAATACATTTATGTTTTTGGTTGTAACATTACAAAATGTGGAAAATTATAAATACGTTTTCAAGGCACTATAACTTTCATACAAACCAATCAATATACAGTATACTTATTGGTATTTTTTTTTCTTTATCAAAAACACGTAGCAGAATACATTTTGGCCAAAATGCTTGAATAAATTAGATTTAAATTTTTTTTTATTGGATATGTTTTATAGCGAATGGTTTTCGCCATTTATATCGCAGAAAATAAAAAAACCCAGTGGTGATCAAATACCACTAAAAGAAAGCTTCATTTGTGTGAAAAATAAATAAATAATAAATTTATAAATAATAAATTTAGTATGGGTACAGCTTGCATGACCGCACAATTACCAGTTAAAGTAGCGCAATGCTGAATAGCAAAATAGCCTGGTCATGAACGGGGTAAAACCTTCCAGAGCGGAAGTGGTTAAGATAAACTATGTCACTGTTGGTAATAGAGCACTCGTAACAGGTAGGTATCCTATTCTTTCCAAAAAAGAGACTACAAGCTGCCTTTATGCCTTGTACACACAATGACAATATCGGACGAATGATTGTTTTTTTTGTTGCATGCTAGTCTCCATATCGAAAATGAAGAGGTTACCAAAGTTATGAAAATTCTTGTACGACAGAATAAAACTTGGGGAGTGATGGAATGTGTTGTATTGTAATGTATTCTTTCGTTTCCGAGCATGCCTGGTCTTGATCTTCTGATTTTTTTTTTTTTTTTTAGGACGAACACTGTATTGATTCACCACTTGACCTGTGGAAGATTTACCCCCCTTCATGACCAGCTTTTTTTTGCGATACGGCATTGCGTTACTTTTAGACCTCTTTCACACTGGAGGTGTTTTTAAGGCACTAAAGGGCTAAAAACAGCACCTGTAAAGCACCTGAAAAATGCCTCCCTGAGTGCTTTCACTGGGGCGCTGCTCTGGGAGGACGTTAGGAAAAGTCAGCAAGCAGCATCTTTAGAGCAGTTTAGGAGTGGCGTATACACTGCTTCTCCACCGCCCCTACCCATTGAAATGAATAGCACCGATGCCGAAGCGCCCTGCAAAGCGCTTCGGCAGAAGCGCACTAAGCCCTTTCTTCGCCCACTAGCGGGGGTTAAAAGCTCCCCGCTAGCGGCCGAAAACCGAAAATAAAATGACGGTAAAGCACCGCTAAAACTAGCGCTGCTTTACCACTAACGCAGTGTGAAAGGGCTCTAATGCTGTACCCAAATAAAATTGATGTCCTTTTTTTTCCTTACAACCAGAGCTTTCTTTACGTGGTATTTGATCACCTTTGTATTTTTATTTTTTCCGCTATAAACAAGACCGACAATTTTGAAAAAAAATATACATTTTTTACTTTCTACTATAAAACATATCCAATAAATAACTAAAGGCAAAAACTTTTTTTTAGTTTTGGATAGAGTGGAGAGGGATTAGAACCCCGGTCAGTTTTTATTGCTGTCTGTGCCCCTGTTAAGGAGATTCACCCTCTCTATTTGTCCTGTTTACCATTACCATTGAAAGTAAAAGAAAATCCCAAGTTTTGGGTTGTCCCCAGAAAAGTAATAGAGGGAAGATCCTTCAATGGGGACACTAGTGCTGGTGACCTAAGGGGTACTCAAGCAATTCCCTTAATTTGCAGGAATTTTTTTAAAAATAATTTTTATTGAATTCTTAAAGAACATACAAAAACACATATAACAATTGAGTGATAGCCTAACACCAGGCCTCACTCTACACACAAACTCAAAAAAACAAAAACAAAACCCATCTTAGCACTGGGCCCTCAGCATAACTCTAGGGCTTGAACAGGAACATGATGACAATAAGTATCCTTATGCAAATAAAATATATTGTATGCAAGTACAGATAGTGATATACTCTAGCTCCACACATCCATGATATACCAACTATCATCCAGTACTAGCATCAGACCCACATATGCAATATCTAGGTCCACTTCTCACCCCCCAAGATGCCCAGCCAGCTTCATAACTGACAGATTGAACTTCTCACAAGTAATAGAATATATCAGTTTAATCAGACACCATAGAAGAACTATTTATCCAACCATCCCACACTTTATCAAACTTATGAGGAATTCCTCTACTAGTATACGTAGCTTTATATAAAGGGATGCTTTATTAACTACTTGCCACCCGCCATATAGCAATATGACGTCGGCAAAGTGGTTCTGTTATTCTGACCGGAACATCATATGACATGATCAGGACAACAAGCCAGCGCGCGGCGATCGGAGGTGCTGTGTGTCGGCCTGACACACCGCATCTATGATCGTGGTATGGAGCCTCTGACAGAGGCTTCTTACCACATGATCAGCTGTGACCAATCACAGCTGATCATCGCGTGAACCAGGAAGTGCCGGTAACCGGCTTTTCTCAGTTCGTGCTGACAGGGAGAGGGCTTTCCCTGTCAGAGGGGGGTCTGTGCTGATAATCTGCACATTGATTATCAGTGCAGGCCCAATCAGAGGTGCCCATCAGCTGCCAGCCTGTGCCCCATAAAGAACGCCTGTCAGTGCAATAAGAGTGCCAATCAGTGCCCCATCAGTAATGCCTGTCAGTGCCCATCAGTTTTTTTTTTTTTCAAAAATGTCGGTCTTTTTTAGTTTGTTTAGCAAAAAATAAAAACCCCAGTGGTGATCAAATACCACCAAAAGAAAGCTCTATTTGTGGGAAGAAAATGATAAAAATTTTGTTTGGGTACAGTGTTGCATGACCACGCAATTGTCATTTAAAGTGCGACAACGCTGAAAGCTGAAAATTGTCATGGGCGGGAAGGAACAAGTGCCCGGTATTGAAGTGGTTAAATGGGTGCCTTCCATGCCAGAACAGTCGGAGGGGTAGGCTTTTTCCAGGAGAGCACTATTAATTTCCTAGCATAATAAAACAAAGTCAACAAAGTATGTGTCACGTTTTCTGGAGCCAGAAGGCAAACCTCTAACTCCTGGCCGTATACACCGTGTGGTAATTTCCTCTATACATTCCCAGAAGACATGTAAGAAGTCTGCACTGGTTGACGTGCGCCACCAGCAACAGGGCGACTGGGTAGGAAAAATCTTTGCCAATCTGGCTGGAGTAAGGTAGATACGATGTAAAAATTTATATTGGATAAGATGGTCTCTGGCCGACACTAATCTGGAGAAATTAATCTCCCAAATATCACTCCAGTCGTCCCTATCCAACTGGGGGAACACCGCCTCTCAGGCAGCTCTACAGCGTGCAAGCAGCTTACCAAATTTGCAGGGGTTTCCTCTCATGTCTTGTTTGGCTATAGGACAGGAAGTGAAGAGAAATCCGCACAATGGGACGCAAATGGTGAAAAAAAATCTTACATGGGTTATAACTCTCCATTACTCTATCCAAAATGAAAAAATAAGTTTTTGATTATAGTTCCACTTTAATGCATAGAATGCGTTAAGATGAAAAAAAAAACTTCTGCCTTTACAACCACTTTAACATCAGGAGCAATCAAAGGGTTAACTGTGTGCCTAGCCAGTGTTTTACTACAGTGTGGGAGGTGCTTTTACTAGGGGAAGACACGGATCCATGTTTCCGCTCTGCAGAGGCACAGGATCCATGCCTTCCCTCCTGTCAGAACAGAAATCTGCCTTGTTTACATAGGCAGACCGCCGTTCTGTCTATCTGCAGGATGATTGGCGGGTGCTGGCGGACATCCAGTCCACGGTACCCACTGATCTGCTCCCGCTTTGTATAATCACAGCGGGATCGAGCTACCGGCGGCACGCATTCGCGCCCACTACCTGGAAGTGTGGGATCATATACATATGTGTGATCTCGTGCACAGCTGCCGCCCTGTAGCAGTAAAACTGTTATAGGGCGGTCAGCAAGTGGTTAAATCAAAATCATACGATCTGGTATCGTACGAGAAAAATTTTCGTGCTTGTCCCTTCGGATATCGTTGGATGAACTTTCGTGATCGGCTCTCGAAGAGATTATTGTAAGATTGCTCCAAAAGTAATTTTTTGTCATCTGAATCTCTGATCACGTGTACTAGGCCTTGAAGCGGACTTTCAGTCATTTTTTCATTTTTCCATCTATTAAATCTTCTGCCCTTGTTGTTTTAACTTTGGATAGTTAAAACATTTTTTTTTGCCAGTAAATACCTTATACAGACCACTTCCTGTTTCTTGTCTGGTCATTAAAGCAAGAAAAAAGGGGAGCCAGACTAAGTGCAGTATTAAAATGGTAGATTTATAATTAAAAGCAAATTACCAACTCACAGGATGGATGAATAAGGGCTCTTTCACACAGGGCGGATCAGTGATGATCCGCCTCGTGAACACCCGCTTGCTCAGCGGGGATCGCTCCGCCGATCCCCGCTGAGCAGGAAGATGACAGGTCCATCGCTGCACAGTGTGCCTGTCAGAGCGCCGCTCTCCCCTATGGGGGATCGGGAGATGACGGACCGTAGTGTCCGTCGTGTCCGTCGTCACCCGATCCGATCCGAAAACGGATGGAAAAGTAGGATTTTCCTCCGTTACACTTTTCGGATTGGAGCGGGTCGGATGTCAGCGGACATGTCACCGCTGACATCCGACGCTCCATAGGGATACATGTATGTCCGTTTTTCATCCGAAAACGGAAGGATGAAAAACAGACATACGGATCCCTCGTGTGAAAGAGGCCTAATACAGGCATATGAATCAATTGTCAGACACAGAGTCTCTCCAAACCATCCTGATGGCCGCAGCAGCTTTGGATACAGGCCCTGTCAAGATGCACCCAGAAAGCAGCCGATCACCACCGTAACCAGCGTTAACCGCAGGATGGTGTCGGGCCAGACTTGCTGTCACAGGAAGGGAGTTCATGGCGTGCTGACGTTAGGAACGGTAATGCATTTCGAAGCTACTGCTTCTTCATCAGACCTAATTGGCAGACACACCTGTCTTATGAGGGGAAAGAAAGGCTGGATGGGAATTGTGATAGGCTAATAGAGCTATTAATTATTATCAATTATATGGCAAGAAATGGACTAGGCGTAAAGAGCGGCATATATTGGCTGGTGTAAAATCAAAATAATGCAACGCAATCTGACAATATTAAGAATATTAAACACAATCTTACTGATAGATCGTTTAGAAAGGTCCAAGAAGGAAAAAAGAAATAAAGAAAAAAGGGGGGATAAAGGATGTGAAAAGTGATACTGAAGAAAATTATAGAAAATAAAAATAATAAAAATAGTAAAAAAAATAGAAAATAAATAGAAAATAGAAAATAATAACAATGAAAATGACAATAGATGTAAATAGAGAAAAATAAAATACAAACGAAAATAATAAATAATAATGAACGTCATAATAAGAATAAAAAATGAAATTAGGTTGGATGATTAGTATGAAGAATCCAGCATTTGACATTTCAAAATGGTGAGCATATGAATAATCAATAGATTGAAAACTCCATCTGACAGCAGCTGGTCATTTATATAAAGAGAGATTCTTTATATCTAATCTAGGTTTCTTAGATGATTATTCGAGAAGAGAAGGTACACTTATGAGATATTTATTCATTATGTGGGTTATTATGAGAGAAAGGATTTATTTAAACACTGGGAGCTAAAATTGACTATAAAGCAATGTCCAAAAGATTCTTATTAAATAATCTAACTTAAAATTAGATGACGGTACTAACTTTGATTTCTTCATTCATACCCTTGGGTGTCAATGTATTGAGGGTGAAGATCCAGTATGTTTCTTGGTGGCATAGCCCTTGAAACCGTTCTGCTGGGGAATATGTATCTGAGATGGATTCAACGACCCATACCTTTAATTCTTTGGAAGATTGTTCATGATATTCCAAGAAGTGGCGTGGGACACTGTGTTTAGGGAGACCCGCGTCTACGAATCTGCGGTGTTTCCCAAACCTAGCACGCAGGGTCCTAATGGTACAACACGTACAACATACCACAGGGGCAAGATAAACAATATACCACAAACATTGATGAACAGTTATGAAAAGTGTTAAAATTAAAAGTTTTTCCTGTGTGAATGAAGGATTTTTGACCATGTTGAATGTGAGCAGGCATAAGGGTTTTTTGCACTGAAACATACCTACTAACTAGATTAATGTCAATTGAATATTGTCTGTGGATGATGTAAAAGGTTTAATTTTATTGGGGTCAACTTTCCCTTTGATGTTGGGTGCCTTCCTATAAGGAAATTGAGGCGGTGTTGAGATGGTGGTTTTGAGATGGGGTTCTGCTGTAATATGGACCAGTGTCTTTTGAGCACACTCTCCATTTTCCAGTGTTTGGTATGATGTTGGGTAATGAAGCTAAAACCTAAAATGTTCTTGTGTTCATGATTTTGGTTTGGGAATATCCTCAGTATTGTAGTGTGAATGGTCCTGATCAATAAGGTCTAAGGATAGCCTTTATCAACAAATGTTTGTTTTAGGGAAACACTTTGTGTGGTGTAATCCTCTAACCTAGTACAATTATGTCGTAAATGGCAAAATTGACTCTTTGGAACATTTTTTACCCATCTCGGGTGATGGCAACTGTAAGAGTGCGAAAAAGAATTCCCAGCTGTGGGTTTGGTGTCATTTTGTGTAATTTTTGGCTGTAATGGTGGACTCTGAATGGCTGAGTTATAGGTCCAGAAAACATAATACATAGGTTGGACTTGGACTTGTGTCTTTTTTTCAACCTCACCTACTATGTAACTATGTAAAAGAGAGGTGATAGTCTCTGAAGTAAAGGATAGTCCGAAGTCATTAGAATTACAGTGAGAAACAAATTCCTGTATGGTATGGGGGGGGGGACCATCCCAAATGATGATTATGTCATCTATGTATCGCCCGTTTTTTGCTATATAATTGATAGCTCTATTAGCCTATCACAATTCCCATCCAGCCTTTCTTTCCCCTCATAAGACAGGTGTGTCTGCCAATTAGGTCTGATGAAGAAGCAGTAGCTTCGAAATGCATTACCGTTCCTAACGTCAGCACGCCATGAACTCCCTTCCTGAGACGGCAAGTCTGGCCCGACACCATCCTGCGGTTAACGCTGGTTACGGTGGTGATCGGCTGCTTTCTGGGTGCATCTTGACAGGGCCTGTATCCAAAGCTGCTGCGGCCATCAGGATGGTTTGGAAAGACTCTGTCTCTGATAATTGATTCATATGCCTGTATTATTCATCCATCCTGTGAGTTGCTAATTTGCTTTTAATTATAAATCTACCATTTCAATACTGCACTTAAGCCCTATACACACTATCAGATTTTCTGCAGATTTTTGTCTTCAGATTTACCAAAACCATGTAATATGAGGTCAAACCTTAAGAGTTTCAATTTGGATGCAATCAGGCAGGCCCTTGTACTACATGGTTTTGGTAAATCTGAAGACAAAAATCTGCAGAAAATCTAATAGTGTGTATGGGGCTTAAGTCTGATGCCTAGAATTGCCACCTCATCCCTTTAAACCCGAACACATATTAATTACACAGCTTCTGAGCTAATTTCATGCAGATAAGACACCAAGTGAGTTTATTTACCGCCTTAATTAGCCACAGAAACATATGTGTTCGATTTTAAAGGGATCAGGTGGCAACCCTTCTGCATAGCTCCCAACTGTCCCTGATTTCGAGGGACTATCCCTGATTTGGAACAATGTTCCTCTGTCCCTCATTCCTCATTTGTCCCGCATTTTGGTCTGATCTATATAGATATATATAAAATGCACTTTTTATCTATCAAAAAGTGTTTTCCAGCACTAAACCTTTCATCTGATTTCTAAATTGCTGCATGTAAATTCCAAAAGCCAATATAAAGGAATAGTAGTGGTAAAAAAGCACTTGTGGGTTTAACCTCTTCAGATCCGCGCTATTGCCAAATGACGGCAACAGCGCGGACCTACATTGCCGGGACGACGTCTATTGACGTCGTCGCGTGCACGAGCGGCCTGCACGCCCCCTGCAGGGCGTGAGCGGCGTGCTCGTTGATCAGCGAGTCTATGAGACTCGCCTGATCACAGATCAGAGTAAGGGGTCGGTCCCGACCCCTTACAACATGATCAGCTGTCAGCCAATGACAGCTGATCATGTGATGTAAACAGAGCCGGTAATCGGCTATATTTCCTCCTCGTGCTGACAGCGTGAGGAGGAAAAAAAAACCTGATCACTGGCGGCCGTGAGAGGGACATCAGTCCTGATCACGGCGATCATCTGCCCCCTGCCAGTGACACAGCAATAGGCAGCAGTGCCGCCTACCAGTGCCCACTAGCGTCACCCATCAGTGCCCACAGTGCCACCCATCAGTGCCCACAGTGCCACCCATCAGTGCCACCCATCAGCGCCCACAGTGCCACCCATCAGTGCCACCCATCAGCGCCCACAGTGCCACCCATCAGCGCCCATATCAGTGCAACAACAGTGCTGCACATCAGTGCCCATCAGTGTCACCTACCAGTGCCCATCAGTGCCGCCCATCACTGCCCATCAGTGCCCCCCATCAGTGCCGCCCATCAGTGCCCCCTATCAGTGGTACCCATCAGTGCCACTTATTCGTGCCACCCATCCGTGCCACCCATCAGTGCCACCCATCAGCGCCCATCAGTGGCCATCAGTGCCGCCTTATCTGTGCCCATCAGTACCGCCTTATCTGTTCCCATCAGTGCTGCCTTAACTGTGCCTATCAGTGCCGCCTTAACTGTGCCTATCCATGCCCATCAGTGCAGCCTATCAGTGCCTACCAGTGCCGCCTCATCAGCACATATCAATGAAGGAGAAAAATTACCTGTTTGCAAAATTTTATAACAAACTATGAAACATGATTTTTTTTTTTTTTTTCAAAAATCTTTTTTTGTTTGTTTAGCAAAAAATAAAAATCCCAGCTGTGATTAAATACCACCAAAAGAAAGCTCTATTTGTGGTTTCATTTGGGTACAGTGTTATATGACCGTGCAATTGTCATTCAAAGTGCGACAGCGCTGAAAGCTGAAAATTGGTCTGGGCAGGAGGGGGGTTTAAGTGCCCGGTAAGCAAGTGGTTAACCAATCTTGTTTTTTTTTGTACAATTCTCCTTTAAGGGGGTGTGTCCTTTGCCTACATACTTTTGTTGATAGGTGTCCCTCATTCCCATCTTAAAACATTAGGAGGTATGCTTCTGGTGCCCATTTTTCCTGCTTTATCCACAGAGTCTTCTGCTGCACTCTAAGGGTGCCAACTGAATACTTCTCATGGACTTCATATGGACTATCATATTGTATATATAATTTTTAATCTTTTTTATCTCAGTCAATATCTATATATATAAATCTAGCGCCACTGTTTTTATTTGTTTGGTCATTAGTCTAGGCTTATGACATCATGCACAGCTCTCTCTTGTGAGTTTGTCAGCAAGGGAGGAGGGATGAGTCATAAGAGGGCCAATGAGAGCTGCAGAGCTGGAGGCATGTCTGTGTAAAACCAGGAAGTGAACAGGCAGCAGCTTCAGCTGCCCACAGTTAAAATGGTTGCAGCCAGACTCAGTGGAGGGAGATTTCTGCAGCATATTTGGCAAGTACAGAATCACAGTATATATAAAATAATATACAAAGTGGTTGGAGGGAAGCTTCAGAATGGCAAAGATGTTTTTATTACAGATGTGAGAAGACTGCAGTTCCTCTTTAACCACTTGCTGCCCGCCCACCGTCATATGACGGCGGGACGGTGCAGCTGTTATCCTGGGCCACCGTCATATGACGGCACGGCCTTCCAGGCCCCCCAGGGGGCGCGCGCCCGTTGCGCAACTCGTGTCACGGTGCGCGTGCCCGGTGGCTGCGAAGTCCGCTGGGCACCCACGATTGCCCAGTAACCGAGCAGGACCGTGTATCTGTGTGTGTAAACGCACAGATCCACGTCCTGTCAGATGGGAGGAGACCGATGGTGTGTTCCTTGTACAGAGGAACAACAATGGGTCTCCTCCCCTTGTGAGTCCCCTCCCTCCACAGTTAGAATTACTCCCTAGGAACATAATTAATACCTACAGCACCCCCTCCTAGTTAACCCCTTCATTGCCAGTCACATTTATACAGTAATCGATGCATTTTTATAGCACAGATCACTGTATAAATGTGAATGGTCCCAAAAATGTGTCAAAATTGTCCGATGTGTCCACCGCAATATCGCAGTCACGATAAAAATCACAGCCATTAGTAGTACTAGTAAAAAAAAGTAATAATAAAAATGCTATAAATCTATCCCCTTATTTTGTAGACACTATAACTTTTGCGCAAACCAATAAATATACGCTTATTGCAATATTTTTTACCAAAAATATGTAGAAGAATACGTATCAGCCTAAACCGAGGAAAAAATTTGTTTAAAAAAAAAAAAATTGGATATCTATTATAGCAAAAAGTAAAAAATATTGTGTTTTTTTCAAACTTGTCACTTTTGTTTTGTTTATAGCGCAAGAAATAAAAAACGCAGAGGTGATCAAATACCACCAAAAGAAAGCTCTATTAGTGGGGAAAAAATGTTAAAAATTTCATATGGGTACAATGTTGTATGACCGCGCAATTGTTATTCAAAGTGTGACAGCGCTGAAAGCTGGCTTGGGCAGGAAGGGGGTGAATATGCCCAGTATTGAAGTGGTTAAGGTGGCTCTTTCCACAGCCTTGTACGCAGCACAGCTCGAGCCATTCATCATCCTACTACTGTAATTGGTCTCTGAGAGCTTACAGCTCACTCTTGATTGGCATCTATACGGATCCGCCCACACGAGGACCTGGGTGCTGACGTGTTCGAGGTGTCTAAGTCAGTGCCTGAAGGAGCAGGAACACTCTCTGAAGCTGTCGTGTCGGTAAGTGTGAGGAGAATAGGGTAAGGAAAGGCGTGAGGTTGCTAAGCGCGACGTTTGTGATAAATCGTATCCGGCGCTTCCTAGACAGTACAGGGGTTGTCATGCCGGAACTGGCAGAAGAATGTTCCGCTGGTGACGTGAGAGGTGAAGGCCCCCAGAAACTGTCAGGAACCTTGGAGACGGGATGAGGAGGACGGTGTAGAGCCCGGCTGGAGGAAGGCAGGGGCAGCAGTTGTGTGTACTCAGTGCCCCTCACCGCCCGGCTGGCAGCTGACATTCAGGTGTGCAGAGATAGAGGGGGAGGGAGGGAAGTGACAGTACTACGGAAGTGATCAGTACACAGCCCATCTAGGTAACCTCAACTGTCACATCTATGACACCTACACTCTGTAATGGGCCAGTCTCTGTGATCAGGAGGAAGCCCTGCTAATATAGGTACTTTCAGCAGATAGCATTACACAGGAGCACACTGGTGCATGATCGATCCCATGACACCGTGTGACTGTTTATGGAATGCTAATGATCACCTTGGGGGAGAAAGAAAGGTCTGTGTTGTAAGAGAACTGGCAGGTTGAAGTTTTTCATCTGGCAGGTTGAAGGTTCATTCCCACCAGCACTCCCAATAAAGTAGAGTTTCTGGGTGCTGTGCCAAGAAGCTGCCCTTCAGCATAATACCACAAGAGATCTCACTCACCGGGCACGTCTTCCATTCAGAGAGCGCCTTGCATTTTTAGGATAGGAGGGAACTAAACCCTCCTATCTTTTACAGCCAAGGAAGTTGCCATCTTAGCCTCTGTTTGATCTGCAGTTTCTATGATGCTGCACATGTGGCACGTTATGACATTTTGATGGTCAGAGCACAAGCAACTGTGGCCGTTATCATTCACGGCATTTCTTGAATGTAAAATGTTGTTGTGGGAAACTGTTACATTGAAAGGTTTTAGTTCTGCTTTAACCACTTCAGCCCCGGACCATTTGGCTGCCCAAAGACCAGAGCACTTTTTGCGATTCGGTGTCGCTTTAACTGACAATTGCGCGGTCGTGCGATGTGGCTCACAAACAAAACAGAAGTCCTTTTCTTCCCACAAAGAGAGCTTTCTTTTTGTGGTATTTCATCACCTGTATGGTTTTTATTTTTTGCACTATAAACAAAAAAATAGCGTCAATTTTGAAAAAAAGCGCATTATTTTTTACTTTTTGCTATAATAAATATATCCCCAAAAAATATATAAAAAACAAACTTTTTTTTTCCCTCAATTTAGGCCGATACGTATTCTTCTACATATTTTTGGTACAAAAAAATCGCAATAAGCGTTTATTGATTGGTTTGCGCAAAAGTTATAGCGTCTACAAAATAGGGGATAGTTTTATGGCATTTTTATTAATATATTTTTTTTTTTACTAGTAATGGCGGCGATCAGCAATTTTATTGTGACTGCGTCATTATGGCGGACAGATCGGACACTTTTGGCGCGATTTTGGGACCATTCACATTTATACAGCAATCAGTGCGATTAAAAATGCATTGATTACTGTGTAAGTGTGACTGGCAGTGAAGGGGTTAACCACTAGGTGGTGCTGTAGCGGTCAAGTGTGTCCTAGGGAGTGATTCTAACAGTGGGGGGGAAGGGCTATGTGTGACATGACACTGATCACCGCTCCCGATTACAGGCTGTAAGCTGTGATCAGTGTCCTGTCACTAGGCAGAACGGGGAAATGCTTGTTTACATCAGCATTTCCCCGTTCTTCCTCTCTGTGAGACGGTCGCGGGTATCCCCGTGGACATCGAGTCCGTGGGACCCGCGATCACACTCACAGAGGTGGCGGCGGGCGCGTGTGCGCCGGCAAACCGCTTCTTAAAGGGCAACATACAGGTACATTAATCTGCCTGTATGTGCCCTTCTGCCGACGTATATCGGCGTGAGCCGGTCGGCAAGAGGTTAATGAATATAAAGCGTTCTTTGATTGGATGAGGTAGAGAGGAGGGGCAGTGACATCACATATTTTAGTATAATTACTATCTTTATTATATAGTAATTACCTTACTATAATCTTGTGTAATCTTTTTATATACTTTACTATATTGTTAATATTACACAATATTTGTAATGGTAATGCGGAGAATGGAAAAATGTGCAGCCAGCCTTGGACATGCCTTACCATTTATTTTTATGTTGGGTTGCAAAGCCATACCTTATTAGTAATTATATAGTAAGTGAAAGTTGTTTTTATTTTTTTTAAATTTTGTGTGTGTATTTTGGGTACACCTACTTATTTATTTATTTTAGCTGTGTCCCATTGAGAGTGCCATTCTCTTGTCCTGAGAACAAAACGGGAAGTGAGAAGAAATCTTCCTCAATTTGACGGTAAGCCCCCCTTTGGATAATTGTCACTGTATCCTCATTGGAAAGATTTGCCTTTTTTTCTGTTTCATGACAATTGTAAGATTTTGGATTTCTCATCATTTTCTGTCCCAGTGACAATGGTTATTAGAGCAGATAGACAGAATGAAGCCCCCAGCAGGGCACAGACAGCAGTAAAATCTTCAGAGGTTTTATCTAAATCCCCAATTTTTTTTTTTTTTTTTTTAGTTTTGGTTAGAGTTAAGGGCTAAGTTCACCTTTTTAAGGGAAAAAATGTGCATGTGTCACTGTTTTCCTCAACCAAACTGTCAAACCATTAAATGTCTGGTGTCATAACTGATCGCATGTGCAGCACTATGGCAGTTGCAGATCAAACAGAATCAGCTTCCTTGGCTGTAAAGGATAGGAGGGTTTAAGGCTGTCAGCAGATCGGCCTCTACAAACTTGGCAGTGCCTAAAAATGAAGAACAACTGAGCATGTGCAGAGTGGGGTGAGACAGTGTATTACTGGATTTGAAACAGTATAGGCACTTATTTTTAATGTCTTACATATAACCTGCAAAAGGAGGCCAGCCTCAAGTGATCTAGCAGGACTTCATTTCCAAACTAAAGTTCCACTTTTAATACAAGTGTAACATTTTGCTAAAGGTGAACCTGCCATTTAGGTTTTATAGTGCCATCTGTTAATAGACTGTTAGGAAGATTCATTGTTTGTTTTTTTGTTTTTTTAATTTGTGCTGGCAACCGTTTTCACTGGAAATTAACTTCCTGTTATGATTTCAGGACAGAGACTGAAATGAAACCTTTTCAATAGGACAGTGGCATCATAAAAACAGGGCTATTACTATTTCCTTGTCTATCCAAAAAAAAAAAAAAAATGTTTTTGGACACACTTGAACGCAACTTTAAGCAATCTTGGGCATACAGGACAAAGATACATCCTGTCTACAAAGGACCTTCTGACCCCTTAAAAAGAGGTGATTACTGTACCCCCCACCACTTCTTTCTATGTCACAGTCGTTGACGTCTGGCACTTCTGGTTGTGGAGGAGCGTGTGACCTCCTAACCTGTGGCCATGCCAGTCACTAGGCCCAAGCACTGTCATATGACCGAGGGAATGATGTCACTGTTCCCCCTTAGCTGCCAACAGAGCTCATTCTAGTGCTGACTGCAACCAAGTAAGGGAGCGAGTATAAGGGGTTTTGCCGATTGCAGAGACACTGTCACTTTGCCTTGCATAGACAATGGGGTTTATTTACAAAAGCTGGAGAGTGCAAAATCAGGCTCACTTCTGCATGGAAACCAATTGGCTTCTAATCTCAGCTTGTTCAATTAAGCTTTGGCAATAAAACCTGGAAGCTGATTGATTTCTATACAGAAGTGAGCCTGATTTAGCCTTCTCCAGCTTTAGTAAATAAACCCCAATGTGTCTTAAAAAAAATAACTGCGCTAAAATAAACAGCTTAAGTTTATTTCGTTAATGGCTTATGTAAGATTTGATCAGATTTTAATGCTGTACATTTAAAAATTAATTTCCTACATTTTTTTATTTATAGTTTCACCCCCTCAAAATCAGAATTTCCCACCCTATGCAGTTATTACTACACTTAATTACTGTTAAGAAATAGTTACATTAATCTCTTATCATTCATGCAAGATTGTTTTCGTGGTCCTTGTGCTAGTTATTGCATTGACTGAAAAATCATTCCATATAAAGTAGAAAAGGCTTTTCAGATCGTAAGCCATGATCGAACACTTTTCTCTTTCATTTCCTCCTAGATATGGGTGTTCTTCATTCAATTGCTCTCCTGTGCTTGTGGCTTGTAGTTTCACCACCCATTGCAGCGGATAATCGATACAAGCAAGGCGACCCAGTAACATTGTATGTAAACAAAGTGGGACCATACCACAACCCACAGGAAACGTATCACTACTACCAACTGCCAGTGTGTGCCCCCTCACAAATCCTCCACAAGAGCCTGACCTTGGGAGAAGTTCTGGATGGAGACCGGATGGCAGAATCTTTGTACAAGATTTCTTTTCGAGTTAATGTTGAGAGGGAACCACTATGTGAGCTTAAACTAGCTGTTGGTCAGGTAAATCTCATCTTCCATCTTCTCTACAGTATAGGCATGTGGCACCATGCACCAGGGCATGATTTCAAGGTTATGTGTTACCATAGTAAGGACCTAGGACTTTTTGTAACTTTATACTTGAGATGTCCTACACTTTTGTGGAAGATCATGCAGTTTGTTAATCCCAGAAGTCAATAATGATTTGCTTCAAGCAAATCGTTTCCTAAATCTATGGTTACATGGCATGCTGAATTCCAAGTCTTCTATCTTCAATACTGTAGAGGAAGTGGGTCCTTATTTAGAGATCTAAGTCCCTGTGGGGTGAGGTGGACACTTGTGATTGGCTGTCCAGTGTTGGGGTCTTCTCAAGCTCCATAAGATTACAGAGCGTGACAGTGTCACAAAGAGGTGCCTGGTTAACCCTAGCAAAGAGTGCTGGGATGAATCAGTGTTTGGCTTTTAGAGGTGACACCTATGGGGGATACGGATGGCTTGGGTAGATGAGTGAAAAAGAGTTTCAGAAAGTATTAAAAAAAAAATAATTCATGATGAGAGGATCTTTGTAGTATACTGTTCTATTCCTCTTGCACTAAAGGCGCTATACATGGTATGAGTTAACACATGGAATCATATTGTTGGAGGAAGACAGTTGTGAGAGGGTTCGAGAGGCTTTGATGCAATTGGGTCTTTCATGGTTGTATTATCAGTACTGCGTTGATGTTGTATTGTACAATGTTATTGTGGCTGTTCTGGAACAAGTTTACTTAGTTTTAATAAAGTTTTTTTAAAGTATATGAAAAAAATAAACCGTGGAAGGGAGGAATAGGAGGGAAATGAGCTTTGCCTGAATATGTCTTTTAATTCACAATGGATAAGGCAAATTGGAGAGCAGAAGAACCAGCAATTTTTCATTGGCTCTGAAAAGTATCAGATCCACCTTGCCTCAGTTTGAATGAAGTTGTAAACAGTTAAAGTGCAATGCTAGGTACACACGGTAAGTTGTTTTTTGTTCAACTCAGCGGGTTGAAGGAAAAAAAAAAAAACTTACAGATCGCCATACTAACACATCCCATGTTAGTGCAGCAATCTCCCCCACTGAGCTATTGTGTTCTGACAGGGGGATGCCTCTTTCAGAACATGGAGATCGGCGATCGCAGCCATTGGCTGCAAGCACTGATCGGATGCTGGTTTTCCAGCATGCTTGTTCGGTCGTGGGAGGACGAGGAGCTGTACGCACGGTTCCTGCCGAACTGACTGATTTTTAGTCCGTGTGTACCAGCTTATATGTTGGCAAAAACAGTCTTTGAATCTTGAATAGAGTAGACAAGGGTTTAAACACCTGTCGTTTGTTTTTGTTTTTTTTTTTAATTGGTTGGTGTCCCCTATGGGTAGATTCTCGCAATCTGTTTGTCTTGGTAACCATTATCACCGAGACAGAAACTGATGGGAAATACTGGACCTTGCATTGTGACAGTGTCTGTCAGTTTCTGAGGGAAAAGCCTAATGGAGCACAGACGGCAAGAAATAAACTGCCAGGAGTCTTAACCATTCCCTAAAACTAAAACTTAAAAAAAAAAAAAAAAAAATAGTTTTTAGCTATACACTCTAACCTATCTATAGCTGCAATTGTGGTTAGCAACCTTTTATTTTCTGTGTTGTATCACATCATTTATTAATCATAAATCTAACCATTTCCTTTGAGGTTGGAGTCTGTTGTGATTCTTCATTACTTTGGCCACAGTTTAATTAACACATTCTCATACAATGTGAGTTTTTGGTCTATAGACCCCATTTTGTAATGACTTTAACAGGGTTTCTGAATTAGGGTTCCTCGAGAGGTTGCTAGGTATTCCATGAGCAATTTCTGCCTCTCAGATAAGTTCCCATTGACATTAATGATCTTTTTAAATTATCTGTAAGGCGGTAATTCTTCCCAATGATCACAAGTGTAAGGAGAATTCTTCCCACTGACCATCACACTAATGTATTATAAGTTGTAGACGCAGTAATTATTAGCAGGGGTTCCCTGAGCTCGGAAAGTTATTTTAAGGGTTCTTCTATGTTAAAAAGGTTGAGAAAGTCAGGACTATATAACGAGGATATTTGGAGGTCTTGTGAATTTGAATCTGTAAACGTGGTCAGCTCTGCTGTTGTTCAAAGAAGCTAATTTTGTTTCCTTTTTCCTGGTCTACACTGTTTTTGTTACGCAGCCTAGAGCACAACTGAAGTGCTTTATGTACTTGAAAGGAAGCTTTAATCTAGAGCATTGTTAACGTTGTTAAAGTTGGTGTACTTACCTAATTCATATGTTAATCTTGGATAGATAACTAGCTAATGTTAGATTTTGCATGTACAGTATTTTATGGTATGTCTAGGTATGGGGCGAGGTTATTGACTTGCTTGTTATAAAGCAATAAAGCAAGTTTGATGTTCTACAGAGAATACGACCTTCTGAAGGCTTAACAGAGAAGTATGGAGGGTTTGTTATTTTTTTTTTTTGTTTTTATTTTTTTATTTTTTGGAATCATACTCATCTAGGTAGATGCAGCATCGGTCCTACCGTCTGCTCTAACACTGAGAACTGAGCGATCAAACACTGCTGATCGCTCGGTTCTCACTATTAGTCATTGCTCTTTGCCCCCTGCTTACTGGAGCGCTGGGCTGTGGAGAGAGCGGGAGCTGCCAGCTCAGCCTCTCAGCGACTTGCTGAGAGGCTGAGCCGGGTGTAAGTACAGGCATGTGGGCAGATCCTTAGAAAGAAGAAAGAAATGGCTGCACATCCAGGACTTCCGATAGCCTTTTATTATGTTCGCAAAGATAACACCAAAGACACCAAACTGGTCACGTAGACGTGTTTCACACATACATCTTGTGCTTAATCATGATCATGAAGCACAAGATGTATGTGTGAAACGCGTCTACGTGACCACAGTTTGGTGTCTTTGGTGTTAGCCTCTTATTATGTTTGCAAAGATATCGGAAGTCCTGGATGTGCAGCCATCTCTTTCTTTCTTCTTTCCAAGTTTCCCACGGAGGCGGGCCGGGGTTGGAACTCTGCAAGACATTCCAATCAGCTTTATCTTCATACACCTGGAGCAACGGTTCTCTTTCTTGCATGTGGGCAGATCCTGACTTCATTGTCACGATCTTGCCCGATACTGGACCAGTTCTATGACGTCAGCCAACAGCGGGCTTCAGCCAACAGCGGCTTCAGCCCACCGTCTGCTGAAAATGGGTCACAGTAGTGCAGAATGAACTGCACTCCTGTGATCCACAGGAGAAGTACAGCCAAAAGAGCTTTGGCTGTACTTCTCCTTTTAGGGCCCGTACACACGATCAGAAAATCATATGAAAATTACTGCTTTCGAATCGATTGTACAATAATATGATCATTAGTATAACACTTTCGGGAGCCGATCATGACAATCCATGCAAAATTATCAGATGGGGCAAGCGCAAAATGTTTTACCATACGATACCATATCGTACGATTTTTGTTTTAATTAGTACAACACATTACATAACTTCCAATTTTTTTTTTTCTGTCGTACAAGAATTTAAGTAGCTTTAGTAACCCCTTCATTTTCCATACGAGATAAACAAAAAACGGACGATCAATCGTCTGTTAATCTCATGATGTGTACTAGGCATTAGGATAAAATGCCTAATATATATATATATATATATATATATATATATATATATATATATATATATATATATATATATATATATATATATATATATATATATATATATATATATATATATATATATATATTTATTATTTAAGCAGAGGCTCTGGAGAATAAAATGGTGGATGTTGCATATTTTTATGTCATGTGGTGTAGTGGGTAGCACTCTCGCCTAGCAGTAAAAAGGGTCGCTGGTTCGAATCCCAACCATGACACTACCTGCCTGGAGTTTGCATGTTCTCCCTGTGCCTGCGTGGGTTTCCTCTGAGTACTCCGGTTTCCTCCCAAGATATGCTGGTAGGTTAATTGGCTTCTGTCCAAAATTGGCCCTAGTATATGAATGTGAGTTGGGGACCTTGGATTGTGGGCTCCTTGAGAGTAGGGACCGATGTGAGTGTGCAATGTATATATGGAGCACTGCGTAATTTGATGGCCCTATATGGGTACCTTAAATAAATAGGGATAATTGTAGACACGCACCCACACTCACTCAGGTTGAACTGGTCTTTATTCAACCTTACTAACTATGTAACTATGTGATATTTGCACAGCGGTATCTCAAACGCAATTACAAAAAAAATATACAATTTAATTTTTAATGCGCAAAAACACAATATAACATGCAGTGTTTTGGTAAACTATAAAAGATCATGTCACGCAGAGTAAATAGATAACAAACATGTCACGCTTTAAAATTGCATATGCCCGTAGAATGCTGCCAAACTACGGTACCTAAAAATCTCCATAGGCAAAGCTTTAAAAACCTTTACAGGTTAACAGAGTTACACAGGAGGTCTGGTGCTAGAATTATTGCTCTCGCTATAATGTTTGTGGCGATACCTCGTGTGTGGTGCGAACACTGTTAACATATAGACCCCTCCCGCCAAATGTAAAAGCGATCCAGAGGCTAATTGGCCACTAGGATTGCTTTTACAAAAAAGACAATCGCTGGCCCAAAAAAAAAAAAAAAAAAAGGTACCAGGATGATGCCTGTAGCTGCAGACATCATCCCGGTATAGCCACTGCATCTCAAGGATGTACGGGGACGTCCTTGGTTGGCAAGTGGTTAATCCTGCCATAAATAAACTTGTTCTAAGGTGACAATTTACAGTAAGTGAGCACCATTGTCACTGTAGGACAGGGTGTTAGAACTACAAAACACCTCCCTCTTTTTTTCCACAACAGGAGGTGTTTTGCAGTCCACAGAGATATCCGAGAACAATGCTAGCTGAAAACGGCCGAGAGGCAGATAGTGCAGGAAGTTATCAGCTTACAAGATTTCTAGCTGGATCAACAGCTACTGTTTTGCCCTTGTGGAAACAGATATACTAGAATGCTTTAATCTGTATATATTTAACAGTATAAAAGAAAGCACATGAGCAATTTATTGTTGGAGTTTACAAACATTGGGGATTGGAACAGCAATCCTTTTTGAAATGTGTATGGCCAGCAGGGAAGGGATGTTTCTATGTAAGGTATGTGACAACAGGTAGAATTTCGGAGCTTGCAGCGGAGATAATGGCAACTTGAATCTCCTCCTCCCGTGTATAAGGCCCGGTTCACACTGATGCGAGTAACAAATGCGATGCGTCCAAAACACTTAAATTTGCATATCATCCCTAAAGTCATTGTTTTCAATGATGGTCGTTCACATACATGCTTCGCAATTCCTCTACGAATGCGATGCGATTAAAAAAAAAAGGGTCTTGTGTGAGTTTACTGCATTGCGAATTTAGTCTTCATAGACATCAATGTAAATCGTTCTTGAATAGCATTGATGGTTCACATATGTGCGAATTCGTCACCTCCAGCTCCTCCTCCACACACTCCACAAAAACCAGGAAGAGAACAGGAAGTTTGGGTTCCATTGGCCAGACAGAAATTGCAGTCACTTCCCAAAATGACAACTCCTTCCAGTAGAATCGCAGTAAATTAGCAACAAACACGTAATGAATTCGCAATGAAGATTTGCAACGCAATCGGGTCAAAATCGCGCAAAATTCACAACGCATCAGTGTGAACCGGGCCTAAACCAACAACAGGTTTTTGCTGGGGAATTCCATTATTGGCAAGCTAGCACAAATTGTCTTCTGAGGTGAGGTTAGATTCAAAGGTTGTCACATCTGCATAGAAGTCATCAATAAACTAGGTTATGTCTGTGATGGAGGTAAAATAGAAACAAATTGGTGAGTTAACCTTCAGAATGGTTTGGGTTGATTCTCTAGCCATGTGGGCCAATTTATGTATTACACAATAAGCTGATAACTACAATACTAGTTTGACAGGAAATTAAATGGGAAAAGGAGGTGGTCTGTAGTATATACATTCCTTGAATAAATGTTACAGCAAACTCCACACAACAATCCATCCTACCCCTCCTACTAAATTAGATATGAGGATTTGCAATGCTGCCAGGGGAGTGAGGATAAAGCGGGGGTCCACCCACACCGCCAAAAAAAAAAATATTAAAAGCCAGCAGCTACAAATACTGCAGCTGCTGACTTTTAATACATGGCCACTTACCTGTCCCAGGGTCCAGCGATGTAGGCAGGCGAAGCCGAGAACCCGCTCGGTTCTCGGCAGCTGCCGCCGCCATCCTAGGTGAGGGAATCAGGAAGTGAAGCGTTGCGGCTTCACTTCCCGGTTCCCTACTGCGCATGCGCGAGTCGCGCTGCGCGTCCCAAGTGGTCCCCGCTCTCTCGTGGGAGCTGTGTGTTTCCCAGGAGACAGCACGGCGGGGACGGGAAGAGGCGTAGACTCCCATGGGAGTCTATGCCGGAAGTGGGTGCAAATACCTGTCTTAGACAGGTATCTGCACCCCCCTCCCCCCTGAAAGGTGCCAAATGTGACACCGGAGGGGGGGAGGGTTCCGAAAAGCGGAAGTTCCATTTTTGTGTGGAACTCCGCTTTAACTGTATCTACACCCAAAAACAAAATTCATATTTTGTAGCTTATTAGTCCTTCTGTGTGCTGACTGCATTGGTGTCCCTTTTTCCACCCTGGGTTTTCACCTGGTAATATTGCTCGTAATGCACATCCTGTCCTGGGGTGACAACGCTCACTGACTGCACTATATCTATAGAGGAGCAGCGTTGCCACCTTGGACTTTGATATACAAGAAGCCCTCTTTACCTTTATTGGCTTTACATTGCATTGGGATGTTGTGTAGTTCAGTTATAGCTGGAAAAGCAGATACAATTGTTTGAGTTATCAGTTTTTTACATAAAATAAAAGGTCTGCAGTCACCAGTGATGCACCTCCATCCCTATATATATGCAAAAAAAGAGAGAGTCGCCCTGGGACTTTAAATGAGATGGTCACAGTTAGCCACTGAGTAACAAGAGTAATAGCAGTATAAATGTTTATTAAAATTAATGTACATACATGGATAATATAGCATATTAGCTCAGCCAATGGATTTGCACATAATAAAGAGAATAACTAAAGTTGATACAAACGTTATAAAATACAGTTTATACAAATGCACGCATCAGAAAACCCGACGCGCGTTTCGCGAGATCATCACTCGCTCATCAGGGGTGGATGCGGATGAGATGTATCTAAATAGACAAAGTCCATCTTCTCCCCCTCAGCTCCCGTGCCATACTCTGGCTGCTGCCGTCCATTTTGGGGGGTCAGCGACGGAAACTCTGGTTTCGTTCATTGGTAAGTATTGGGCCGTTTTGCACTGTCCCATTCTGCCATTGTTCTTACATTTACCACTATGACACATCTTTTTGTCTATTTAGATACATCTCATCCGCATCCACCCCTCATGAGCGAGCAATGATCTCGCAAAACGTGCGTCGGGTTTTCTGATGTGTGCATTTGTATATACCGCATTTTATAACGTTTGTATCAACTTTAATTATTCTCTTTATTATGTGCAAATCCATTGGCTAAGCGAATATGCTATATTATCCATGTATGTACATTAATTTTAATAAACATTTATACTGCTATTACTCTTGTTACTCAGTGGCTAACTGTGACCATCTCATTTAAAGTCCCAGGGCGACTCGCACTCTTTTTCAGTTCTTTACACAGGAAGTTACAAGGACACTGGAATTTTTGCAGAATCAATAGGCGTTTTCTGTGCTTGCAAAAAATGTAGATAGCCGGAATAAAGAAAATTGATGCAGTCATCACATCTGAGCACTGTAAGTTGAAGTAAATTACATTTTTGGATTTAGATATCCTTTAAAATTTTCAAGCTCATAATCCATAAACAAAGCACTTACACAGATACCATGTTTGTTAGGTTGTTACATGGTAAGTGATTTTACTTGTTTGAAGATCTGCACAGAAGCTGGTTGAGGACATTAACAAGGACCATGGGCACTCCTTTTGCAAATACTGCCACACAATTATATCAGCCCTGTCATCCATTTTAATTTGATGAATCTTATCTTAATGGCCGTTTCACACCGATCAGTCATGCTGGAAAACCAGCATTCGATCAGCGTTTGCAGCCACTGACAGCAGCGCTAATCAGTGTATTCTGACAAGGGGGAGGGGGGGTCCCCCTGTCAGAATACAATAGTGCAACAAGGAAGATCCCTGCATTAACATCATTTGTATTGATAAAGGGATCTGTCAGTTTTTTTTTGTTTTTTTTTTTTTTCAGTTCAACCTGCTGGTTAAAGAAAAAAAATCTAAACATGCATACACCAATTTAAACAATCTCTGAGGGGGAAAAAACCCACAAACACAATAAATCACTATTCAACAGTTTTATGACTCTTCATGACCCCCCAGTCCATAGCCCACTAATTTTCCTTATCTCACCAACTGTCCAAATTTATTAATTTTTGTGTATAGTTTGTGTTTTTGTAAGATTTCCTCACTTAACATTCAGCTAAAATTTTGTGTATTACTACTGCTTGGACCTTGAAGAAGGGGGTACAAACTGAAAGCTTGTCCTGAAAATTTGGATGTTAGTGCAAATAAATAGGATCTTGGACAGTACTCAGTAGTTTTTGTTAAATATTGTCAAAATACAATGCAATACAATAGTTTTATTGGTCCAGCTTGGGCCAATGTAAGTATGCATCTGTCATACCAGACCCTGTGGAAGTTGGAAATCACTATAGTAGGCATTGTTACTACGGTGATCACCGCTGGCTCCCAGGTCTCATACCAAGGGCTGTCCTGCTTCATAATGAACACAGGAGATCACTCGCTTTAGTACAGGCATCATTGAGAGAAAACTTTGCATTTTCTCAATGAATGCAAGTATACTGTGTTTTGACTGTGGAGAGGCAGGGAGGTGATGTCACATGCATACTTATATTGTTCCAAGCTGGACCAGTGTACCTAAAAAAATAAAAAAATAAAAAATACATGCCTAAACTTCAGATTTAAAGGAGAAGTATGGCCAAAACTCTTTTGTCACAGGAGTGCACTTACTTTTGCTCTCCTGTGACCCTTAATCCTTTCGCAACCATTCTAAATTAATAATCTGTCTAGTCCACCAGGCAGAGGCGGCCTTAGGCAAAACTGTGAGGCCCCACTCACACCCATGATGGGAAAAATAATTCAAGTGATAAAAATTAACTGCATAAGGAGGGTAATTGGACACAGTACAGGGGAAGGGTAAGTGGGCACAGTACAGGGGGCAGGAGGGTATAGTAAAGGAAGGAGCAGGAGGGCACACTATAGGGGAGGGCACAGTACAGGGGGAGCAGGAGGGCACAGGACGGGGGGGGGGGTAAGTGGGCACAGTATGGGGGGCAGGAGGGTACAGCACAGGGAGGAGGATAAGTGGGCCCAGTACAGGGGGCAGGATGGTACAGCACAGGGGGGACGGTAAGTGGGCACAGTACAGGGGGCAGGAGGGTTCAGTACAGAGGGAGCAGGAAGGCACAGCACAGGGGGGAGGGTAAGTGGGCACAGTACAGGGGGCAGGAGGGCACAGCACTGGGGGAGGGTAAGTGGGCACAGTACAGGGGGCAGAAGGGTACAGTACCGGGGGAGCAGGATGGCACAGAACGGGGGGGGATAAGTGGGCACAGTACCTCTGCCACCGGGGAAAGTCCTGGGGTATCTAGCCAGGGTGACCACAATGTATCGAATTTACCAGGGCGCCCTCTATGTTGGAAGATAAACCTTTCCAGCCATCATGTGAATTCGGTCCCCGTGATCTCTAGGGCACTGATGACAGTCAAAGTCCATTCTCGCTCCCATTCTAAATAGCCTTAAGTCCTAAAATGTACCCTCAAAACGATGTACAACTGGGACAGGAGTTGCGCTACATTGAGGGAGGACATTTGGACAACCTGTAGGGCCTCTTCCCACGTTTCTTCCTCAAACGTGCCTACATCATTTTCCCACTTGCTCGCCCTAAAGGGAATTCAGACAGGAATACCAACAATAGCATTGAATAGCAGCTAGAAATAAAGCCTTTGAAATAGTACACTTCCTCCATGTAATGAAATATGGGAGTTGGGGATAACGCCCACAGAGTCTCGCTGGATTGAGCTCTGACAGCATGTTGCAGCTGCATATAATAAAAGTACATCGTCTGCGGGAGTCGGAATCTGCAAAGATGTGCTTCAGGTGCGTGACTCCCTGTTTCCTCCACCGAGCCCCACATGTCAAGGAATCTAGTTCCACAAAGTATCCATTGTCCCAAATTGCACTATATCTAGTAAAGCCTTCAACAGCCTGTAAGTGTCTGACCTTGTTCCACACCTTTTTAATCAGGGCAAATATAGGGAACTGTTTATTATATTTTGCATAGACCAAGGCCTCCAATTCCTCTGCTACGTCATTAACCCCAGTTATTTGAAATATAAGGGCCTTAATAGGGTCTACTTCCAAGCTTCACCCTGCTTCCACTTGCGTCGAAGACATGGTCTGAGCAATATGCTGTAATTGGGCCGCTAAATAATAAAGCCATGGATTAGGTAAGGCCAGGCCTACTGCGTCCTTGGGTTTTTGTAGTTGTTCCAGCTTAACTCTTGGGGTTTTATCATGCCATAGGAAGGACCTAAAGATGGAATTGACGATACAAAATATTTTAAGGGGAACTACCATTGGGGTATTATGGAAAATCAAAAATCATTTTTATTAGGTTGACTTTTCTTACCAGGGACATTTTTAATCTTGACAATACTTTAATTCTATCCCGGATGCGACCCAGCAGGGGTGACAAATTGAGTGAAATATAATCTTGTGTCTTAGGGTTGACATATACTCCCAGATATTTAAAGCTCGAAGTCACCAGCACATTGTGTATCGTAGGACCCTGGCTGTCAGATATCGCATCTATTGGCATTATTGAGGATTTGTTCCAGTCAGTCACTAGGCCAGAGTATACTCCAAAGTCCACTATGACTGACATCACTGTCCTCAGGGAGTCAGCAGTCTTTCCCAGAAGTATCATAGTGTCGTCGGCATATAGCATACGTTTTTCGCAAAGTCCCCCATATTTGAAACCACAGATAGAGGGATGAGACCTGATTAGGGCGGCCATGGGCTCAATAGCGACGGCAAAAAGTAATGGGTATAAGAGACAGCCCTGTCAAGTGCCCCTGTGGAGATGGAAAGGTAAGGAGATGTGGCCCGCTTCTCTAATAACTGCCTGTGTGGAGCCATACAGCAGCCAGACCCAGGACAAAAACGTGTCCCCAAAGCCGAACTTACCCATTACCGCCCAGCGGTATCGCCACTCTATGCTGTTGAAAGCCTTTTGGGCATCTAGTGACAGCAGTGCCCTGTCACCCACATTATCCGACTGAGCTTGTAAGTTAAGAAAAAGTCTATGGAGATTTGTGGCAGTAGATTTTTGGGCATGAACCCAGACTGGTCCAAATGGATGATGGAGGATATGACCTTGTTGCGCCTTAGGATCCAGGGCCTTGGCTAGGATTTTGATATCACTCTGCAAAAGAGATATTGGTCTATATGAACCCGGATCAAGCAAGTCCTTACCTGATTTCATTGTAAGTACAATATTGGCCCTAGTCATACATACAGGCAGACACTGTCAGTCCCTGGCTGAATTAAGCACTTTAAGTAGATGTGGTAGAATGGGTCCCCCATATTGCTTATAAATTTCCATTGGGAGGCCATCATTCCCCGGGGCCTTAGAATTACGGGAGAGGCTAATCGCCTCCTGTAATACCTCTATTTTTATTGGAGCGTCCAGAAGTGCTCTTTGGGTTGCGGAGAGACAGGGTAGCTCTATTGCTTGTAAGTAGGTCTGCAGTTCCGTCTCTGAGTAGCCCGCCCGCAAGAGACTGGTAGAGATCAGAATAATACTCCACCAGCTCCTGCATAATTTGGGTAGAAGTGTTCACCATCCTCCCCTGTTTGGTGCGCAAAGCACCTATAGATGGGGAGGTCTGGAAAGACTTCACAATTTTTGCTAGTAGGTGGCCTGTCCCCCCTCCTCGTAAAAAGCTAGTCTATTAAAAAAGCGTTTTTCTGTCGGCCTCTTAGCTGGTAATGCGATCAGCTGCTTCTTGTGCGGCCAACCAGGCCTCCCTATTGGAGTCTGTGGGGCTATCAATAAACTGTGCCTCTAGCCTGCTCACCAACTGCTCAGCCTGCTCCTGTTGTGCACTCGTTTTAGCTTTACGACCTGTGACTTTAGTGATAAGGATACCTCTCAAGAATGCTTTAATGGCATCCCAAGCTGTGTTCAGATTAGGGTGGTATGCATGATGTAGCCAAAACTCTGAAATTGCATCCGCTATGCTATCATGGGAGGGATATAGGTTTAACCAAAAGGCATTGAGTTTCCAAGGAGCCCTCGGCAAGGTTGAGTCAGGTTTAGCGTTCAGACAGACCAAGAAGGGAGAGTGATCAGAGATACCCCTGACTAGATATTGAATGTTGTTTAGTAAGTGGGACATTTTGGGTGTGCATAAGTAGAGATCAATCCTAGAGAGGGAGAGATGTGTCTTGGAGATGCAGGAAGATTGTTTCTGCTGTGAATTGCGACCTCGCCAGGGGTCTGTCCATCCCACTACTCCGTGAATTTTGGCAGTGCTGTTCGGGCAATTTTGCTGTCAGTCACCGGAGGGGGATGTTTATCCAGGACAGGGTCCATATAGCAATTAAAGTCTCCCACATCAATCAGGGGTAGGTCGGGGTTGCCTAGCTGGAATGCCAAAAGGGTCCTCAATGCCTCTGAGGAGGTGGGACCTTATAAAGCAGCAAAAATGCATTTCAGTTGGTGAATTTTACATAACAAGATCACATACTCAGTATCAATCAGTTTGTCATATACGTGGAAATACACTGATCGGTGTACCAGGACACTCGCCCCCCTGAAATATGAGGTGTGCGTGGAATGGTACGCACATCCCACCCATGAAAATTTAACACAAGATACCGTCTCTGGGACTAAGTGAGTTTCCTGAAGGGCATAAATAGCCGGTGAGTATTTCCTGAGGACAGTGGTCACCATGGTAAGCTTGAGCCGGTCCTGGAGACCCCTAATGTTCCAAGATAGTATAGGGCAGTGATGGCGAACCTTGGCACCCCAGATGTTTTGGAACTACATTTGCCATGATGCTCATGCACTCTGCAGTGTAGTTGAGCATCATGGGAAATGTAGTTCCAAAACATCTGGGTTGCCAAGGTTCGCCATCACTAGTATAGGGACAGTGTTCATCTAGAAACAATAAAGTATCTGTAGTAAGGTAAAAAAGAACCCAGGCCTTACGTGCCCAGGGATAAGGTACATTCCTGCTCAGCCGAGCATAGTATACCTGAATGCACAGTAACATGTTGGACACAGTGCATTGGGTAGGTGTCAAGGCATAACCCTACGGTAAGCATGCAGTGGTGTGGAGTGAAATAAAGTTCTGGAATCATAGCAATGTCTTGGTTGAACTTTAAAGAAAGATAGTAAACAAAGAACAGTAGAGTCGCCATTTCTGTGTGACATAAGAAACATTCACTGGCCAGAGAATTCCAACCAAACTGGTTGGTCTGCAATGGACAAAGAAAACATAGGGTTGCAGCCCAACTGGTAAACCTCAAGAACCTAGTTCTTTCCTGTTAAACTTGTGGATTTTGTAAAACTCACATTGCTCGCACCACTGGGGAGAGAGAATATTTTCGTCTCCCAGCCAAACTGCCAGCTTCCTGAAGAGGAACAGGGAAAAGGTAGCTTTCACTGTGTCCCCCCCCCCCCACCTCCGGGGTCAGTGGAATGCGATTCCAGTCCTCCTCCGCTGCCGCCCTCCTGGTCTGGCGAATAACATTTTCGTTGGCATCAATCCATGCAGATGCATCTGCCGCCGATTCAAAGAAGTGTGCTTGTCCTCTAACCGTAATGTGAAGTCTTGCCGGGAACAGCATAGCATATGTAGCTTGGAGCTGTTGAAGTCTCTTTTTAACATCTGCAAATCTAGCTCTGCGGCGCTGCACTTCTGCAGAGTAGACAGGGTAAAATTAAATGCGTGCTCCATTAAACTGTATGTTGCGCCGTTCCCTTGCCTGGCGGAGCACAACTTCCTTGTCTTTGTAATTAAGGAGTCTGGCTAGGAGGGTACGTTGTATAAATATATTTAAGAAACATTTTACTGAATTAATTTTGCTGGGTATGAATTTCATTTTTCCTGTAACTCATCAATAGATTTATTTATGTCATTATCTGTGGCCTAGAATTTAGTGAAAACTTTAAACTAAAAGGAAGTCTTTCTCTGGGTACTGTACCTGGCTATTCAGCATGCAGCACATAGGGTCTACTAAGATGGATGGCAATAGAGATTTCTAATGTTGATCTACTCCAGTGCCATGTCGAGGACCATTGTGTGGATTCATTTCTTCAGCCTTTCAGCGATGTTCTGATCTTGTTTCTTCTGGCCTGCATTGGTGAAGTGGGTATAAAATGATGCATGTTTCTGGTTCTTGAAGGTCTGTTTAGGAGCATATAATAGTCTTGAATGATGGCCAGATAGCACATTTTTTCGAAAGTGTGTCTGTTGATGTAAGAGTTGTCCCCTCATGTACATTTATTTAAAGGTTTTTCATCAATATTATCGCTGTAATTTTATGTAAATTTACATATCTTATTCTTACTCTTTGTAAAGTGGTGTTCTGTGTATGGAAATGTTCTGTTGTCTTATGGTGTTCTGTTTTTTTTTTCCTTCAAGGTAGATGAACTTCGTCAAGCCATTGAAGAACTTTACTATTTCGAGTTTGTGCTGGATGACATACCGATCCGTGGCTTTGTAGGCTACATGGAGGAAAGTGGTTTCCTGCCACACACTCATAAAATTGGCTTGTGGTCTCACTTGGACTTCAACATTGAATATAATGAGGACCGTATCATATTTGCCAATGTTAGTGTTCGAGATGTGAAGCCTTTTAGCTTAGATGATGTCAGGGAGCCACTTAGCTTGACCCATACTTATAGTGTACGTTGGTTCCCAACCATTGTGACTTATGAAAGGCGTGGGGACCGTCTCAGGGACACCAGTTTCTTCCCAAAAAGTCTGGAGATTCATTGGCTCTCTATCATTAATTCCATGGTACTAGTCTTTTTGCTTTTGGGTTTTGTGGTTATCATTCTAATGCGTGTTCTCAAAAGTGATCTGGCAAGGTACAATCTAGATGAAGAAGGGACAGATGACATGGAACAAGGTGACAATGGATGGAAGATTATTCACACAGATGTTTTCCGCTTTCCCCCACATAGAAGTCTATTGTGTGCCATACTTGGAGTAGGTTCCCAATTCCTTGCACTTGGAACAGGTAATAGCTAAAGGCATTCAAAATGCATTTTTTTTTTTTTTTTTTTCTCATTCATTAACGTTTACCTCCTTTCCCATAGGTATCATTGTAATGGTTCTTCTAGGAATGTTTAATGTGCACAGACATGGTGCCATAAATTCTGCTGCCATATTACTTTACGCCCTCACTTGCTGTATCTCTGGCTACATGTCCAGTAATTTCTATCGACAGCTGGGTGGAGATCGTTGGGTTTGGAACATTGTACTCACTACCAGCCTTTTTTCAGGTAAAACACTTTCATATATATTTGTTTATGTACACTTGTATAGAGGTAACATTGTCCTACTAGCACTAACAGTGAGCTTGAAATAGAATTAAGCGATGTGCCATCCTCAAGGGAAACGAAGATGCTATTAATCCCAGCTAACCTGTCTCAACAGCTTTTCTAACTTGCCTGATTACTAGTCATATACAGTGCCTTGAAAAAGTATTCAGACCCCTTGACATTTTCCACATTTTGTCATGTTACAACCAACATTATAAATTTATTTAATTGGGATTTTATGTGATGGACCAACACAAAGTGGCACATAATTGTGAAGTGGAAGCAAAATGATAAATGGTTCTCAATTTTTTTTTTTTTACAAATAAATATCTGAAAAGTGTGGCGTGCATTTGTATTCAGCCCCCTTTACTCTGATACCCCTAACTAAAATCTAGTGGAACCAATTGCCTTCAGAAGTCACCTAATTAGTAAATGGAGTCCACCTGTGTGTAATTTAATCTCAGTATAAATACAGCTGTTCTGTAAAACCCTCAGAGGTTTGTTAGAGAACCTTAGTGAACAAACAGCATCATGAAGGCCAAAGAACACACCAGAAAGGTCAGGGATAAAGTTGTGGAGAAGTTTATAGCAGAGTTAGGTTATAAAAAAAAATTTCTCATGCTTTGAACATCTCACAGAGCATTGTTCAATCCATCATCTGAAAATAGAAAGAGTATGGCACAAATGAAAACCTACCAAGACTTGGCCATCCACCTAAACTGACAGGCCAGGCTTAGAGAGAAATAATCAGAGAAGCAGCCAAGAGGCCCATGGTAACTCTGGAAGAGCTGCAGAGATCCACAACTCAGGCGGGAGAATCTGTCCACAGGACAACTATTAGTCGTGCACTCCACAAATCTGGCCTTTATGGAAACATTACAGCAAACGTGGAAGAAAGTGCTCTGGTGAGATGAGACCAAAATTTAACTTTTTGGCCTAAAAGCAAAATGCTATGTGTGGCAGAAAACTAACACAGTACATTACCCTGAACACACCCTCCCCACCGTGAAACATGGCGGTGGCAGCATCATGTTGTGGGGATGCTTTTCTTCAGCAGGGAAGTTGGTCAGAGTTGATGGGAAGATGGATGGAGCCAAATACAGGGCAATCTTAGAAGAAAACCTGTTGGAGTCTGCAGAAGACTTGAGACTGGGGCGGAGGTTCACCTTCCAGCAGGACAACGACCCTAAACATACAGCCAGAGCTACAGTACCTGAATGTGTTTCCAGCGCAATCCCATCGTGCTGGTTCTCGGTGACAGGGTACTGTGCATGTCGCGCTGGCTCGCTCATCGGGAAAGGAAAAATGTGTTTTTTCCTTTCTCGATGAGCGCCAACCATGGCTGACAGGTGTTTGGTATGAATCATGAGGGGGTACACCACGCCAAATTTAAAATAAAAAACTGGCATGGGTTCCCCTCCAAGAGCATCCCAGGCCCTTAGGTCTGGTATGGATTTTAAGCGGAACCCCCCTACGCCGAAAAAACGGCGTGGGGGTCCCCCCAAGATCCATACCAGACCCTTATCCGAGCACACAGCCCGGCCGGTCAAGAAAGGGGGTGGGGACGAGCGAGCGCCCCCCCCTCCTGAACCGTACCAGGCCGCATGCCCTCAACATGGGGGGTGGGCACTTTGGGGCAGGGGGGGTGTCCTGCGGCCCCCCCACCCCAAAGCACCTTGTCCCCATGTTGATGAGGACAAGGGCCTCTTCCCGACAACCCTGGCCGTTGGTTGTTGGGGTCTGCTGGAGGAGGGCTTATCGGAATCCAGGAGCCCCCTTTAATAAGGGGGCCCCCATATCCCGGCCCCCCACCCTATGTGAATGAGTATGGGGTACATCGTACCCGTACCCATTCACCTGAGGGAAAAAAAGTGTCAAAAAAACACCCTACACAGGTTTTTAAAGTAATTTATTAGGCAGCTCCGGGGGTCTTCTTCCGACTTCTCCGCTCTCTCCGACCTCTTCTCCCGCTCTTCGGCCTCTTCTCCCGGCGTCCGGTCCTTCTCCCGCTCTCCGGTTCTGCTGCCGGGCTCCTCCGCTATCTTCTGCTCTTTTGCTAGCGGTGGCCCGGTCTTCTCCGTCGTCTTGCTCCCTCTTCTCTTCCGATGTTGACACGACGCTCTCTCCCGCTGTAATGCCGTGTGCGAGGTGCGCGACGACTTATATAGGCATGGGGCGTGGTTACCGGGTGACCCCGCGCCTTATGACATAAGTCCCATCATGCCCTGGGACTGTGACATCATAAGGGGCGGTGTCACCGGATGACATCACCCGGTAACCATGCCCCATGCCTATATAAGTTGTCTTGTACCTCGCACATGGCATTACAGCGGGAGAGAGCGTCGTGTCAACATCGGAAGAAGATAAGAGGGAACAAGACGACGGAGAAGACCAGGCCACAGCTAGCAAAAGAGTGGCAAAAGAGCAGAAGATAGCGTAGGAGCCCGGCAGAAGAACCGGACACCGGGAGAAGAGGCTGGAGAGAGCGGAGAAGTCGGAAGAAGACCCCCAGAGCTGCCTAATAAATTACTTTAAAAACCTGTCTAGTGTGTTTTTTGTCGGGAAGAGGCCCTTGTCCTCATCAACATGGGGACAAGGTGCTTTGGGGTGGGGGGGCCGCAGGGCGCCCCCCTTCCCCAAAGCACCCACCCCCCATGTTGAGGGCATGCAGCCTGGTAGGGTTCAGGGGGGGGGGCACTCGCTCGTCCTCACCCCCTTTCCTGACCGGCCGGGCTGCGTACTCGGATAAGGGTCTGGTATGGATTTTGGGGGGACCCCCACGCCGTTTTTTCGGCGTAGGGGGTTCCCCTTAAAATCCATACCAGACCTAAGGGCCTGGTATGCTCTTGGAGGTGAACCCATGCCGGTTTTTTATTTAAAATTTGGCGTGGCGTTCCACCTCATGATTCATACCGAACACCTGTCAGCAATGCTTGCCGCTCATTTCCGATAAGCGAGCCAGCTCGGCGCTGGCTCCTGCAACGGGGCTCGCAGGTGTCAAATCTCGCCGATAACAGCGGGGAGATTGACACAATATCGTGGTCACCTACTGTACAATGGAAACATTTAGATCAAGGCATATTTATGTGTTAGAATGGCCCAGTCAAGCCCCCCCTGAGGAGCCCCAACTGCAAGATGGTGCCTCCGGGATATGTCAGTCTCACTGACGCAAGACATTGAGCCCTCAATATGGCATGTCACTTTGGCCCCCTTTACAGGGGTCCTACGTGGCTGCCGCGGAGTGTTCAGCTGACTGCTTACTGCCGCCTCTGTAGGGGGGTGCACTCACACCCTGTTAAACAGCGGAATAACAGAATTCTGACAGGTTCTGTTTTGTTCTATCCTGCTCTGTCGAGTTTTGTTTTTTACCTGATGCAAACATGCTGGTTCTCTCAGCCCTCCGGAAGCCGCCAATGTGCTGCTGACTGCTGAGAGTATTCTCCCGTACCCGCTGGGAGGTGAGTGGGTTAGTGTTGTGATTTACATTTTTTTTATTGCGATTGATTGCCTCTCTCTCTATATCTATATCTATATCTATATCGATAGATAGATAGATTTATAGATTTATTTATTTGGTAGCCATATGGGACTAGCTCAATGTTATTTTGGTCTCTCGCTCGCCATGGGCCTCCTCGACAGTGGAGGGGAACCCAGGGCGACAGGGAGACCTATGATAAAAGGCAACCACATATCTTAGGATGTTTGTGTTCCTCTTTAGTGCCTTAAGCGGTGCACCAGGTCTTGTGCTTAAAGATTTACGGTTAATTTTACAATATAACGATGCCGAGCGGTTCCGTTGGATCACTGCTCCCCCCATGTGTTGGCTCTTGGTTGGGACATTAGTCCTGACCAACATCCAACCCCCTTATGGGCCTTTAGCCCCACAACCAGTTGCACTCACACTTTTTCATTACTATATGCTACAATGTTTTACTGGCCATTGTATGTACTACAGTATGCCCTTCTACCTTGTTCTTTTCTTTGTTTCACTCCCTCTCTACCTCCCTTTTCCCTTTAGTTTTATGGCTAACTTCCCATGTACCATGACACTTAATTGGCTATCCCTGAATGTGCAGGGAATGAACTCCCCCCAAAAAAGGGTTAAAGTGTTTAAATATCTTAAGCAACAGAAAGTCAACATAGCATGTCTACAGGAGACCGATTCTCATCTTCTTCCTGTCCCAAATACTTCGATGCCCTGTACCCTCAAGTTTTTCTGGCTAATGGCCCAACTAAACAGAGGGGTGTTTTGACTGCCATACACAAGTCAGTCCCCTTCAGTTGCAGTAGAGAGATTGCTGACCCAAATGGTAGGTACCTTTTACTACAAGGCACTGTTCAGGACACGGAGGTCACCATCCTAACTTATTATGCTCCAAATAATAATCTGGGAACTTTCCTCTCCCATATCTGCTCCCTGTTGCAGTCCCACCATAGAGGCACTCTCCTCTTAGCGGGAGACTCTAATGTTACGCTGAACCCTGCGAGTACCCCTTGGAACACAAAGCTCCATCACCCGATGCAAAAAAGTTTACGCATTCTTTACAAAGTCATGACCTGGTAGATATCTGGATTGAGTTACACCCCATTGGCAGGGACTATACCCATTACTCCCATCCTCATCATTCCCATTCCAGAATTGACCATATGTTCGTTCTGAGGAAACATCTCCCTCTGGTTGTGTCTGCTTCCATTTTAGCTGCTTCTTGGACAGACCATGACCCTGTTTTGGTCATATGCCACTCACTACTCAGCAAACCGCAATATTCCCCTTGGACTATGAATGACTCACTTTTATCTTTTAAGGAAGTCCTCACCGATATTAGTCAAGCCTCAGTGGAATATTTCAGGCTTAACGCTGGGTCGGTTTCCTCCGAGGTGACGCTCTTGGAAGCATACAAAGCAGTACTCAGGGGGCATATAATGCAACTGGCAGCAAAACGCAAGCGAGAACGAATAGCAATGCGGCACTCTTTGGAAGCGCGCCTAGACTTCCTATCCACAATTTCTAAACAGTCCCCTACTCTGGCTACTCGTAAACTATTAGATGGAGCGCGTATAGAACTGGACCTATGCCTCACTGAAGAGGCAGAACGTACATTACGCTGGGCCCGCCAGAAATGGTATGCCAAAGCCAACAGACCTAACTCAATGTTGGCCAATAGGCTGCACACCTTTACCCCAAAACACAATCCTATTTCTCTTCGCACTAGACATAATGTCCTCACAGGTAACCCATTGAAAGTATTGGATAAATTTAGGCACCGCCTCACCACCCTCTACAACCCCCCCACTCAGCCTCCTACCCAAGACCTGACATCCTTCCTGACAGGACTGACATTGCCTAAACTGTCCGATACACACACTTCATTAATGGACAGAGACATTCAGTTAACGGAAGTATTACAGGGCATAAAAGAACTGAAAGTAGGCAAACGTCCAGGCCCAGATGGCTTCATGGCCCTTTACTATAGGAAGTTGGCAGACGTCTTAGCCCCCCATCTAACGACTATGTATAATGCTGTAAAAGATGGACATGCACTCACTCCTAACCTCTTAACCGCCAATATTGTTATGATTCCAAAACCCGACCGTGACCACTTGTCTTGGACCAATTTTAGGCCCATCTCGCTTATTAATGTAGACATTATAATACTGACCAAGATCCTGGCCAATCGTTTAAACTCCTTCTTACCACGCCTGGTCAAAAAGGGCCAGGTGGGATTCGTTCCGGGGCGACAAGCAGGAGACGATATTAGACGTATAATGCAACTTCAGCACATAGCCCATAGCCGGTCTATAGCAACTATGTTACTGTCTCTTGACATGAACAAGGCCTTTGACACTTTGTCCTGGCCTTGCCTGATGACGATACTCAGCCACTATGGCTTCGGGTCGTCGTTCTTGCAATGGGTAATGGCACTATATGACTCCCCCCAGGCTAAATTCAAATACTATGGTTTCAAATCAGTTCCCTTTACCATCAGGAGGGGAACTTGGCAAGGCTGCCCACTCTCCCCACTTCTATTTATTTTGGCCATGGAACCGTTGGCAGAGGCGATCCGATCCCACCCGGACATAACTGCTGTTGAGATAGCAGGCACACCTCATAAGATATCACTGTTCGCAGATGATATCCTTCTAACACTAACAAACCCTAGAATCACCCTACCTAACCTGTTCTCTTTACTAGACTCTCTTGCCTCCCTCTCTGGCTTGTCCGTTAACCCCACCAAATCGAAAGCCATGTCAATCAATCTTTGGCCCTCGGACTTGATAACCTTAAAAAACTTTACGTTCTAATGGCTGACCTCATTACCCTACTTGGGGATCCGGCTTACCCCTACCTAAGAGGGACTCTATAAGGCAAACTTTCCTTCTATACTTGAGAAGCTGACGGAGATGTTGTCCTCCTGTGCTCATCTCCCATTATCCTGGTTCAGCAGGATCGTGGCAATTCGTATGACATACCTCCCGAAATTACTTTACTTCTTTAGAGTTCTACCGGTCCCGATTCCGCAGCATGTCCTACGAATACATCAGCGTAAAATCCTGAAATTTGTGTGGGGTTCTACCCGTCCCAGGATCAATAAGCAAATACTATATGCCCGCAAAATCAATGGAGAACTTTCAGTCCCTAACCTACAAACCTACTACATAGCTGCAAACATAGCCCCGTTATCCCAACTCCATGCACAACACCAAATGCCGCTATGGGCCACTATAGACCTAGTGGACTCGCACCCAACACCCATATCCTTGTTGCCCTGGCTCCCCTCCACACATCGCCCTCTCGTGACGGGGCCATGTCTGGCCCATTCCCTTCACATATGGGACGCGGTCATGTATTCGGCTGGCCTGATTTCTCCTCATCTACCCTTACTTCAATTTCTCCAGTGCCCATTGTTCCCCCTAGGCTGCGAAAATCCCCAGCAGTTCTCCTGGTGGAAGGCTAACGGTTTCACAGACATCCACTCCTTTTTTACCCCCACTAGGATAATATCATTTGAGGCTCTACGCTCCTCTTATGATTTCCTGTTACGCGAACACTACAGCTACCTACAAATTCGCCATTTTCTCCAGGGGCTTATACAATTTCGACCAACCCCTTATACTTTGACCCCCTTTGAGCAAGACCCCAAACCTAAGGTTTAATATCACTGATCTATTCCTCTATTATTACCTCTAAAAAACCACCGACACGGTCCTATCACCTTCAATGGGAAAGGGAACTAGGAAAACCGCTAGACCTGGAGGACTGGCAGGTCATGACTTTTGCGATATCCAAATGCTCAAAGAACATCATCTTTTTAGAAAATGCCTATAAGGTACTGTACAGGTGGTACTACACACTGGCTAGACTGGCCCGTTTCATTCCAGCCTACTCCCCCCTGTGTTTACGAGGGTACTCCCAGAAGGGCACAATGACGCACATCTGGTGGACCTGTCCGAGGGTACGCAGGTTATGGATCAGAGTTTACTCCCTCCTCCGAAACATACTCCATGCTGACCTCAAAAAAGATCCATATGAAGCACTTCTCTGCAACCCAATTACAGAACTGTTTCTCCCTGAGCGCCAACTGCATCTCTTAACTGCAACCAAACTAATGATAGCTAGGGCATGGAAGACACAGGCATTAAGTTTTGAGGCAGTTAAGAATCACATGGACGATATAATGGTTAATGAAAAGCTGACTGCTGTCCTTTCGGACACTCATGATAAGTTCTTGAAGGTATGGAGACCATGGGTCGATATACTAAACCCACCAGATTTGATGCCACCCTTCTTCGGATTTAATGCACTCTTGCTCCCCACCGCGAGGACCCACCCTCCCCCCTTTTTTTCCTTTTCTCTCCTTACCTCCTGTTCTTTATTCCTCCCCTTCTTAGCTAATCTCAACCGCTAGTTCTTCTTTAACCTCCCTCTCAATACTTCTACTTCTAAGAATCCATCTGGCCACCGGGCATAGCCTTGGATGAGATAGTTACATGGATAGATACTCAGGACTGTTTACAGTTAGGCCCCCGTTGAGATAAACTCTTCAAGTATTTGTTCAAAATCGGACGCGGTCCTACGGGCATTCCTGTGTGTCCAACCACTTTCATGTTTCCAACGTACAACTGTTTTCAGCCTCTGTTATATTCTTACTGTTTTGCTTTTCTTCGATTTACTAGCAAACTTATTTTATTTATAAGATGCTACATTTTATGTTATGTTTATTCATGATGCACTCTCTTCATTATTAAACTGTGAAATTGCTATGATTATCAATAAAACCTTTCGTAAAAGAATGGCCCAGTCAAAGTCCAGACCTAAATCCAATTGAGAATCTGTGACTTGAAAATTGCTGTTCACAGACGCTCTCCACCCACTCTGATAGAGCTTAAGCTACTTTGCAAAGAAGAGTGGGCAAAAAATGTCACTCTCTAGATGTGCTAAGCTGGTAGAGACATACCCAAAAAGACTGTAATTGCAGCGAAAGGTGGTTCTACAAAGTATTGACTCAGGGGGGCTGAATACAAATGCTCGCCACACAAGTCGACTTAATCCCCGCTATTTGCGGCCGTTTACCATGTGTCATGATGTCGGTTCCTCTCTCCTCTCTCCTCTCTCCGTATCAATCGGTACAGAGGGGGAGGGATCGGATGGCAGCAGCGCTGTGGGCTGGATGTGTAGTGCCCACAGCGCTGCTCTGTGACATGTGCAGTCACATCCAGCCATCCATCCATCCCTCCATGCTCAGAAATACCCTGTGCAAAACTCAGCAATTCCCTGTGCAAAACTCAGCAATTCCCTGTGCAAAACTCAGCAATTCCCTGTGCAAAACTCTGCAATTCCCTGTGCAAAACTCTGCAATTCCCTGTGCAAAACTCTGCAATTCCCTGTGCAAAACTCTGCAATTCCCTGTGCAATACTCTGCAGTTCCCTGTGCAATACTCTGCAGTTCCCTGCAGTACCCTGCAGTACTCTGCAATAGCCTGCAATACTCTGTGCAATACCATGTGCAATACCCAGCAATACTCTGCAATACAACGCCATACCCTGCCATGCTCTGCCATGCTCGGCTGTACTCAGCCTCTGGCGACGTTCCCCCCCCCCCCCCCCCGCCCCCTCCGGTGCTTCTACAGACTCACAGCTATGATCGAAGCCAGGATCTTTTTTTTTTTATTATTATTTCAGGCTTCCCAGCCTAGAGGTGAGATGTGGGGTCTTATTGACCCCATATCTCACTGTAAAGAGGACTTGTCATGCCATATTTCTATTACAAGGGATGTTTACATTCCTTGTAATAGGACTAAAAGTGATCAAAAAATACATTTTTTGGAAAAAAGTGTCAAACTAAAATAAGCAAAGTAAAATGAACAATAAAAAAAATAAAAAATTTTTCTTTCCCCGTGTGCTCGCATGTAGAAGTGAACGCATACGTAAGTCCTGCCCACATATGAAAACGGTGTTCAAACCACACATGTGAGGTATCACTGCGATCGGTAGAGTGAGAGCAATAATTTTGGCCCTAGACCTCCTCTGTAACTCAAAACATGTAACTAGTAAAAATTTTTAAAGCGTCGCCTATGGGGATTTTTAAGTAGAGAATTTTGGCGCCATTCCACGAGCATGTGCAATTTTGAAGGGTGACATGTTGGGTATCTATTTACTCCGGCATAACTTCATCTTTCACATTATGCAAAAACATTGGGCTAACTTTACTGTTTTTTGTTTTGTTTTTAAAGCACAAAACAGTTTTTTTTCCAAAAAAAAAACGCGTTCGAAAAATTGCTGCGTAAATACCATGCGAGATAAAAAGTTGCAACGACCGCCATTGTATTCTCTAGAGTCTTTGCTAAAAAAACATATATAGTGTTTTGGGGTTCTATGTAATTTTCTAGCAAATAAATGATGATTTTTACATGTAGGAGAGAAATGTCAGAATTGGCCTGGGCACTCCAGAACGCCTGAAGGTGCTCCGTGCATGTTGGGCCTCTGTATGTGGCCACGCTGTGTAAAAGTCTCACATGTGGTATACTTGGAAGTAATAGCAGAATGTGTTTTGGGGTGTAATTTGTGGTATGCATATGCTGTGTGTGAGACTTAACCTGTTAATATGACAATTTTGTGAAAAAAAAAAAAAGAAAAAAATCTTGATTTTGCAAAGAATGGTGGGAAAAAATTACAACTTCAAAAAACTCCAAATGCATCTTTCTAAATACCTTGGAATGCCTTCTTTCCAAAAAGGGGTCATTTGGGGGGTATTTGTACTTTTCTGGCATGTTAGGGTCTCAAGAAATTAGATCAGTACTTCAGGTGTGATCAATTTTTTGATATTGGCACCATAGCTTTTGGACTCTCTAACTTTCACAAAGACCAAATAATATACACCAATTTGTACTTATTTTTACCAAAGATATCTAGCGGTATAAATTTTGGCTAAAATTTATTAAGAAAAATTACTAATTTGCTAAATTTTATAACCGAAACAAAGAAAAATTCATTTTTTTACCGAATTTTCAGTCTCTCTTCTTTTATAGCGCAAAAAAAAAAAAACCCAGTGGTGATTAAATACCACCAAAACAAAGCTCTATTTGTGTGAAAAAAAGGACAAAAATTTCATATGGGTACAGTGTTGCATGACTGAGTAATTGTCATTCAAAATGTGAGAGCACCAAAAGCTGAAAATTGGTCTGGTTATTAACCACTTCAGCCCCGGATTTACCCCCTTCCTGACCAGAGCACTTTTTGCGATTCGGCACTGCGTCACTTTAACTGACAATTGCGCAGTCATGTGACGTGGCTCCGAAACAAAATTTACGTCCTTTTTTCCCCACAAATCGAGCTTTCTTTTGGTGGTATTTGTTCATCTCTGCGATTTTTTTTTTTTTTTTTTTTTTTTTTTTTTTTTTTTTTTTTTTTTTTTTTGCGCTATAAACAAAATAAGAGCAACAATTTTGAAAAAAACGCATTATTTTTTACATTTTGCTATAATAAATATCCCCAAAAAATATATAAAAAAACATTTTTTCCTCAGTTTAGGCCGATACGTATTCTTTTACATATTTTTGGTTAAAAAAAATTGCAATAAGCGTTTATTAATTGGTTTGCGCAAAAGTTATAGCGTTTACAAAATAGGGGATAGTTTTATGGCATTTTTATTCATCTTTTTTTTTTTTTTACTAGTAATGGTGGCGATCAGCGATTTTTATTGTGACTGCAACATTATGACGGACATGGACATTTTTGACACATTTTTGGGACCATTGTCATTTATACAGCAATCGGTGCTATAAAAATGCACTGATTCCTGTGTAAATGGCACTGGCAGTGAAGGGGTTAACCACTAGGGGGCAGGGAGGGGTTAAGTCAGTACTAGGGATGTGTTCTAACTGTAGGGGAGATGGGCTGTGTGTGACACGTCACTGATCTCTGCTCCCGGTGACAGGGAGCAGAGATCAGTGACACTGTCACTAGGCAGAACGGGATATGCTGTTTACATTAGCATCTAACCGCTCGTCCTCTCCGTGAGGCTATTGCGGGTATCCCTGCGGCGATCGAGTCCGCGGGACCCGCGACCCGACTCACGGAGATCGTGGCAGGCGCGCACACAGCGGCAAGTTTAAAGTAACGTACGGGTACGTTACTTTGCACAGCCTTGCCATTCTGCCGACATAAATCTACAGGAGGCGGTCGGGAAGCGGTTAAGGGGGTTTAAGTGCCCAGTGGTCAAGTTGTTAAATCACTAGTAAAAAGACTTGATTTAAATCAACTCGATTTTAAATCATAATTTTTAAAGAGCAACTGTCATCTCTGTCCTGCAGCGGCTCCTCTTCTGACAGCCACATTCACTTTAAGGGGACAGCTGGTGTTGCGACAGCAGGTGAGTAGATGCCCACTAACTGGCACTGCCATGATGGATCTAATATGACAGGTGCTCTTTAAATGTAAGGACTTATTCTTGAATAAGAATAAGCTGTTTAGTAAAACAGCGTTAAAACAGCGATATCAGAACTGATTCAATCATACAGTTTGTAGTATAGATTTGCAAAAACATGGGTTAAAGAAATATTTCTGAACTTTGTTTTATCTCATGGTTACTGTGAAATTGTGTGAATGCATCAATGCAGTGCATGTTATCTCAGCTTGCAGAGCTTTGAATCATTGAATGAGTTTACCAAAAACGTAACTATTGCAGAATATACAGCCTTGTGCTACATAACTAAGCTCAATTTCATGCTGAATAAATAAAATTATTAATGTATCCTAGATAGACTTTTACTGCAAAAGCATTTTATTAACCCCCTTCCCGCCGACCTCAGCTTTAAAGGCTTATACCGGGATGATGCAGCCGGCTTTAAACCATGGAGGAGCGCCCCCCCCCCCCCCCCCCTCCCCTTGCGCCGCTTTTCCTGGGCCTCCCATCCCATCTGGAGACCCCGATGCTCGATCCGGCACTTCCGCCAGCTAGAGTGAGACTAGAAGGAAGCCGGAAACAGCTTCCCTCCAGTCGTCTTCGTGTAAACACGGAAGCGACGTCACTTCCGGTTTACTCGCCTGCCAATGGAGCCGTTTAAAGAAAAAATATTTACAGTATTCAGAATCACCGTTTTTTGGTGATCTGAGAACTTTGAAGTGCAAAGGAGGGATTTGGGGTCTTTTAGACCCCCGATATCTCCATAAAGAGTACCTGTCACCACCTATTACTGTCACAAGGGATGTTTACAATCCTTGTGACAGCAATAAAAGTGATCCATTTTTTTTCAAAAGTGACAATGTAAAAATAAATAAATAAAAAAATTAAGGAAAAAAAATGTTTAAAGCGCCCCGTCCCCACGAGCTCGCGCAGCAAAGAAAACTCACACGTAAGTCGCGCCCGCATATGTAAACTGTGTTCAAATCACACATGTGAGGTTTCGTCGCGATCATCTGAGCGAGAGCAATAATTCTAGCAAAATACCTCCTCTGTAGCTCTAACGTATAACGTATAAAATAAATTTGATAAACATGTTAAAAATCAGATTTTTAAATTATTACATTTTTATTGATTTTTTTCTTTTTTTTTTTTTTTTTTTTTTTTATGCACCCTGAAACCATTTATCCTTTTCCATTCACTTCACAATTATGTGCCACCTTTGTGTTGGTCAATCACATAAAATCCCAATAAAATACATTTACGTTTTTGGTTGCAACATGACAAAATGTGGAACATTTCAAGGGGTATGAATACTTTTT